>NW_028270147.1:1669211-1981711 GCF_037043375.1 Chiloscyllium plagiosum
GGAGCGAGGAGGGAGCGAGGAGGGAACGAGGAGGGAGGGGGGAGGGAGCGGGGAGGGAGGGGGGAGGGAGCGAGGAGGGAGCGAGGAGGGAGGGGGGAGGGAGCGAGGAGGGAGCGAGGAGGGAGGGGGGAGGGAGCGAGGAGGGAGGGGGGAGGGAGCGAGGAGGGAGGGGGGAGGGAGCGGGGAGGGAGGGGGGAGGGAGCGAGGAGGGAGCGAGGAGGGAGGGGGGAGGGAGCGAGGAGGGAGCGAGGAGGGAGGGGGGGAGGGAGCGAGGAGGGAGGGGGGAGGGAGCGAGGAGGGAGCGAGGAGGGAGCGAGGAGGGAGCGGGAAGGGAGCGAGGAGGGAGGGGGGATGAAGCGAGGAGGGAGCTGGGAGGGAGGGGGGAGGGAGTGGGGAGGGAGTGGGGAGGGAGCGAGGAGGGAGCGGGGAGGGAGGGGGGAGGGAGGGGGGAGGGAGCGAGGAGGGAGGGGGCAGGGAGCGAGGAGGGAGGGGGAGGGAGGGGGGAGGGAGTGGGGAGGGAGCGAGGAGGGAGCGGGGAGGGAGGGGGGAGGGAGTGAGGAGGGAGCGAGGAGGGAGTGGGGAGGGAGCGAGGAGGGAGGGGGAGGGGGGGGAGGGAGTGGGGAGGGAGCGAGGAGGGAGGGGGAGGGAGCGAGGAGGGAGTGGGAAGGGAGCGAGGAGGGAGGGGGAGGGAGGGGCGAGGGAGCGAGGAGGGAGGGGGAGGGAGGGGGGAGGGAAGGGGGAGGGAGCGAGGAGGGAGGGGGGAGGGAGCGAGGAGGGAGGGGGGAGGGAGGGGGGAGGGAGCGAGGAGGGAGGGGGGAGGGAGGGGGGAGGGAGGGGGGAGGGAGCGGGGAGGGAGCGGGGAGGGAGGGGGGAGGGAGCGAGGAGGGAGGGGGGAGGGAGCGAGGAGTGAGGGGGGAGGGAGGGGGGAGGGAGCGAGGAGGGAGGGGGGGAGGGAGGGGGGAGGGAGGGGGGAGGGAGCGAGGAGGGAGGGGGGAGGGAGGGGGAGGCAGCGAGGAGGGAGGGGGGAGGGAGCGAGGAGGGAGCTGGGAGGGAGGGGGGAGGGAGCGAGGAGGGAGGGGGGAGGGAGGGGGGAGGAGGGGGGAGGGAGCGAGGAGGGAGGGGGGAGGGAGGGGGGAGGGAGCGAGGAGGGAGCGGGGAGGGAGCGAGGAGGGAGGGGGGAGGGAGCGAGGAGGGAGGGGGGAGGGAGCGAGGAGGGAGGGGGGAGGGAGGGGGGAGGGAGCGAGGAGGGAGCGAGGAGGGAGCGAGGAGGGAGGGGGAGGGAGCGAGGAGGGAGCGGGGAGGGAGCGGGGAGGGAGGGGGGAGGGAGCGGGGAGGGAGGGGGGAGGGAGCGAGGAGGGAGCGAGGAGGGAGGGGGGAGGGAGCGAGGAGGGAGCGGGGAGGGAGCGGGGAGGGAGGGGGGGAGGGAGGGGGGAGGGAGTGGGGAGGGAGCGAGGAGGGAGGGGGAGGGAGCGAGGAGGGAGGGGGGAGGGAGCGAGGAGGGAGGGGGGAGGGAGCGAGGAGGGAGGGGGGAGGGAGCGAGGAGGGAGGGGGGAGGGAGCGAGGAGGGAGCGAGGGGGGAGGGGGGAGGGAGCGAGGAGTGAGGGGGAGGGAGCGAGGAGGGAGCGAGGAGGGAGGGGGGAGGGAGGGGGGAGGGAGCGAGGAGGGAGCGAGGAGGGAGGGGGGAGGGAGGGGGGAGGGAGCGAGGGGGGAGGGAGCGAGGAGGGAGGGGGGAGGGAGCGAGGAGGGAGTGGGGAGGGAGCGAGGAGGGAGCGAGGAGGGAGGGGGGAGGGAGTGGGGAGGGAGCGAGGAGGGAGGGGGAGGGAGCGAGGAGGGAGCGGGGAGGGAGCGAGGAGGGAGGGGGGAGGGAGCGAGGAGGGAGGGGGGAGGGAGCGAGGAGGGAGCGAGGAGGGAGCGAGGAGGGAGGGGGGAGGGAGCGAGGAGGGAGCGAGGAGGGAGCGAGGAGGGAGGGGTGAGGGAGCGAGGAGGGAGCGGGGAGGGAGGGGGGAGGGAGGGGGGAGGGAGCGAGGAGGGAGCGAGGAGGGAGGGGGGAGGGAGCGAGGAGGGAGGGGTGAGGGAGCGAGGAGGGAGCGGGGAGGGAGGGGGGAGGGAGTGGGGAGGGAGCGAGGAGGGAGGGGGGAGGGAGCGAGGGGGGAGGGGGGAGGGAGCGAGGAGGGAGGGGGGAGGGAGCGAGGAGGGAGGGGGGAGGGAGCGAGGAGGGAGGGGAGGGAGCGAGGAGGGAGGGGGAAGGGAGCGAGGAGGGAGCGAAGAGGGAGGGGGGAGGGAGCGAGGAGGGAGGGGGGAGGGAGCGGGGAGGGAGGGGGGAGGGAGCGAGGGGGGAGGGAGGGGGGAGGGAGCGAGGAGGGAGGGGGGAGGGAGGGGGGAGGGAGCGAGGAGGGAGGGGGAGGGAGTGGGGAGGGAGCGAGGAGGGAGGGGGAGGGAGCGAGGAGGGAGTGGGGAGGGAGCGAGGAGGGAGCGAGGAGGGAGCGAGGAGGGAGGGGGGAGGGAGCGAGGAGGGAGGGGGGAGGGAGCGAGGAGGGAACGAGGAGGGAGGGGGGGAGGGAGCGAGGAGGGAGCGAGGAGGGAGGGGGGAGGGAGCGGGGAGGGAGGGGGGAGGGAGCGGGGAGGGAGGGGGGAGGGAGCGAGGAGGGAGCGAGGAGGGAACGAGGAGGGAGGGGGGAGGGAGCGAGGAGTGAGGGGGGAGGGAGCAGGGAGGGAGGGGGGAGGGAGCGAGGAGTGAGGGGGGAGGCAGCGAGGAGGGAGCGAGGAGGGAGGGGGGAGGGAGCGAGGAGGGAGGGGGGAGGGAGCGAGGAGGGAGCGAGGAGGGAGCGAGGAGGGAGCGGGGAGGGAGGGGGGAGGGAGCGAGGAGGGAGCGAGGAGGGAGCGAGGAGGGAGGGGGGAGGGAGCGAGGAGGGAGCGAGGAGGGAGCGAGGAGGGAGGGGGGAGGGTGGGGGGAGGGAGCGAGGAGGGAGGGGGGAGGGAGCGAGGAGGGAGTGGGGAGGGAGGGGGGAGGGAGTGGGGAGGGAGCGAGGAGGGAGTGGGGAGGGAGGGGGGAGGGAGTGGGGAGGGAGCGAGGAGGGAGGGGGGAGGGAGTGGGGAGGGAGCGAGGAGGGAGGGGGGAGGGAGCGAGGGGGGAGGGAGCGAGGAGGGAGGGGGGAGGGAGCGAGGAGGGAGCGAGGAGGGAGGGAGGGGGGAGGGAGCGAGGAGGGAGGGGGGAGGGAGCGAGGGGGGAGGGAGCGGAGAGGGAGGGGGGGAGGGAGCGGGGAGGGAGGGGGGAGGGAGGGGGGGAGGGAGCGGGGGAGGGAGCGGGGAGGGAGCGAGGAGGGAGGGGGGAGGGAGGGGGGAGGGAGTGGGGAGGGAGCGAGGAGGGAGTGGGGAGGGAGGGGGGAGGGAGTGGGGAGGGAGCGAGGAGGGAGGGGGGAGGGAGTGGGGAGGGAGCGAGGAGGGAGGGGGGAGGGAGCGAGGGGGGAGGGAGCGAGGAGGGAGGGGGGAGGGAGCGAGGAGGGAGGGGGGAGGGAGCGAGGAGGGAGCGAGGAGGGAGGGAGGGGGGAGGGAGCGAGGAGGGAGGGGGGAGGGAGCGAGGGGGGAGGGAGCGGGGGAGGGAGGGGGGAGGGAGCGGGGAGGGAGGGGGGAGGGAGGGGGGAGGGAGCGGGGGAGGGAGCGGGGAGGGAGGGGGGGAGGGAGCGGGGAGGGAGGGGGGAGGGAGGGGGGAGGGAGGGGGGAGGGAGCGGGGAGGGAGGGGGGAGGGAGCGGGGAGGGAGGGGGGAGGGAGCGAGGAGGGAGGGGGAGGGAGCGAGGGGGGGAGGGAGCGGGGAGGGAGGGGTGAGGGAGCGAGGAGGGAGGGGGGAGGGAGGGAGGGGGGAGGGAGCGGGGAGGGAGGGGGGAGGGAGCGGGGAGGGAGGGGGGAGGGAGCGAGGAGGGAACGAAGAGGGAGCGAGTAGGGAGGGGGGATGAAGCGAGGAGGGAGCGAGGAGGGAGCGAGGAGGGTAACGAGGAGGGAGGGGGGAGGGAGCGAGGAGGGAGCGAGGAGGGAACGAGGAGGGAACGAGGAGGGAGCGAGGAGGGAGGGGGGAGGGAGCGAGGAGGGAACGAGGAGGGAGGGGGGAGGGAGCGAGGAGGGAGCGAGGAGGGAACGAGGAGGGAACGAGGAGGGAGGGGGGAGGGAGCGAGGAGGGAACGAGGAGGGAGGGGGGAGGGAGCGAGGAGGGAGCGAGGAGGGAGGGGGGAGGGAGCGAGGAGGGAGGGGGGAGGGAGCGGGGAGGGAGCGGGGAGGGAGGGGGGAGGGAGCGAGGAGGGAGCGAGGAGGGAACGAGGAGGGAGGGGGGAGGGAGCGAGGAGGGAGCGAGGAGGGAGGGGGGGAGGGAGCGAGGAGGGAGGGGGGAGGGAGCGAGGAGGGAGGGGGGAGGGAGCGAGGAGGGAGGGGGGAGGGAGCGGGGAGGGAGGGGGGAGGGAGCGAGGAGGGAGCGAGGAGGGAGGGGGGAGGGAGCGAGGAGGGAGCGAGGAGGGAGGGGGGAGGGAGCGAGGAGGGAGGGGGGAGGGAGCGAGGAGGGAGGGGGGAGGGAGCGGGGAGGGAGGGGGGAGGGAGCGAGGAGGGAGCGAGGAGGGAGGGGGGAGGGAGCGAGGAGGGAGCGAGGAGGGAGGGGGGAGGGGAGCGAGGAGGGAGGGGGGAGGGAGCGAGGAGGGAGCGAGGAGGGGAGCGAGGAGGGAGCGGGGAGGGAGCGAGGAGGGAGGGGGGATGAAGCGAGGAGGGAGCGGGGAGGGAGGGGGGAGGGAGGGGGGAGGGAGCGAGGAGGGAGGGGGGAGGGAGCGAGGAGGGAGGGGGAGGGAGGGGGGAGGGAGTGGGGAGGGAGCGAGGAGGGAGGGGGGAGGGAGCGAGGAGGGAGTGGGGAGGGAGCGAGGAGGGAGCGGGGAGGGAGGGGGGAGGGAGTGGGGAGGGAGTGGGGAGGGAGCGAGGAGGGAGCGGGGAGGGAGGGGGGAGGGAGGGGGGAGGGAGCGAGGAGGGAGGGGGGAGGGAGCGAGGAGGGAGGGGGAGGGAGGGGGGAGGGAGTGGGGAGGGAGCGAGGAGGGAGCGGGGAGGGAGGGGGGAGGGAGTGGGGAGGGAGCGAGGAGGGAGGGGGAGGGAGGGGGGAGGGAGTGGGGAGGGAGCGAGGAGGGAGGGGGAGGGAGCGAGGAGGGAGTGGGAAGGGAGCGAGGAGGGAGGGGGAGGGAGGGGGAGGGAGGGGGGAGGGAGCGAGGAGGGAGGGGGAGGGAGGGGGGAGGGAAGGGGGAGGGAGCGAGGAGGGAGGGGGGAGGGAGCGAGGAGGGAGGGGGGAGGGAGGGGGAGGGAGCGAGGAGGGAGGGGGGAGGGAGGGGGGAGGGAGGGGGGAGGGAGCGGGGAGGGAGCGGGGAGGGAGGGGGGAGGGAGCGGGGAGGGAGCGAGGAGGGAGGGGGGAGGGAGCGAGGAGGGAGGGGGAGTGAGGGGGGAGGGAGCGAGGAGGGAGGGGGGAGGGAGGGGGGAGGGAGCGAGGAGGAGGGGGGAGTGAGGGGGGAGGGAGCGAGGAGGGAGGGGGGAGGGAGGGGGGAGGGAGCGAGGAGGGAGGGGGGAGGGAGGGGGAGGGAGCGAGGAGGGAGGGGGGAGGGAGGGGGGAGGGAGCGAGGAGGGAGGGGGGAGGGAGGGGGGAGGGAGCGAGGAGGGAGGGGGGAGGGAGGGGGAGGGAGCGAGGAGGGAGGGGGGAGGGAGGGGGGAGGGAGCGAGGAGGGAGGGGGGAGGGAGGGGGGAGGGAGCGAGGAGGGAGGGGGGAGGGAGGGGGGAGGGAGCGAGGAGGGAGGGGGGAGGAGGGGGGAGGGAGCGAGGAGGGAGCGGGGAGGGAGGGGGGAGGGAGCGGGGAGGGAGTGAGGAGGGAGGGGGGAGGGAGGGGGGAGGGAGTGGGGAGGGAGCGAGGAGGGAGGGGGAGGGAGCGGGGAGGGAGCGGGGAGGGAGGGGGGAGGGAGCGAGGAGGGAGGGGGGAGGGAGGGGGGAGGGAGCGAGGAGGGAGGGGGGAGGGAGCGAGGAGGGAGGGGGGAGGGAGCGAGGAGGGAGCGAGGAGGGAGCGGGGAGGGAGGGGGGAGGGAGCGGGGAGGGAGCGGGGAGGGAGGGGGGAGGGAGCGAGGAGGGAGCGAGGAGGGAGGGGGGAGGGAGGGGGGAGGGAGCGAGGAGGGAGCGAGGAGGGAGCGGCGAGGGAGCGGCGAGGGAGCGAGGAGGGAGCGAGGAGGGAGGGGGGAGGGAGGGGGGAGGGAGGGGGGAGGGAGTGGGGAGGGAGGGGGGAGGGAGTGGGGAGGGAGGGGGGAGGGAGGGAGGAGGGAGCGGGGAGGGAGGGGGGAGGGAGGGGGGAGGGAGCGAGGAGGGAGGGGGGAGGGAGGGGGGAGGGAGCGAGGAGGGAGGGGGGGAGGGAGGGGGGAGGGAGCGAGGAGGGAGCGGGGAGGGAGGGGGGAGGAGGGGGGAGGGAGCGAGGAGGGAGCGAGGAGGGAGCGGGGAGGGAGCGGGGAGGGAGGGGGGAGGGAGGGGGGAGGGAGCGGGGAGGGAGGGGGGAGGGAGCGGGGAGGGAGGGGGGAGGGAGGGGGAGGGAGGGGGGAGGGAGCGGGAGGGAGCGAGGAGGGAGCGGGGAGGGAGCGGGGAGGGAGGGGGAGGGAGCGAGGAGGGAGCGGGAGGGAGCGGGGAGGGAGTGGGGAGGGAGCGGGGAGGGAGGGGGGAGGGAGGGGGGAGGGAGCGGGGAGGGAGGGGGGAGGGAGGGGGGAGGGAGCGGGGAGGGAGCGAGGAGGGAGGGGGGAGGGAGCGAGGAGGGAGCGAGGAGGGAGGGGGGAGGGAGCGAGGAGGGAGGGGGGGAGGGAGCGAGGAGGGAGGGGGGAGGGAGCGGGGAGGGAGCGAGGAGGGAGGGGGGAGGGAGGGGGGAGGGGAGCGGGGAGGGAGCGGGGAGGGAGGGGGGAGGGAGGGGGGAGGGAGTGGGGAGGGAGCGAGGAGGGAGCGAGGAGGGAGGGGGGAGGGGAGGGGGGGAGGGAGCGGGGAGGGAGAGGGGAGGGAGCGAGGAGGGAGCGAGGAGGGAGGGAGGAGGGAGCGAGGAGGGAGGGAGGAGGGAGGGGGAGGGAGGGGGGAGGGAGGGGGGGAGGGAGCGGGGAGGGAGCGAGGAGGGAGCGGGGAGGGAGCGAGGAGGGGAGCGAGGAGGGAGGGAGGAGGGAGGGAGCGAGGAGGGAGCGGGGAGGGAGCGAGGAGGGAGCGAGGAGGGAGGGGGGAGGGAGGGGGGAGGGAGTGGGGAGGGAGCGAGGAGGGAGGGGGAGGGAGGGAGGAGGGAGGGGGAGGGAGGGGGGAGGGAGGGGGAGGGAGGGAGCGAGGAGGGAGCGGGGAGGGAGCGGGGAGGGAGGGGGGAGGGAGGGGGGAGGGAGCGGGGAGGGAGCGGGGAGGGAGGGAGGAGGGAGGGAGGAGGGAGGGGAGGGAGGGGGGAGGGAGGGGGGAGGGAGGGAGCGAGGAGGGAGCGGGGAGGGAGCGAGGAGGGAGCGGGGAGGGAGGGAGGAGGGAGGGAGGAGGGAGGGGGAGGGAGGGGGGAGGGAGGAGGGAGGGGGAGGGAGAGGGGAGGGGAGGGGGGAGGGAGGGGGGAGGGAGCGGGGAGGGAGCGGGGAGGGAGCGGGGAGGGAGCGGGGAGGGAGGGGGGAGGGAGCGGGGAGGGAGCGGGGAGGGAGCGGGGAGGGAGCGGGGAGGGAGCGGGGAGGGAGCGGAGGGAGCGCGGAGGGAGCGCGGAGGGAGCGCGGAGGGAGCGCAGGGAGGGCGGAGGGAGGGCGGAGGGAGCGCGGAGGGAGGGCGGAGGGAGCGCGGAGGGAGCGCGGAGGGAGGGCGGAGGGAGCGCGGAGGGAGCTCGGAGGGAGGGCGGAGGGAGGGCGGAGGGAGCGCGGAGGGAGCTCGGAGGGAGGGCGGAGGGAGCGCGGAGGGAGCGCGGAGGGAGCTCGGAGGGAGGGCGGAGGGAGCTCGGAGGGGAGCGCGGAGGGAGGGCGGAGGGAGCGCGGAGGGAGCTCGGAGGGAGGGCGGAGGGAGCGCGGAGGGAGCGCGGAGGGAGCGGAGGGAGCGCGGAGGGAGCGCGGAGGGAGCGCAGGGAGGGCGGAGGGAGCGCGGAGGGAGGGCGGAGGGAGCGCAGGGAGGGCGGAGGGAGCGCGGAGGGAGCGCGGAGTGAGCGCGGAGGGAGCGGAGGGAGTGCGGAGAGAGTGCGGAGGGAGCGCGGAGGGAGTGCGGAGGGAGTGCGGAGGGAGCGGGGGAGCGCGGAGGGAGGGCGGAGGGAGCGCGGAGGAAGGGCGGAGGGAGCGGGGGAGCGCGGAGGGAGCGGAGGGAGCGCGGAGGGAGGGCGGAGGGAGTGCGGAGGGAGGGCGGAGGGAGCTCGGAGGGAGGGCGGAGGGAGCGCGGAGGAAGGGCGGAGGGAGCGGGGGAGCGCGGAGGGAGCGGAGGGAGCGCGGAGGGAGGGCGGAGGGAGGGCGGAGGGAGGGCGGAGGGAGGGCGGAGGGAGCTCGGAGGGAGGGCGGAGGGAGCGCGGAGGGAGCGCGGAGGGAGCTCGGAGGGAGGGCGGAGGGAGCGCGGAGGGAGCGCGGAGGGAGCGGAGGGAGGGTGGATGGAGCGCGGAGGGAGTGTGGAGGGAGGGCGGAGGGAGCGCAGGGAGGGCGGAGGGAGTGCGGAGGGAGCGCGGAGGGAGCTCGGAGGGAGGGCGGAGGGAGGGCGGAGGGAGGGCAGAGGGAGGGCGGAGGGAGCGGAGGGAGCGCGGAGGGAGCTCGGAGGGAGGGCGGAGGGAGCGTCGGAGGGAGCGCGGAGGGAGCGGAGGGAGCGCGGAGGAGCTCGGAGGGAGGGCGGAGGGAGGGCGGAGGGAGCGCGGAGGGAGTGCGGAGGGAGCGGAGGGAGCGCGGAGGGAGCGCGGAGGGAGCGCGGAGGGAGGGCGGAGGGAGCGCAGGGAGGGCGGAGGGAGCGCGGAGGGAGCTCGGAGGGAGGGCGGAGGGAGGGCGGAGGGAGCGGAGGGAGCGCGGAGGGAGCTCGGAGGGAGGGCGGAGGGAGGGCGGAGGGAGCGGAGGGAGCGCGGAGGGAGCGCGGAGGGAGGGCGGAGGGAGGGCGGAGGGAGCGCAGGGAGGGCGGAGGGAGGGCGGAGGGAGGGCGGAGGAGCGCGGAGGGAGCTCGGAGGGAGCGCGGAGTGAGCGCGGAGGGAGCGCAGTGAGGGCGGAGGGAGGGCGGAGGGAGGGCGGAGGGAGGGCGGAGGGAGCGCGGAGGGAGCGCGGAGGGAGTGCGGAGGGAGTGCGGAGGGAGCGGGGGAGCGCGGAGGGAGTGCGGAGGGAGTGCGGAGGGAGCGGGGGAGCGCGGAGGGAGGGCGGAGGGAGGGCGGAGGGAGCGGGGGGAGCGCAGAGGGAGCAGAGGGAGCGCGGAGGGAGTGCGGAGGGAGGGCGGAGGGAGGGCGGAGAGAGCTATGAGGGAGCGGAGAGAGGGCGGAGGGAGCGCGGAGGGAGCGGAGGGAGCGCGGAGGGAGGGCGGAGGGAGTGCGGAGGGAGGGCGGATGGAGTGCGGAGGGAGTGGGGGAGGGTGGAGGGAGGGCGGAGGGAGCGCGGTGGGATGGCGGAGGGAGCGCGGAGGGAGTGCGGAGGGAGGGAGGGGGGAGCGCGGAGGGAGGGCGGACGGAGGGAGGGCGGAGGGAGTGCGGAGGGAGCGGGGGAGGGTGGAGGGAGGGCGGAGGGAGCGCGGTGGGATGGCGGAGGGAGCGCGGAGGGAGTGCGGAGGGAGGGAGGGGGGAGCGCGGAGGGAGGGCGGACGGAGGGAGGGCGGAGGGAGCGGGGGAGGGTGGAGGGAGGGCGGAGGGAGCGCGGTGGGAGGGCGGAGGGAGCGCGGAGGGAGCGCGGAGGGAGGGCGGAGGGAGCGCGGAGGGAGGGCGGACGGAGGGAGGGGGGAGCGCGGAGGGAGGGCGGAGGGAGCGCGGAGGGAGGGCGGACGGAGGGAGGGGGGAGCGCGGAGGGAGGGCGGAGGGAGCGCGGAGGGAGGGCGGACGGAGGGAGGGGGGAGCGCGGAGGGAGGGCGGAGGGAGCGCGGAGGGAGGGCGGAGGGAGCGCGGAGGGAGCGCGGAGGGAGCGCGGAGCGAGTGCGGAGGGAGCTCGGAGGGAGCGCGGAGGGAGCGCGGAGGGAGGGCTGAGGGAGGGCGGAGGGAGGGCTGAGGGAGGGCGGAGGGAGGGCTGAGGGAGCGCGGAGGGAGGGCGGAGGGAGCGCGGAGGGAGCGCGGAGGGAGCTCGGAGGGAGCTCGTAGGGAGCGCGGAGGGAGCGCGGAGGGAGGGCTGAGGGAGCGCGGAGGGAGCGCGGAGGGAGCGCGGAGGGAGCGCGGAGGGAGTGCGGAGGGAGTGCGGAGGGAGCGCGGAGGGAGTGCGGAGGGAGCAGGGGAGTGCGGAGGGAGCGCGGAGGGAGGGCGGAGGGAGCAGGGGAGTGCGGAGGGAGCGCGGAGGGAGTGCGGAGGGAGTGCGGAGGGAGTGCGGAGGGAGCGCGGAGGGAGGGCGGAGGGAGCAGGGGAGTGCGGAGGGAGCGCGGAGGGAGTGCGGAGGGAGTGCGGAGGGAGTGCGGAGGGAGCGCGGAGGGAGGGCGGAGGGAGTGCGGAGGGAGTGCGGAGGGAGCGCGGAGGGAGTGCGGAGGGAGTGCGGAGGGAGCGCGGAGGGAGCGCGGAGGGAGTGCGGAGGGAGCGCGGAGGGAGCGCGGAGGGAGGGCGGAGGGAGTGCGGAGGGAGGGCGGAGGGAGCGCGGAGGGAGCCGGGGAGCGCGGAGGGAGCGCGGAGGGAGCGCGGAGGGAGTGCGGAGGGAGTGCGGAGGGAGCGCGGAGGGAGCGCGGAGGGAGTGCGGAGGGAGCAGGGGAGTGCGGAGGGAGGGCGGAGGGAGTGCGGAGGGAGTGCGGAGGGAGCGCGGAGGGAGCGCGGAGGGAGCGCGGAGGGAGCGCGGAGGGAGTGCGGAGGGAGGGCGGAGGGAGCGCGGAGGGAGTGCGGAGGGAGCCGGGGAGCGCGGAGGGAGCGCGGAGGGAGCGCGGAGGGAGTGCGGAGGGAGCGCGGAGGGAGTGCGGAGGGAGCGCGGAGGGAGCGCGGAGGGAGTGCGGAGGGAGCAGGGGAGTGCGGAGGGAGCGCGGAGGGAGCGCGGAGGGAGCGCGGAGGGAGTGCGGAGGGAGTGCGGAGGGAGTGCGGAGGGAGTGCGGAGGGAGGGCGGAGGGAGTGCGGAGGGAGTGCGGAGGGAGCGCGGAGGGAGCGCGGAGGGAGGGCGGAGGGAGGGCGGAGGGAGTGCGGAGGGAGTGCGGAGGGAGTGCGGAGGGAGCGCGGAGGGAGCGCGGAGGGAGGGCGGAGGGAGTGCGGAGGGAGTGCGGAGGGAGTGCGGAGGGAGTGCGGAGGGAGCGCGGAGGGAGTGCGGAGGGAGTGCGGAGGGAGGGCGGAGGGAGCGCCGAGGGAGCGCCGAGGGAGCGCGGAGGGAGCGCGGAGGGAGGGCGGAGGGAGTGCGGAGGGAGTGCGGAGGGAGTGCGGAGGGAGTGCGGAGGGAGCGCGGAGGGAGCGCGGAGGGAGCGCGGAGGGTGTGCGGAGGGAGTGCGGAGGGTGTGCGGAGGGAGTGCGGAGGGTGTGCGGAGGGAGTGCGGAGGGTGTGCGGAGGGAGCGCGGAGGGAGCGCGGAGGGAGCGCGGAGGGAGGGCGGAGGGAGTGCGGAGGGAGTGCGGAGGGAGTGCGGAGGGAGTGCGGAGGGAGCGCGGAGGGAGGGCGGAGGGAGGGCGGAGGGAGTGTGGAGGGAGGGCGGAGGGAGTGCGGAGGGAGTGCGGAGGGAGTGCGGAGGGAGTGCGGAGGGAGGGCGGAGGGAGTGCGGAGGGAGTGCGGAGGGAGTGCGGAGGGAGCGGGGGAGTGCGGAGGGAGCGGGGGAGTGCGGAGGGAGTGCGGAGGGAGTGCGGAGGGAGGGCGGAGGGAGTGCGGAGGGAGGGCGGAGGGAGTGCGGAGGGAGTGCGGAGGGAGCGCGGAGGGAGCGCGGAGGGAGCGCGGAGGGAGCGCGGAGGGAGTGCGGAGGGAGGGCGGAGGGAGGGCGGAGGGAGCGCGGAGGGAGGGCGGAGGGAGTGCGGAGGGAGGGCGGAGGGAGTGCGGAGGGAGGGCGGAGGGAGTGCGGAGGGAGCGCGGAGGGAGCGCGGAGGGAGCGCGGAGGGAGCGCGGAGGGAGTGCGGAGGGAGGGCGGAGGGAGGGCGGAGGGAGTGCGGAGGGAGGGCGGAGGGAGTGCGGAGGGAGCGCGGAGGGAGCGCGGAGGGAGCGCGGAGGGAGCGCGGAGGGAGCGCGGAGGGAGGGCGGAGGGAGTGCGGAGGGAGGACGGAGGGAGTGCGGAGGGAGCGCGGAGGGAGCGCGGAGGGAGCGCGGAGGGAGCGCGGACGGAGTGCGGAGGGAGTGCGGAGGGAGCTCGGAGGGAGCGGGTGTGACCGCCCGAAGTGGCTGTTACTCACAGACATTGGCCGTGCCTTTGGGGATTGGGAGGTAGGAGCCTGCAGTCCAAGGCCGCCCATGGAAACCGTCGTTGCAGCTGCCACAGTCCTGGCCCGTGGTGTTGTGCTCACACTGACAGCTCAGCCTCCCATTCTCCAGGATACAGTTGTTGGCGTGAAGATGGCACCTACACCTGGGGACAGACAAGGACAAGCTGCTTCGGAACACGGTCACTCACTCCGTTCAGGAAAACACTCTGTGTAGAGGCTGTCTGTGTCTCTGCCAACAACAACACCGGGCTCCTCACTCACTCACATTCACAGCAACAGACAGGCCTGTTGCTCATTGTCCGTCTACTCATTCATCATCAGAACCTCAACAACAACAACAACTGTGGGGCAGGGGTGAGCATCATCATCAGCTCAACTGCCCCCTCGCTCCACAGAGAAACTCCCTGCATTTATATAGCACCCGACACAATCTCCAGTTGTCCTGTCACTTTGCAATTTTGTTCAAACACACTGAAGTCCTCAGGAGGCCATGGAAATACCAGTTGTTGTTGTTGTTGTTGTAGTTTCTTGCTGCTCTGAAAGGAAGCTTGTACATTTACGTAGCACCATTAACAGAGGAAACAATCCCGCGGTGATTCCCGGAAGTGATTATGAAACTGAATTTGACACTGAGCCTCGACGGGGGTGGGGAGATATTGAGGGAGGGACTGGACCCCAGGCCAAAGAGAGTGGTTTATGGAGGGTGTCAATGTTGGGGGAGCGAGATGGCGAGACAGGGAGGGGTAGTGGGGGAGTTGGAGAGCTCAGGGTTCAGGCAGCTGAAGGCAGGACAGCCAATACTGAGAGAGAACTTCACTCTCAATGACCTTTGGGAGATTCAGAGAGTCTGATCCAGACCAACCTCCCAGTGAGCAGTGAAGTCCCATCCATCCCCACACGCCCCCCTGCCCCCCCCCGTGACTGAACATTCCCCTCCTTCCCAATGTCTCCTACTGTGTTTGAGTTCCTCTCCTGTGTAACACCCTGAGACATTTCACTGTGTGGAAGGTGCTATGGAAATGCAAATTGGGATTGTTTAATTGATGTGATTGTGTGAGGCCCCAAGTGTTTCAGTGTGTGAACAGTTTCCTCAGTGAATCTGTGCTGATAACATCCAGTCGGCCTGTAACTCAGCACAAAGCTTCCAAATCTGCAGATTGTCCCTTGTACATTTTGCAAATTGGCATTTCTGGGGATATTTTACTAAACTAAGCAAAACGCAGACAGCTCCTTGGAGACAGGGGAAGGGCAGCATCAACATTTTACTGCTGCTGTTCTCTAATTAGTGTTTGAAGATTCTCCAGCACGAAAACTTGGAGTGAGTCTCCCAGAAGCTGACTCTGGAATAATGAGTTAATGGTTAAAGGCCCTGGAGACTGTGGGATGGTGGGATAAGGGACTCACTGTTCTGAATATTCAACACACTGTCAGAATAGTTCACGACATCAGCAACAGCTTTCCCAGATTAAACAGGAACAAACTGTTTCCAGGATCAGGGACCAGCCAGAATCCGATTGAAAAGGGGAGAACGGGGCGATGGGGAATGAGCAGGGAGTGGGATCAACTGAACAAAGCTTTCACTGAGCTAGTACAGACTGAGGGGCTGACTGGCCTTTGCCTGTGCTGCTCGAATCTCTGGCGAGGCAGGGGATTGGCTGTGAGGTGAGCACAGGATCAGATTCTGCTGCCTGATTGGTTGGACTGAGCCAGTCAGCAGGAGCCTCAGAGCAGGCCCAGGGGAATGTGCCCCAGTGCCAAGGCTGTGGGCATACTCCTTCAGGGAAGTTAGCACAGGGACACAGGGCAGTGCTGACCGACTGCGGGAGGCATCACAATCCATCCCTGTTAAACCAGATGTGAACCCTGAGAGCAGGATTCCCGATGTCCAATCACCCAGCACCCTCCAGATGTTGCCCCTGGGAGATTATTCCCGAGGATGTTACCCCGGACAATTCCCACCAGGTTTCCCAGAGTGACTGAGTGTGTTGGGTTTTGATAATGTCATGTGCCCAAAGTTAACCTATAGGATTCCTTCCAGATGTTACCCAGCAGAAGGTTACCCTGTGGTTTATTCCCAGAGAGCGGGGTCCACATGTTCCAGGGTCAAACAGCCTCCACATGTTAATGTGGGACAGTGTTAATCCGGAGTGTCCCCCAGATGGTGACCCCAATGTCCACATGATCATGATCCCAATGGCCCCCAGGGGCCGCTCCCCCACCCCCAGGTGTTCCCCCCCAGGGGCCGCCCCCCCCCACCCACAGGTGTTCCCTCCCAGGGGCCGCCCCCCTACCCCCAGGTGTTCCCCCCCAGGGGCCGCACCCCCCCACCCACAGGTGTTCCCCCCCAGGGGTCACCCCCCCCCCACCCCCAGGTGTTTCCCCCCAGGTGTTTCCCCCCCAGGTGTTCCCCCCCCCAGGTGTTCCCCTCTCCCAGGGGTCACCCTCCCCACCCCCAGGTGTTTCCCCCCCAGGTGTTCCCCCCCAGGGGCCGCCCCCCCCACCCCCAGGTGTTCCCCCCCCAGGGGTCGCCCCCCCTAGGTGTTCCCCCACCAGGTGTTCCCCCCCAGGGATCACACCCCCACCCCCACCCCCAGGTGTTTCCCCCCCAGGTGTTCCCCCCCAGGGGCCGCCCCTCCCACCCCCAGGTGTTTCCCCCCCCCCCCCCAGGGATTGCCCCCACCCCCAGGTGTTTCCCCCCCCCCCCCCCAGGGATTGCCCCCACCCCCAGGGATTGCCCCCACCCCCAGGGGCTGCCCCCAGCCCTGACGCAGTGCCCCCTGGGGCTGGGCCCTAGCCTCAGGAACCCCACGGTGGGGAGTTGGAAAGCTCTCACCTGCCCCGGATGTCCAGGTTGGAGATGGCATAGAAGTATTTGGAGAGGTTCAGGGGGTCGACGCTGGTGGGGCCAGTGGCAGGCCGGAGGAGGCGCAGCCTCAGGTCAGTCACGGTGAAGAAGTCCCTCAGCTCCTTGGTAGTGTCCAGGCGGCTGTACAAGGAGGCCATATCACTGAGCCGGGGTCCCCCGAACAGGGCGAACCGCACTTGGATCTCGAAACGCACCGTCTTCTCCAGCTTCCACACGTAGCCCCTGGAATACTCCTCGGTGCAGATAATGTCCAGGACGGAGGCAGCGGTGAGATCCTGGGCTCTCCGTGACTCCATGCCAAAGGAGTTGAGGCAGTCGACAGCGTAGAACTGATAGGGCTGCCACGTGTGGCCGTGATCGAGAGATTTCTCCAGCACCATCTGCTCTGGCCGGCCCGATTCAAAGGTGATGACAATGTCCTCGGTCAGCTCGATGCTCTTACCCCAGGACAGGGTGAGATTGACCACCAGAGGCTCCGGGAACTGCCTCCACGAGACACTTTGCCAAAAGGTGTTGGGCACCCGGCCCTCATCGTCCACCATCAGCTCGGGCGGGTGGGCAAGCTCAGGCGTACGGGCATCACACTCATTATTGCACATGTACGGGTTCTCCTAGAAACAGAAACAGAGCAGGAGAAGGGTCGGACACTGAGGAAAGCTCCCTCTACATTGTACACCCCCATCAAACACTCCCAGGGACTGGGACAGCACGGGGTCGGACACTGAGGAAAGCTCCCTCTACATTGTACACCCCCATCAAACACTCCCAGGGACTGGGACAGCACGGGGTCTGACACTGGGGAAAGCTCCCTCTACACTGTACACCCACATCAAACACTCCCAGGGACTGGGACAGCACGGGGTCAGACACTGGGGAAAGCTCCCTCTACACTGTACACCCCCATCAAACACTCCCAGGGACTGGGACAGCACGGGGTCTGACACTGGGGAAAGCTCCCTCTACACTGTACACCCCCATCAAACACTCCCAGGGACTGGGACAGCACAGGGTCCCACACTGAGGAAAGCTCCCTCTACACTGTACACCCCCATCAAACACTCCCAGGGACTGGGACAGCACAGGGTCCCACACTGGGGAAAGCTCTCTCTACATTGTACACCCCCCATCAAACACTCCCAGGGACTGGGACAGCACAGGGTCCCACACTGGGGAAAGCTCCCTCTACACTGTACACCCCCATCAAACACTCCCAGGGACTGGGACAGCACAGGGTCCCACACTGGGGAAAGCTCCCTCTACACTGTACACCCCCATCAAACACTCCCAGGGACTGGGACAGCAAGGGGTCCCACACTGAGGAAAGCTCCCTCTACATTGTACACCCCCATCAAACACTCCCAGGGACTGGGACAGCACAGGATCCCACACTGGGGAAAGCTCTCTCTACACTGTACACCTCCATCAAACACTCCCAGGGACTGGGACAGCACGGGGTCTGACACTGGGGAAAGCTCCCTCTACACTGTACACCCACATCAAACACTCCCAGGGACTGGGACAGCACGGGGTCTGACACTGGGGAAAGCTTCCTCTACACTGTACACCCCCATCAAACACTCCCAGGGACTAGGATAGCATGGGGTCTAACACTGGGGAAAGCTCTCTCTACATTGTACACCCCCATCAAACACTCCCAGGGACTGGGATAGCACGGGGTCTGACACTGGGGAAAGCTCCCTCTGCACTGTACACCCCCATCAAACACTCCCAGGGACTGGGACAGCACAGGGTCTGACACTGGGGAAAGCTCCCTCTACATTGTACACCCCCATCAAACACTCCCAGGGACTGGGACAGCACAGGGTCCCACACTGAGGAAAGCTCCCTCTACATTGTACACCCCCCATCAAACACTCCCAGGGACTGCGACAGCGCAGGGTCTGACACTGAGGAAAGCTCCCTCTACATTGTACACCCCCATCAAACACTCCCAGGGACTGGGTCAGCATGGGGTCCCACACTGAGGAAAGCTCCCTCTACATTGTACACCCCCCATCAAACACTCCCAGGGACTGCGACAGCGCAGGGTCTGACACTGAGGAAAGCTCCCTCTACATTGTACACCCCCCATCAAACACTCCCAGGGACTGGGACAGCACGGGGTCTGACACTGGGTAAAGCTCCCTCTACATTGTACACCCCCATCAAACACTCCCAGGGACTGCGACAGCACGGGGTCAGACACTGGGGGAAGCTCCCTCTACATTGTACACCCCCATCAAACACTCCCAGGGACTGGGACAGCACGGGGTCTGACACTGGGGGAAGCTCCCTCTACATTGTACACCCCCATCAAACACTCCCAGGGACTGGGACAGCACGAGGTCTGACTCTGAGGAAAGCTTCCTCTACACTGTACACCCCCATCAAACACTCCCAGGGACTGGGACAGCATGGGGTCTGACTCTGAGGAAAGCTCCCTCTCCAAACTTTTTGATTACAGGAATATTCATTCCCTGTAATGCTCTCTGGTTAAAAGCGAAATGAATGTGTGTGTGTGTTTAATCAGGTTGCAGCGTGGAGTGGACAGTTAGACAGCTGCAGAATGACTTTGCTGCTGGTGCTAATGATTGATGGCAGCTCTCTGACTAAACATAGCCTCACACCATAAAATATTTACACACAGGAATTATAAAACAGCACAGGATTGGGAAAGGAGATGTACGATCTCATTTTGTCCTCACTGGAACTGTGTCCCTGTCTCTGAGTGATTCCCCATCACAACAAAAACATCAGAAACAGGAACATAAGGAGACCATTCATTGAGTCATAGAGATGTACAGCATGGAAACAGACCCTTCGGTCCAACCCGTCCATGCCGACCAGATATCCCAACCCAATCTAGTCCCACCTGCCAGCACCCGGCCCATATCCCTCCAAACCCTTCCTATTCATATACCCATCCAAATGCCTTTTAAATGTTGCAATTGTACCACCCTCCACCACATCCTCTGGCAGCTCATTCCATACACGTACCACCCTCTGTCTGAAAAAGTTGCCCCTTAGGTCTCTTTTATATCTTTCCCCTCTCGCCCTAAACCTATGCCCTCTAGTCCTTGGCTCCCCGACCCCAGGGAAAAGACTTTGTCTATTTATCCTATCCATGCCCCTCATAATTTTGTAAACCTCTATAATGTCACCCCTCAGCCTCTGACGCTCCAGAGAAAACAGCCCCAGCCTGTTCAGCCTCTCCCTGTAGCTCAGATCCTCCAACCCTGGCAACATCCTTGTAAATCTTTTCTGAACCCTTTCAATTATCACAACATCTTTCCAATAGGAGGGAGACCAGAATTGCACGCAATATTCCAACAGTGGGCTAACCAATGTCCTGTACAGCTGCAACATGACCTCCCAACTCCTGTACTCAATACTATGACCAATAAAGGAAAGCATACCAAACGCCTTCTTCACTATCCTATCTACCTGCAACTCCACTTTCAAGGAATTTTGAACCTGCACTCCAAGGTCTCTTTGTTCAGTAACATTCCCTAGGACCTTACCATTAAGTGTATAAATCCTGCTAAGATTTGCTTTCCCAAAATGCAGCACCTCTCATTTATCTGAATTAAACTCCATCTGCCACCTCTCAGCCCATTGGCCCATCTGGTCCAGATCCTGTTGTAATCTGAGGGAACCCTCTTCGCTGTCCACTACACCTCCAATTTTGATGTCATCTGCAAACTTACTAACTGTACCTCTTATAATCGCATCCAAATCATTTATATAAATGACAAAACGTAGAGGACCCAGCACCGATCCTTGTGGCACTCCACTGGTCACAGGCCTCCAGTCTGAAAAACAACCCTCCACCACCACCCTCTGTCTTCTACCTTTGAGCCAGTTCTGTATCCAAATGGCTAGTTCTCCCTGTATTCCGTGAGATCTAACCTTGCTAATCAGTCTCCCATGGGGAACCTTGTCGAATGCCTTACTGAAGTCCATATAGATCACATCTACTGCTCTGCCCTCATCAATCCTCTTTGTTAATTCTTCAAAAAACTCAATCAAGTTTGTGAGGCATGATTTCCCACGCACAAAGCCATGTTAACTATCCCTAATCAGTCCTTGTCTTTCCAAATACATGTACATCCTGTCCCTCAGGATTCCCTCCAACAACTTGCCCACCACCAACGTCAGGCTCACCGGTCTATAGTTCCCTGGCTTGTCCTTATCACCCTTCTTCAACAGTTGCACCACATTTGCCAACCTTCAGTCTTCCAGCACCTCACCTGTGGGACTATCGATGACACAAATATCTCAGTAAGGGGCCCAGCAATCACTTCTCTGGTTTCCCAAAGAGTTCTAGGGTCAGCCTCTCAAATCTGCTGTATCAGACTTGAGAGGCTGTATCCCAGACCGAGAGGGGATCTCATTGAAAGGTACAAGATTCTGCAGCAGTTGATTGGTTCGGTACGAAGAGACTGTGTCCAATGGGAGCGTATCAAAAAACTGGATCCATGACATCCCAGACTGACATCGATGTAACGATGGAACTTGCTCAACCCTCTGTGAGGGCTTTCCACTCATTAACAACACTCTGAGGGAAGGAGTTGTTCCTTATCTCACTCTGGATGGCTGGACCCTGATCCCAAGAATGGATCCAGCTTTTTGATTCGCTTCATGAACCCACCCATACTTCTCTGAACATTAACTTTTACAGGTTTCATCCTTTCAAAAATACTTGATTGTGGTATATTGAGTCCAGGTCGACCTGGACCCAATATACCAACCACTACAGCGGACAGCTGAAACTGACAACCGGAAGCGGCAGGGACAGACCACTATAAACACCGGAGGAAACATCAAAGAAGCGCTTCGCAGGAGGCTCCCAAGCACTGATGATGTCGCCTAGCCAGGGGACGAAACGTTCGCAACAAAACTTCCAGCTCAGCGAAGAGAACCACAACACGATGGATTCAGAGCTGTTCAGGCACAGACCGAGACATCCTGAGGATATAATACACTGCTGTCCCCAACATCAGCAACAGGGAATCAGCCAGACTCCTTTTGGAGGTGATCCGAGCTCCCCTGTTCAAGCTGACTCTGTCTAAAGGCTGTTGCAGTAATCAATTAAACCAATGTCAGTGATAAAGGTGGAGAGGGCGGCAATAAACAGAGATAATAGAGATGAATGAATCGACAATTGTCCCAGCATCGACTGGAGGCATTAGGTAAAGCTGCACATTGGAACAGATTATTCTGAAGTGCCTGTGTAAATTGAATCAAGTGAACATTCCTGACAGCATCATGAGGCTGTGTAAATTCTGAATGAATTCTCCAACACTCCAGATCTGAAGAGCCCCTCAATCACTCTGCCCCTGGATAGAACGATCAGTCCCGTGTCCCAGAGATACAGCCGACAGCTCAATAAAATGTTGTTGTTTAAACAGTCAGGGATCTCAAAGGGAATTATTCTGGGGAATGGGATGTGATCCCACATTGGGAGAGTGGGGGCAGACCCAGAGACTCTCTCACTGTCTCACTTCACCAAACCCTCCAGCTGTTTCTGAGTCTCAATCCTGAACTCTCACACATTTCTCCCCCCGATTTCTGCTGAATTATTCCCCTCGGAACAATCTGTGTCTGGGTCACCTCCACATTCCAATATTCTCCAGCTCAGTCTCTCAGAACAACCCTCCACAAACGTCAGCTCCTCCAAAACTCTGCTCTTTGTACAGACCCTCAGCAAGTCCCACTCACCCCTCACCCACTCTGCTCTCCGAGCAAGACACACTGCAGCCTCTACACCCCCTCCCTATCTCTGTAACCTCCACCAGCCCCTACACCCCCTCCCTATCCCTGTAAACACCTCCAGCACCTACACCCCCTCCCTATCTCTGTAACCCCCTAAAGCCCCTACCCCCCCTCCCTATCACTGTCACCTCCTCCAGCCACTACACCCCCCTCCCTATCTCTATAACCCCCTCCAGCCCCTAGACCCCCTCCCTATCTCTGTAACTCCCGACACACCCTCCATATCGCTGTAACCTTCTCCAACCTCTACACCCCCTCCCTATCCCTGTAACCTCCTACAGCCCCTACACCCCCTCCCTATCTCTGTAAGCCCTTCCAGCCCCTACACCCCCTCCCTATCTCTGTAAACCCCTACAGCCCCTACACCCCCACCCTATCTCTGTAACCCCCTCCAGCCCCTACACCCCCTCCCTATCTCTGTAACCTCCTCCATCCCTTACACCCCCACCCTCCTCTGTAACCCCCTACAGCCCCAACACACCCTCCCTACCTCTGTAACCCTCTCCAGCCCGAATACCCCCTCCCTATCTCTGCATCCCTCTCCAGCCTCTACACCCCCACCCTATCTCTTTAACCCCCTACCGCCCCTACACCCCCTCACTATCTATGTAACCCACTCCAGCCCCTACACCCCCTCCCTATCTCTGTAACCCCCTCCAGCCCCTACACCCCCTCCCTATCTCTGTAAACCCCTCCAGCCCCTACACCCCCTCCCTATCTCTGTAACATACTCCAGCCTCTGCACCCCCTCCCTATCTCTGTAACCCCCTCCAGCCCCTACACCGCCTCCCTATCTCTGTAACCCCCTCCAGCCTCTACATCCCTCCCCATCTCTGTAACCCCCTCCAGCCTCTACACCCCCACCCTATCTCTGAAACCCCCGACAGCTCCTACACCCACACCCTATCTCTTTAACCCCCTACCGCCCCTACACCCCCTCACTATCTATGTAACCCACTCCAGCCCCTACACCCCCTCCCTATCTCTGTAACCCCCTCCAGCCCCTACACCCCCTCCCTATCTCTGTAAACCCCTCCAGCCCCTACACCCCCTCCCTATCTCTGTAACATACTCCAGCCTCTGCACCCCCTCCCTATCTCTGTAACCCCCTCCAGCCCCTACACCGCCTCCCTATCTCTGTAACCCCCTCCAGCCTCTACATCCCTCCCCATCTCTGTAACCCCCTCCAGCCCCTACACCTCCTCCCTATCTCTGAAACCCCCTACACCCCCTCCCGCCCCTATACCCCCTCCCTATCTCAGTAACCCCCTACACCCCCTCCCTATCTCTGTAACCCCCTACACCCCCTCCCTATCTCTGTCACCCCCTCCAGCCCCTACACCCCCTCCCTATCTCTGTAACCCCCTCCATATCCTATACCCCCTCCCTATCACTGTCACCTCCTCCAGCACCTACACCCCTCCCTATCTCTGTCACCCCCTCCAGCCCCTACACCCCCTCCCTATCTCTGTCACCCCCTCCAGCCCCTACACCCCCTCCCTATCTCTGTAACCCCCTCCAGCCCCTACACCCCCTCCCTATCTCTGTAACCCCCTCCAGCCCCTACACCCCCTCCCTATCTCTGTAACCTCCTCCAGCCCCTACACCCCCTCCGTATCTCTGTAACCCCCTCCAGCCCCTACACCCCCTCCGTATCTCTGTAACCCCCTCCAGCCCCTACACCCCTCCCTATCTCTGTAACCCCCTCCAGCCCCTACACCCCCTCCCTATCTCTGTAACCACCTACACCCCCTCCCTATCACTATCACCCACTCCAGCCCCTACACCCCCTCCCTCCCTACCTCCCATGCATTCAGAACCCTGTCCGGAACATTAGAATTCACTCGGTATTTGCTGTTCTTTGAATCACTGTATGAGTTTCTCACACTGTCTCAGTATTATCGAAATGTAGGTCTTTATTGATGTGAAGGAAGTAACATCCATCCCCGGCAGAGGTTAGTGCTGTCTGTGGCTACATCCCGGGCAGGAAAGGGGAATATTTCATTCGAATGGTCATATATTCCAGGCCCAGTCAGTGTCAGTGTGCACAATGAGTGCAGCATCTCAGGAATCAGCCCATTCCCAACTTTACGTTAATTTCCGGAAGTGAATTGTTACCACCTGAAATTGACAAGGTATGTAGTGATGAAGGGCCTGTGATTCTCAGGAACGGTGACACTGGCGAGCTGCCCTGCTTAATGAAGCTAATTGCTGCAGCATTCAGTAATGAAGGTAAATGTTCAAAAAAAAACCATCCTGCAAATTCCTGCCACTTCCCATCAGCAAAAACCAGACACTTCCTGAGAGGGAGTTAGAGTGCCGCACTGTCAGAGGATCAGTGCTGAGGGAGTGCCACACTGTCAGAGGGTCAGTGCTGAGGGAGTGCCGCACTGTCAGAGGGTCAGTGCTGAGGGAGTGCCGCACTGTCAGAGGGTAAGTGCTGGGGGAGTGCCACACTGTCAGAGGGTCAGTGCTGAGGGAGTGCTGCACTGTCAGAGGGTCAGTACTGAGGGAGTGCCGCACTGTCAGAGGGTCAGTGCTGAGGGAGTGCCACACTGTCAGAGGGTCAGTGCTGAGGGAGTGCCGCACTGTCAGAGGGTCAGTACTGAGGGAGTGCCGCACTGTCAGGGGGTCATTACTGTGGGAGTGCCGCACTGTCAGAGGGTCAGTGCTGAGGGAGTGCCGCACTGTCAGACGGTCATAGAACATAGAAGAATACAGCGCAGTACAGGCCCTTCGGCCCTCGATGTTGCGCCGATCCAAGCCCACCTAACCTACACTAGCCCACTATCCTCCATATCCAATGCCCGCTTAAATGCCCATAAAGAGGGAGAGTCCACCACTGCTACTGGCAGGGCATTCCATGAACTCATGACTCGCTGAGTAAAGAACCTACCCCTAACATCTGTCCTATACCTACCCCCCCTTAATTTAAAGCTATGCCCCCTTGTAATAGCTGACTCCATACGTGGAAAAAGGTTCTCATGGTCAACCCTATCTAAACCCCTAATCATCTTGTACACCTCTATCAAGTCACCCCTAAACCTTCTTTTCTCCAATGAAAACAGCCCCAAGTGCCTCAGCCTTTCCTCATACGATCTTTCTACCATACCAGGCAACATCCTGGTAAACCTCCTCTGCACCCGTTCCAGTGCCTCCACATCCTTCCTATAGTATGGCAACTAAAACTGCACACAATACTCCAGATGTGGCCGCACCAGAGTCTTATACAACTGCAACATGACCTCAGTACTCCGGAACTCAATTCCTCTACCAATAAAAGCCAGTACGCCATATGCCTTCCTCACCGCACTATTTACCTGGGTGGCAACTTTCAAAGATTTGTGTACATGGACACCAAGATCCCTCTGCTCATCCACACCACCAAGTATCTGACCATTAGCCCAGTACCCCATCTTTTTGTTACTCTTACCAAAGTGAATCACCTCACACTTACCTAATTGAACTCCATTTGCCACTTTTCTGCCCAGCTCTGCAGCTTATCTATATCCCGCTGTAACCTGCCACATCCTTCCTCACTGTCTACAACTCCTCCGACTTTCGTATCATCCGCAAACTTGCTCACCCAACCTTCTAACCCCTCTTCCAGGTCATTTATAAAAATGACAAACAGCAATGGTCCCAAAACAGATCCTTGCGGAACACCGCTAGTGACGGCACTCCAAGATGAACCTTTACCATCAACTACTACCCTCTGTCCTCTTCCAGCCAGCCAATTCCTAATCCAAACCTCCAACTCACCCTCAATGCCATACCTCCGTATTTTTTGCAGTAGCCTACCATGGGGAACCTTATCAAACGCCTTACTAAAATCCATATACACCACATCTAACGCTTTCCCCTCGTCCACCTCCTTAGTCACCTTCTCAAAGAATTCAATAAGGTTTGTGAGGCACGACCTGCTCTTCACAAAACCATGCTGACTATCCTTGATCACATTATTCCTATCCAGATGTTCATAAATCCTATTCCTTACAATTCTCTCTAAGACTTTGCCCACAACAGAAGTGAGACTCACCGGCTTATAGTTACTAGGGTTATCCCTACTCCCCTTCTTGAACAAGGGAACCACATTTGCTAGCCTCCAATCTTCTGGCACTACTCCTGTAGACAACGAGGACATAAAAATCAAGGCCAATGGCTCTGCAATCTCCTCCCTTGCTTCCCAGAGAATCCTAGGATAAATGCCATCAGGCCCAGGGGACTTATCTATTTTCACCCTTTCCAGAATTTCCAACACCTCTTCTCTACATACCTCAAAGCCATTCATTCTAATTGATTGTGACTCAGTATTCACATCGACAACAATGTCCTGTTCCTGAGTGAATACTGACAAAAAGTATTCATTCAGTGTCTCCCCAATCTCTTCAGCCTCCACACGCAACTTCCCACTACTATCCTTGACTGGACCTATTCCTACCCTAGTCATTCTTTTATTCCTGACATACCTATAGAAAGCCTTAGGGTTTTCCCTAATCCTACCAACTAAGGACTTTTCATGTCCCCTCCTTGCTGCTCTTAGCTCTCTCTTCAGGTCCTTCCAGGCTACCTTATAACTCTCAATCGCCCCAATTGAACCTTCACGCCTCATCTTTACATAGGCCGCCCTCTTCCATTTAACAAGGGATTCCAATTCCTTATTAAACCACGGCTCCCTCACACGACCCTTTCCTCCCTGCCTGACAGGTACATACTTATCAAGGACACTCAATAGTTTCTCCTTGAACAAGCTCCACATATCAATTACGCCCGTGCCTTGAAGCCTACTTTTCCAAGCCACGCATCCTAAGTCATGCCTCACCGCATCATAATTTCCCTGCCCCCAGCTATAACTCTTGCCCTGTAGTGCACACTTATCCCTCTCCATCACTAGAGTAAAAGTCACCGAATTGTGGTCACTGTCCCCAAAGTGCTCACCTACCTCTAATTCGAACACCTGGCCTGGTTCGTTACCCAGAACCAAATCCAGTATGGCCTCACCTCTCATTGGCCTATCTACATATTGTGTCAGGAAACCCTCCTGCACACATTGGACAAACACCGACCCATCTAATGAACTCGAGCTATAGCTTTCCCAATCAATATCAGGAAAGTTAAAGTCCCCCATAACAATCACCCTATTACTTTCACTCTTCTCCTGAATCATCCTCGCAATCCTTTCTTCTACATTTCTAGGACTATTAGGAGGCCTGTAAAAAACTCCTAACAAGGTGAGCTCACCTTTCCTATTCCTAACCTCAACCCAAACTACCTCAGATGGCGAGTCTTCATCCATCGTCCTTTCCACCGCTGTAATACGATCTTTGACAAGCAATGCCACACCTCCCCCTCTTTTACCCCCACCTCTGACCCTACTAAAACATTTAAATCCTGGAACCTGCAACAGCCAATCCTGTCCCTGTTCTAGCCATGTCTCCGTAATAGCCACAACATCGAAGTCCCAGGTACCAACCAACGCTGCAAGTTCACCTACCTTATTTCGTATACTTCTTGCATTGAAGTATACACACTTCAAGCCACTTTCCTGTTTACAGGCACCCTCCTTTGAGATTGATGCCATGTTCCTAACCTCCCTACACTCCAGGTCCTGCACCCTAAAGCTACAGTCTAGGTTCCCATGCCCCTGCAGAGTTAGTTTAAACCCCCCCCAAGAGCACTAGCAAACCTCCCCCCAAGGATACTGGTGCCCCTCAGGTTCAGGTGTAGATCATCCTGTTTATAGAGGTCCCACCTTCCCCAGAAAGAACCCCAGTTATCCAAATACCGGAATCCCTCCCTCCTGCACCGTCCCTGTAGCCACGCATTTAACTGTTCTCTCTCCCTATTCCTCGACTCTTTATCACGTGGCACGGGTAACAAACCAGAGACAACAACTCTGTTTGTTCTAACTCTGAGCTTCCAACCTAGCTCCCTGAAAGCCTGCCTAACATCCTCGGCACTCCTCCTACCTATGTCATTGGTGCCAATGTGGACCACGACTTTGGGCTGCTCCCCCTCCCCCTTAAGGACCCGGAAAACACGATCAGAGACGTCACGTACCCTTGCACCTGGGAGGCAACATACCAAACGTGAGTCTCTCTCGTTCCCACAAAACCGCCTATCTGTGCCCCGAACTATCGAGTCCCCAATTACTATTGCTCTGCTCTTCTCCACCCTTCCCTTCTGAGCAACGGGGACAGGCTCCGTGCCAGAGGCCTGAGCCCCGTTACTTACCCCTGGTAAGTCCCCCCCTCCCAAAAGTATCCAAAACGGTATACTTGTTCTTGAGGGAAATGGCCGCTGGGGGTCCCTGCACTGGCTGCTTCCTCCCAGTCCCCCTCACTGTCACCCATCTGTCTGCCATCTTTGGAGTTACTACTTCCCTAAAGCTCCTATCTATGACCCCTCTGCCTCCCGAATGATCCTAAGTTCATCCAACTCCAGCTCCAGTTCCCTAACACGGTCTTGGAGGAGCTGGAGATGGGTGCACTTCCTGCAAGTGTAATCAGCAGGGATGACCATGGCATCCCTCACCTCAAACATGTTGCAAGAGGAACATTGCACTGCCTTCACTGCCAGTACTGAGGGAGTGCCGCACTGTCAGAGTGTCAGCACTGAGGGAGTGCTGCACTGTCAGAGGGTCAGTGCTGAGGGAATGCCGCACTGTGAGAGGGTCAGTGCTGAGGGAGTGCCGCACTGTCAGAGGGTCAGTGCTGAGGGAGTGGCAATAGACAATAGGTGCAGGAGTAGGCCATTCTGCCCTTCGGGCCAGCACCACCATTCAATATGATCATGGCTGATCATTCCTAATCAGTATCCTGTTCCTGCCTTATCTCCATAACCCTTGATTCCACTATCTTTGAGAGCTCTATCCAACTCTTTCTTAAATGAATCCAGAGACTGGACCTCCACTGCTCTCTGGAGCAGAGCATTCCACACAGCCACCACTTTCTGGGTGAAGAAGTTTCTCCTCATCTCTGTCCTAAATGGTCTACCCCGTATTTTTAAGCTGTGTCCTCTGGTTCGGCACTAACCCATCAGTGGAAACATGTTTCCTGCCTCCAGAGTGTCCAATCCTTTAATAATCTTATATGTCTCAATCATATCCCCTCTCAGTCTTCTAAACTTAAGGGTATACAAGCCCAGTCGCTTCAGTCTTTCAGTGTAAGGTAATCCCACCATTCCAGGAATTGACCTCGTGAACCTACGCTGCACTCGCTCAATAGCCAGAATGTCTTTCCTCAAATTTGGAGACCAGAACTGCACACAGAGTGCCGCACTGTCAGTGGGTCAGTGCTGAGGGAGTGCTGCACTGTCCGAGAGTCAGTGCTGAGGGAGTGCCGCACTGTCGGAGGGTCAGTACTGAGGGAGTGCTGCACTGTCAGAGGGTCAGTGCTGAGGGAGTGGGCACTGTCAGAGGGTCAGTGCTGAGGGATTGCCGCACTGTCAGAGGGTCAGTGTTGAGGGAGTGCCACACTGTCAGAGGGTCAGTGCTGAGGGAGTGCCACACTGTCAGAGGGTCAGTGTTGAGGGAGTGCCACACTGCCTCAGGAAGATGAATTTGTTTGATGCCGTGTGACAATTTCCTGGGATAATACACTGTGAATCCATTTCACAATAAAATATTTCAGATTTTGTGTTCTGCGCTGAGGGAGTTTGTTTCCTAACCTGGGAGTAAATCATTCTCTGGGAACAGCCCTGAGAGTAGCACTGTGTTCCCATTCTGTCCCAAATAAGATTATTGGGGTTGGAGGGGAAAACTGGCAAAGTCTGATTGGATAAATAGACGAGCAGATACAGCAACAAGTAAATTTTAAACAAATTACATAAAATAATCCGTTGAAACACATTACACTGAAAACCAAACACTGCAGGGAAACAGATCAATCTGTGGATGCCTAAAGAAGTGAACCATGTATTGGATTAAACCGAGAGGATTCCAATGTTTGAAAGAATGTTCATAAGGATTTTGTGTGTTTTAGAAACCAGCAAAGAATGGCCAGACATGGATGAGAATGGAAAATAGAATATCAAGTAAACCAGCTCAGAGAGTGAACCAGATGACTGGAACTTTTATCAAGATATAGAGAGAGGTAATGAATATTGTCTCTTTGAGATTGAAATGGGAAAAAATTCTCTTGAGCAAGAGGGAGCAGGAGAGATATAAACCAATACATTGCATTTGTCTTGTGGAAGATACTACAACATTGTAAAAATAGAAGTAATTGAGAAATTAATTCAAATGAGGAACATCAAGTCATTAATGTCATCAGAGAATGAGTTTGCAAAAAGTGCTCCTTAAATATTCCAGCGCTGCCCAGTGCCTTGAAGCATGCGTCACCCTCTTTGTCTCAAATTGACCCATTGAACCACAGAAATGATACAGTGTAGAAGGTGGCCATTCGGCCCAGCTTGTCCGTGCTGACCCAAAGACACCCAGATGCCCTTTCTAATCCCATCTTCCTGCACATGGCCCATAGCCCTGCAGCTTACAGCACTGACGGTGCAAATCTTAGCAAGTGTTTCTGGTCTCTGCCTCCATCACCAACTCAGGCAGTGAATTCCAGCCACCCACCACTCTCTGTGGAAAAGGGTGTTCCTCATGTCCCTCTGATCCTTCTGCCACTTCATTTGAATTAATGACCCAATGGTTTTTGAACTCTCTGCCACGGGAAACAGGTTCCTCCTGTCTATTCGATCTCTGTCCCTCACAATGTTGGATACCGCGATCACTTCACCCCTCAGCCTTCTCTATTGCAAGGAAAACACCCCAAACCCCTCCAATCTCTCGTCACAGTTACAATTCTCCAGCCCTGGCAACATTCCAGTAAACCTTCTCTCTCTCTCCCCCTCCAGTGATCGTATCGTTCCTATAATGTGGTGACCAGAACTGCGCACAATACTCCAACTCTGACCTCACCAGTCTCTGAGACAGTTTCAGCACGACATCCTGACCTTTGTATTCTCTCCCTTTACCAATGAAGGAGAGCAGTCCATATGCCTCTATCCAACCTTATCTCCCTGTACAGCTCCCTTTCAGAACCTGGGCAGTTGTACAGTGTCCCCACTTCTGATCACCCACTGACTATTCACAAACTGCTGGCTAGTCTTGGGGTTTTTTTTTAATGTTAATGACCATTCGATTCTGATATTCTCTCTGTGCTAGCCTTATTTTCCTCTTCATTTCCTTTGCACCTTGTTACATTTGACGAGGTTCCTGCTTGAAGAATTGAATACATCCTCCTTCCTCTGTTTTTGTTTATCCCAGGAAGCCTGCTTTTCACTCCCTCACCTTCCTCCTTCACCTTCCCTCTTGTTGGAATGTTCCTGTGTTTCTGAAACTTCTCTCCTTTGGAAAGGTGGCCTGTTGTTCAGCTGCAGTTTCTCCTGTTCAGTTTCTGGTTCCATTCCCCCCAGCTCCATCCCTTCACATCCCATTAAAGTTTCTCTTGCTCCAACTGACATCTCTTTCAAATCGCTCCACCGTATGCAGCATTACTCGGTTCAAGCTGTTCCTGTTTCTGACATAGTGGTTAGGTTAGCTCAGTTGGCTGGACAGTTGCTTCATGATGCTAACACTGTGGGTTCAATGCCCATCACCAGCTGAGATTACCATGAAGGGCTCTCCTTCTCAATCTGTCCCCTGTCCTGAGGCATGGTGACCCTCAGGTTAAACCAGCATCAGCCATCTCTCTGTCTCTAATGAGAGAGCAGCCCTTTGGTCTGGTCAGACTATGGCAATACAACAACGTTCCTTATATCGAAAGGGTCAGCTCCATTTTCTCTGGGTGACAAAAACCAGCCCTGCCAATGATGCCCACACCCCCCGAATTGATTTAATAACGAAACGACAGGTTTAAGTCAACATCTTGCCAGGGAGCTCGATGGGATTTGCAGCGTTGGAATTTAATTACAAAGAATGTGAGCTGGCAGAAATGAATGTTTGTTCAAGTTAATGAAAGCCAGCACTCTGCACCTGGTGTTTGTGTCTAAACATTTCAATAATGAGAAGACCAGGGGGAGGTTTCAGAGATCAGAAAGCAGGCTGGGGTTGGAATGAGAATTTACAGTGAATTTTCACCATGCAGTCAGCTTGCTTCACACTATTGATAAGATCCTGTGTAAATCCATCCTCCTCAATCTCTATCAGCTTTCACTAAACAGGCAGTGTCCATTCTTAAACCTTCCATCCCCAACTGGGGCCTTCCCTCAAATGAAACCTGTCCAATAAAGTGACTTCTCCCCAGCCTGGTCTGCTGCGTGTCCCCAGCTCATGGAGGCTCAGGACAGTGAAAGTGTTTCACTTCAATCAGCACGGCTTCATCAACAGGAGCTCACACCCAACACATTGTTCAAATTCTTTAAGAAGGTAACAAGCGAGTTAGACAAAGGAGAGCCAGTGGATGTGATCGTATTGGATTTCCAAAAGGCCTTTGACAAGGCGGTGCTCAGGAAGCTGTGAAATAAGATAAGAGCCCGTGGTGTTAGGGGGAATGTACTGGCATCAATAGGAATTGGCTGACTGGCAGAAGGCAGAGAGTGGGGATAAAGGGGTCTCTTTCAGGATGGCAGCTGGTAACAAGTGGAGTTCCACCGAGGGCAGTGTTGGGACCACAACTGTTCCCGTTATGTATTAACAATCTGGACGGAGGAACTGAGAATGTTGTTGGAAAGTTGGCAAATGAGACAGAGGTAGGTGGAGGGACGGGTAGTGTTGAGGAATTGGGGAGAATGCAGAAGGACTTGGACAGGTTGGGAGAGATGGCAAAGAAGTGGCAGATGGAATATAATGTGGGAAAGTGTGAGATCATGCACTTTGAAAGGAAGAATAGAGGCTTAGACTATTTTCTAAATGGGACAAGTCTTTAGAATTCTGAAACACAAAGTGACTAAGTCCTAGTTCAGGATTCTCTGTTTATTCAATCATGAGGGTCATGGATAAGGTAAATAGAAACGGTCTTTTCCCTGGGGGTGGGGGAGTCCAGAACTAGAGGGCATAGGTTTAAGGTGAGAAAGGAAAGATTTAAAAGGGACGTAAGGGGCAACTTTTTTGCATAGAGGGTGGTACGGGTATGGAATGAGGACGTGGTGGAGGCTGGTACAATTGCAACACATTGAAAAGGCATTTGGATGGGTATAAGATTAGGAAGGGTTTGGAGGGATATGGACCAAGTGCTGGCAAATGGGACTAGGCTAATTTAGGTCTATGGTAGGCGTGGACACGTTGGACCGAAGGGTCTGTTTCTGTGTTGTACATCTCTATGACTCTAACATGTAGGTTCAGTTAGGAAAGCAGGTGCAATGTTAGCATTGATTTCAAGAGGGCTAGACTACAAGAGCAGAGATGTATTGCTGAGGCTGTATGAGACTGTGGTCAGACTCCATTTGAAGATTAAGAGCAGTTTTGGGCCCCATATCTATGAAAGGATGAGCTGCTGTTGGAGGGGGTCCAGACGAGGTTCATAACAATGATCCCAGGGATAAAGAGGGTGTGAGGACACTGAGTCTGTACTCGATGGAGTTTAGAGGGATGAATGAGAGGCCTAGAACAAAGAACAAAGAAAATTTACAGCCCAGGAACAGACCCTTCGGCCCTCCAAGCCTGAGCTGATCCAAAACCACTGTCTAGACTTATCGCCCAATCCCTAAGCATCTGTATCCCCCTGCTCCCCACCTACTCATGCATCTGACCAGATGTATCTTAAATGAATCTACCGTGCCTGTCTCTACCACCTCTGCTGGCAACGTGTTCCAAACACCCACCACCCTCTGTGTAAAACACTTGCCACATGTATCTCCCTTAAACGTTTCACCTCTCACCTTGAAAGCATTACCTCCCATCACCCTGGGAAAACGCTTATCTCTATCTACCCTGTCTATACCCTTCATGATTCTGATTGAGGTCCACAGGTCCCCTCTCAATCTCCTTTTTTCTAATGAAAACAATCCTAACCTATTCAACCTCTCTTCATAGCTAGCACCTTCCATACCAGGCAACATTCTCATAAACCTTCTCTGCACCCTCTCCAAAGTGTCCACATCCTTTTGGTAATGTGGTGACCAGAACTGTACACAGTATTCGAAATGCGGCCGAACCAATGTCTTGTACAATTTTAACATGACTTGCCAGTTCTGATACTCAATACCCCGTTCAATGAAGGCAAGCATATTATATGCCTTCTTGACCACTCTATCCACCTGTGCAGCAACCTTCAGGGTACAATGGACCTGAACTCCCAGATCTCTCTGCCCATCAACTTTTCCCAAGGCTCTTCCATTCATTGTATAATTCGCTCTAGAACGAGACTTCCCAAAATGCCTCACCTCACATTTGTCTGGATTGAACTCCATCTTCCACTTCTCCACCCAACTCTCCAGTCTATCTATATCTTCCTGTATTCTCTGACAGTCCCTTATGCTTTCTGCTACTTCACAATTTTTGTGTCATCTGCAAACTTGCTGATCATACCAACAGTGCCCTCTTCCAGATCATTTATGTATATCACAAACAACAGTGGCCCCAACACTGACCCCTGTGGAACACCACTGGTCACCTTTCTCCATTTCGAGAAACCCCCTTCAACTACTACTCTCTGTCTCCTGTTGCTCAACCAGTTCTTTATCCACCGAGCTAGAACACCCTGCACACCATGTGACTTCACTTTCTCCATTAGTCTACCATGGGGAACCTTATCAAACACCTTACTAAAGTTCATGTGTATGACATCTACAAACCTTCCTTCATCTATCAACTTGGTCACTTCCTCAAAGAACTCTATTAAGTTGGTAAGGCACGATCTCCCCCGCACAAAACCATGTTGCCTATCACTGATAAGCCCATTATTTTCCAAATATAAATAGATCCTATCCCTCAGTACCTTCTCCAGCAACTTTCCCACCACTGACGCCAGGCTCACTGGTTTGTAGTTACCTGGGATATCCCTACTATCCTTCTTGTACAGGGGGACAACATGAGCAACCCTCCAGTCCTCTGGCACCTCACCTGTGTTTAAGGATGTTACAAAGATATCTGTCAGGGCCCCAGCTATTTCCTGTCTCGCCTCCCTCAGCAACCTGGGATAGATCCCATCCGGTCCTGGGGATTTGTCCACCTTAATAACCTCTAGCCTACCGAACACATCTTCCCTACCTATGTCAATGTGATCCAGACGAATCAAACTTCTATCTCTAATCTCAAGATTCATCATGTCCCTCTCCTCAGTGAACACTGATGCAAAGTAATCATTCAGAATCTCACCCATTCTCTCAGGTTCAACACACAGCCTTCCTTCATTATCATTTAGTGGACCAATCCCTTCTCTAGTTACCCACTTGCTTCTTATATAAGAATAAAAGGCTTTGGGATTCTCCTTAATTCTGCTCAATGAAGCTATTTCCTGATCCCTTTTAGCCCGCTTGATTCCTCATTTAAGATTGGTCCTACTCTCCTGATATTCCTCCAGGGCCCGTTATGTTCTTAGCTGCCTGGACCTTATGTACACTTCCCTTTTCCTCTTGGCTAGTTGTACAATTTCTCCTGCCATCCACGGTTCACGAATCTTGCCCTTTCCTATCCCTTGTATTCAACGGGACATGCCTATCCTGCACTATCTTTAATCTATTTTTGAAAGCCTCCCACATCTCAAATTTGGACTTCCCTTCAAATAGCTGTGTCCAATCTACAGTTCTGAGCTTCTGCCTAATTTTGATACAATTGGCCCAGTTTAATACTCTTCCCTTAGGACCACTCTCATCTTTATCTCCGAGTATTCTAAAACTTACAGAATTGTGGTCACCGTTCCCAAAGAAATCCCCCACCGCAACTTCTACCACCTGTCCTGGCTCGTTCCCCAGTATCAGGTCCAATATGGCCCCTTCCCTCATCGAACTATTGACATCCTGCTCTAGAAATCTCCCCAGGACATTTCATATAAATTCTACTCCATCCAGACCTCTGACACTAAGTGTATCCCAGTCAATGTTGGGAAAATTAAAATCTCCATCACCACTACCCTATTGCCTCTACATCTTTCCATAATCTGTTTACCTATTTGTTCTTCTACCTCATGCTCACCGTTGGGAGGCCTGTAATACAGCCCCAACAATGTAACTGCACCCTTCTTATTTCTCAGCTCCACCCATAATGCCTCCCTACCCAAGACCGCCATAGTGTCCTCCTTTAGCACGGCCATGATATCGTCCCTGACCAGCAATACAACTTCACACCCTCTTTTACTTCCCTCCCTGTCCTGTCTGAAGTGTCTATATCCTGGAACATTTCGGCCTGGATAGAGTGGACATGGAGAAGATGTTTCCACCAGTCGGAGAGACACAGCCTCCGGGTGAAGGGACAACTCTTTAGAACTGAGCTAAGGACGAATTTCTTCACCCAGAAGCTGGGGAGTCTGTGGAACTCATTACCTCAGAGGGCTGGGGAGGCCAAGTCACTGAGTATATTTAAGACAGAGATAGACAGGTTTCCTGATCAGGACGGGATCACGGATTAATGGGAGATGGCAGAAGAATGGGATTGAGAAATATATCGGCCATGATCAAATGGTGAAGCAGATTCGATGGGTTGAATAGCCCAATTCTGCTCCGATATTTATGGTCTATGGTCTAATACACGGGCCAGGAGGGGTTCAGGAAGAAAGATGATGAAAGGAACAAATGTTAGCAATTAAAGCCAAGGAGAAACAAACAATGTTTATCGACACATCAGGAGCAAGAGCTTAAAGTCAGAAACATTCAGGGAAGAGGCCTGAGAGGAGACAGTGCGTGTGCAGAGGGAATGACAAGGTCGCGTTCTGAATGAAGACATTGTTTTCTCCACACGGACAGAGGGGCAGTGAGAACGGTGCTGTTCACCAGGAAAAGGGGGAGATAGCGGATGGGGAAACATAACGAGATCTTCCACATCCTGAAAAACATGGATCGATCCCCAGGACAGGATGAGCAGTGGCTCAGGATGTAACCCTCTGACAGTGCGGCACTCCCTCAGTACTGACCCTCTGACAGTGCAGCACTCCCTCAGCACTGACCCTCTGACAGTGCGGCACTCCCTCAGTACTGACCCTCTGACAGTGTGGCACTCCCTCAGCACTGACCCTCTGACAGTGCGGCACTCCCTCAGTACTGACCCTCTGACAGTGTGGCACTCCCTCAGCACTGACCCTCTGACAGTGCGGCACTCACTCAGCACTGACCCTCTGACAGTGCAGCACTCCCTCAGCACTGACCCTCTGACAGTGCGGCACTCCCTCAGTACTGACCCTCTGACAGTGCGGCACTCCCTCAGTACTGACCCTCTGACAGTGCGGCACTCCCTCAGTACTGACCCTCTGACAGTGCGGCACTCCCTCAGTACTGACCCTCTGACAGTGCGGCACTCCCTCAGCACTGACCCTCTGACAGTGCGGCACTCCCTCAGCACTGACCCTCTGACAGTGCGGCACTCCCTCAGCACTGACCCTCTGACAGTGCGGCACTCCCTCAGCACTGACCCCCTGACAGTGCAGCACTCCCTCAGTACTGACCCTCCAACAGTGCGGCACTCCCTCAGCACTGACCCTCTGACAGTGCAGCACTCCCTCAGTACTGACCCTCTGACAGTGCAGCACTCCCTCAGTACTGACCCTCTGACAGTGCGGCACTCCCTCAGCACTGACCCTCCGACAGTGCGGCACTCCCTCAGCACTGACCCTCTGACAGTGCGGCACTCCCTCAACACTGACCCTCTGACAGTGCGGCACTCCCTCAACACTGACCCTCTGACAGTGCGGCACACCCTCAACACTGACCCTCTGACAGTGCGGCACTCCCTCAGCACTGACCCCCTGACAGTGCAGCAATCCCTCAGCACTGACCCTCTGACAGTGCGGCACTCCCTCAGCACTGACCCACTGACAGTGCGACACTCCCTCAGCACTGACCCTCTGACAGTGCGGCACTCCCTCAGCACTGACCCCCTGACAGTGCAGCACTCCCTCAGCACTGACCCTCTGACAGTGCAGCACTCCCTCAGCACTGACCCTCCAACAGTGCAGCACTCCCTCAGCACTGACCCTATGACAGTGTGGCACTCCCTCAGTACTGACCCACCGACAATGCGGCACTCCCTCAGTACTGACCCTCTGACAGTGTGGCCCTCCCTCAGTACTGACCGTCCGCCAGTGCATTACTCCCTCAGTACTGACCCTCCGCCAGTGCATCACTCCCTCAGTACTGACCCTCTGACAATGCAGCACACCCTCAGTACTGACCCTCTGACAATGCAGCACTCCCTCAGCACTGACCCTCTGACAATGCAGCACTCCCTCAGTACTGACCCTCTGCGAGTGCAGTTCTCCCTCAGTACTGACCCTCTGACAATGCGACACTCCCTCAGCACTGACCCTCTGACAGTGCAGCACTCCCTCAGTACTGACCCTCTGACAGTGCAGCACTCCCTCTGCACTGACCCACTGACAGTGCGGCACTCCCTCAGTACTGACCCTCTGACAGTGCGGCACTCCCTCAGTACTGACCCTCTGACAGTGCGGCACTCCCTCAGCACTGACCCTCTGACAGTGCGGCACTCCCTCAGTACTGACCCTCTGACAGTGCGGCACTCCCTCAGCACTGACCCTCTGACAGTGTGGCACTTCCTCAGTACTGACCCTCTGACAGTGTAGCACACCCTCAGTACTGACCCTCTGACAATGCAGCACTCCCTCAGCACTGACCCTCTGACAGTGCGGCACTCCCTCAGTACTGACCCTCTGACAGTGCGGCACTCCCTCAGTACTGACCCTCTGACAGTGCGGCACTCCCTCAGCACTGACCCTCTGACAGTGCGGCACTCCCTCAGTACTGACCCTCTGACAGTGCGGCACTCCCTCAGCACTGACCCTCTGACAGTGTGGCACTTCCTCAGTACTGACCCTCTGACAGTGTAGCACACCCTCAGTACTGACCCTCTGACAATGCAGCACTCCCTCAGCACTGACCCTCTGACAGTGTGGCACTCCCTCTGGGTTTCTCTGTGATTTTCAGACTGATTTATTTGTTGGCGTGGGTCTTAAACCTGGGCCTTATTTTCTGTCTCTTGTTGTGTTTGATATTAAATGTGTGGCAGGGAGGGGGAGGGGTAAAACAGAGGAGGGTCAACGGGAGACGGACAGGAAATGGAACTGAGATCTCATTACTCAAACAAAAATAATCTATTGATTGATGAGAGGGTCAGGGGTCAGTCAGTCATTGCAACAACAAGATGAAATCATTCTTCAGTCATCTTGTCTCTCAGTTCATGACATTCCCAAAGGGAATCGCTCCATCAGGGATTCTGCTCCAGGCGGATCGAGCCAGGTCAGGGTGAATATCCAGGCAGTTGTCCAGGGGTGGTGGGGGAGGGGGAGTGGGTAGGGAGGGGGATATTGGTCGGGGTCCGGGTTAATGGAGGGAGGGGGGAGTGGGTAGGGAGGGGGATATTGGTCGGGGTCCGGGTTAATGGAGGGAGGGGGGAGTGGGAAGTGGGTAGGGAGGGAGATATTGGTCAGAGTCTGGGTTAATGAGGAGGATGTCCACAGCCCCAGCTGGAACCCTGGTCTCAGGTCACTGTTCCCTCACAGTGTTCCAGGGGAATGGACTGTGAGATTCCAGAGTGAATATTTGGATTATAATCCCAGCCTCAAATAAACTGCCTTCCAACAGGGAAAACCTGAGGGAATCCCAGAAATTTACAGCTCAGAGACGTCCATTCAGCCCATCATGTCAAATTAAAGTCCTTTGGAATTGGGGGATAGGAACCAAGGCCAGGTCTAGGGATAATTGGACAGACTTTGAAAGAGCTGGCAGGGACACAATGGAACGAACAGCCTCATCCTGTGCTGTCTGATTGTTGGAACAGTAGACAGAGAAATGGATCCTGATATTAACAATCACAAAGGCATGTAGTTATTGTTTCCACCTTCATTAGAATGTCCTGTTGTATTCGCTCCTTACCAACACCGCCTGTGTGGAAAATTACTTCCTTGTTTGGAAAGAGTTCTGGAATATCACGAGGTACTGATCGCTCATATGGAAATGAAAGTCTTTGTTTGAAAGATGAGACCCAGAAATCCCCACATTCACCAGCTGTCACGACTCAATTGGATTTTCATAATTGGTGCTGGGATTCAGAAATAATTGGTTGTCAGCCTTTTAGCCGAGCAAGTCCAGGAGTGTGTTTCAACAGAAATGTGATGATTCTCCCTTAAAGTCGACAGTCCCTGACAGCCTCACAACACGTAGTAAATTTGCTGAGACAAGGATTCCTGATTGACCACATCCCCTTTCAAACTCACCAACAGAACGAGTGAGATCGTCCTGACACTTTGGAAATTATCAGTGAGAACGCACTTAGATACACGGAATAGCTCCTTACATACACCAAACACCTCATCAAATACACTAAACACCTCATCAAATACACCACACACCTAATCAAATACACCAAACAACTCATCAAATACACCAAACACCTCATCAAATACACCACACACCACATCAAATACACCAGACACCTCATCAAATACACCACACACCTAATCAAATACACCAAACACCTCATCAAATACACCACACACCTCATCAAATACACCAGACACCACATCAAATACACCACACACCTCATCAAATACACCACACACCACATCAAATACACCACACACCACATCAAATACACCACACACCTCATCAAATACACCACACACCACATCAAATACACCACACACCACATCAAATACACCACACACCTCATCAAATACACCACACACCACATCAAATACACCAAACACCTCATCAAATACACCAGACACCTCATCAAATACACCACACACCTAATCAAATACACCAAACACCTCATCAAATACACCAAACACCTCATCAAATACACCACACACCTCATCAAATACACCAAACACCTCATCAAATACACCACACACCTCATCAAATACACCAAACACCTCATCAAATACACCACACACCACATCAAATACACCAAACCCCTCATCAAATACACCAAACACCTCATCAAATACACCAAACACCTCATCAAATACACCACACACCTCATCAAATACACCAAACACCTCATCAAATACACCAAACACCTCATCAAATACACCAAACCCCTCATCAAATACACCAAACACCTCATCAAATACACCAAACCCCTCATCAAATACACCAAACACCTCATCAAATACACCAAACACCTCATCAAATACACCACACACCTCATCAAATACACCAAACACCTCATCAAATACACCACACACCTCATCAAATACACCACACACCACATCAAATACACCACACACCTCATCAAATACACCAAACACCTCATCAAATACACCAAACACCTCATCAAATACACCACACACCTCATCAAATACACCAAACACCACATCAAATACACCACACACCTCATCAAATACACCACACACCACATCAAATACACCAAACCCCTCATCAAATACACCAAACACCTCATCAAATACACCAAACACCTCATCAAATACACCAGACACCACATCAAATACACCAAACACCTCATCAAATACACCAGACACCACATCAAATACACCAAACACCTCATCAAATACACCAAACCCCTCATCAAATACACCAAACACCTCATCAAATACACCACACACCACATCAAATACACCAAACCCCTCATCAAATACACCAAACACCTCATCAAATACACCACACACCACATCAAATACACCAAACCCCTCATCAAATACACCAAACACCTCATCAAATACACCAAACACCTCATCAAATACACCAGACACCACATCAAATACACCAAACACCTCATCAAATACACCAAACACCTCATCAAATACACCAAACACCTCATCAAATACACCACACACCACATCAAATACACCACACACCTCATCAAATACACCAAACATCTCATCAAAACACCAAACACCTCATCAAATACACCAAACACCTCATCAAATACACCAAACACCTCATCAAATACACCAAACACCTCATCAAATACACCACACACCTCATCAAATACACCACACACCACATCAAATACACCAGACACCACATCAAATACACCACACACCTCATCAAATATACCAAACACCACATCAAATACACCAAACACCTCATCAAATACACCACACACCACATCAAATACACCAAACACCTCATCAAATACACCAAACACCTCATCAAATACACCACACACATCAAATACACTAAACACCTCATCAAATACACCAAACCCCTCATCAAATACACCATACACCTCATCAAATACACCAAAATCCTCATAAAATACACCAAACACCTCATCAAATACTCCACACACCTCATCAAATACACCAGACACTGCATTAAAAACACCAAACAACTCATCAAATACACCAAACACCTCATCAAATACACCACACGCCTCATCAAATACACCACACGCCTCATCAAATACACCACACACCTCATCAAATACACTAAACACCTCATCAAGTACACCAAACACCTCATCAAATATACCAAACACCTCATCAAATATACCAAACACCTCATCAAATACACCACACACCTCATCAAATACACCAAACACCTCATCAAATACACCACAACTCATCAAATACACCAAACGCCTCATCAAATACACCACACACCTCATCAAATACACCACACATCTCATCAAATACACTACACACCACATTAAATACACCACACACATCATCAAATACACCACACACATCATCAAATACACCACACACATCATGAAATACACCACACACCGCATCAAATGCACCACACGCCTCATCAAATACACCGCACGCCTCGTCAAATACACAAAACACCGCATCAAAAACACTACACACCGTATCAAATACACCACACACATCATCAAATACACCACACACATCATCAAATGCACCACACGCCTCATCAAATACACCGCACGCCTCGTCAAATACACCAAACACCTCATCAAATACACCAAACACCTCATCAAATACACCACACATCTCATCAAATACACCACACATCTCATCAAATACACTACACACCATATCAAATACACCACACACATCATCAAATACACCAAACGCCTCATCAAATACACCGCACGCCTCGTCAAATACACCAAACACCGCATCAAACACACCACACACCTCATCAAATACACCACATGCCTCATCAAATACACTAAACACCTCATCAAATACACCAAACACCTAATCAAATACACCACACACATCAAATACACTAAACACCTCATCAAATACACCAAACCCCTCATCAAATACACCATACACCTCATCAAATACACCAAAATCCTCATAAAATACACCAAACACCTCATCAAATACACCACACACCTCATCAAAAACACTTCACACCGTATCAAATACTCCACACACCTCATCAAATACACTACACACCACATCAAATACACCACACACATCATCAAATACACCACACACATCATCAAATACACCACACACATCATCAAATACACCACACACCGCATCAAATGGACCACACGCCTCATCAAATACACCGCATGCCTCGTCAAATACACCAAACACCGCATCAAACACACCACACACCTCATCAACTACACCACATACCTCATCAAATACATTAAACACCTCATCAAATACACTAAACACCTCATCAAATACACCACACGACTCATCAAATACACCACACGCCTCATCAAATACACCACACACCTCATCAAATACACCACACACCTCATCAAATACACCACACACCTCATCAAATACACCACACACCTCATCAAATACACCACACACCGCATCAAATACACCACACACCGCATCAAATAGACTAAACACCTCATCAAATACACCAAACACCTCATCAAATACACCAAACGCCTCATCAAATACACCAAACGCCTCATCAAATACACCACACACCTCATCAAATACACTAAACACCTAATCAAATACACTAACCTCCTCATCAAATACACCAAACACCTCATCAAATACACCACACACCACATCAAATACACCAAACACCTCATCAAATACACCAAACACCTCATCAAATACACCACACACCTCATCAAATACACCACACACCTCATCAAATACACTAAACTCCTCATCAAATACACCAAACACCTCATCAAATACACCACACACCACATCAAATACACCAAACACCTCATCAAATACACCACACACCTCATCAAATACACCACACATCACATCAAATACACCACACACCTCATCAAATACACCAAACACCTCATCAAATACACCAAACACCTCATCAAATACACCAAACACCTCATCAAATACACCACACACCACATCAAATACACCACACACCACATCAAATACACCAGTCACCTCTTCAAATACACCAAACACCTCATCAAATATACCAAACACCTCATCAAATACACCAAACAACTCATCAAATACACCACACACCACATCAAATACACCAAACACCTCACCAAATACACCAAACACCTCATCAAATACACCAAACACCTCATCAAATACACCAAACACCTCATCAAATACACCACACACCTCATCAAATACACCAGACACCACAACAAATGCACCAGACACCACAAATGCACGAAACACCTCAAATATACCAAACACCTCATCAAATACACCAAACACCTCATCAAATACACCAAACACCTCATCAAATACACCACACACCTCATCAAATACACCACACACCTCATCAAATACACCACACACCTCATCAAATACACCACACACCGCATCAAATACACCAAACACCTCATCAAATACACCAAACACCTCATCAAATACACCAAACACCACATCAAATACACCAAACACCACATCAAATACACCAAACACCACATCAAATACACCACACACCGCATCAAATACACCAAACACCTCATCAAATACACCAAACACCTCATCAAATACACCAAACACCACATCAAATACACCAAACACCACATCAAATACACCAAACACCTCATCAAATACACCACACACCACATCAAATACACCAAACATCTCATCAAATACACCAAACACCACATCAAATACACCACACACCTCATCAAATACACCACACACCTCATCAAATACACCACACACCTCATCAAATACACCACACACCTCATCAAATACACCACACACCTCATCAAATACACCACACACCTCATCAAATACACCAAACACCTCATCAAATACACCAAACACTTCATCAAATACACCACACACCTCATCAAATACACCAAACACCTCATCAAATACACCAAACACTTCATCAAATACACCACACACCTCATCAAATACACCACACACCTCATCAAATACACCAAACACCACATCAAATACACCAAACATCTCATCAAATACACCAAACACCACATCAAATACACCAAACATCTCATCAAATACACCAAACACCACATCAAATACACCAAACACCTCATCAAATACACCAAACACCTCATCAAATACACCACACACCTCATCAAATACACCACACACCTCATCAAATACACCACACACCTCATCAAATACACCACACACCTCATCAAATACACCAAACACCTCATCAAATACACCAAACACTTCATCAAGTACACCACACACCACATCAAATACACCAAACATCTCATCAAATACACCAAACACCACATCAAATACACCAAACACCTCATCAAATACACCAAACACCTCATCAAATACACCACACACCTCATCAAATACACCACACACCTCATCAAATACACTACACACCTCATCAAATACACCAAACCCCGCATCAAATACACCAAACCCCGCATCAAATATACCAAACACCTCATCAAAACCACCAAACACCTCATCAAATACACCACACATCTCATCAAATACACTACACACCTCATCAAATACACCAAACGCATCAAATACACCATACACCTAATCAAATACACTAAACACCTCATCAAATACACTAAACTCCTCATCAAATACACCAAACACCTCATCAAATACACCAAACACCTCATCAAATACACAACACACCTCATCAAATACACCAGACACCACATCAAATACACCAAACACCTCATCAAATACACCAAACACCTCATCAAATACACCAAACACCTCATCAAATACACCACACACCTCATCAAATACACCACACACCTCATCAAATACACCAAACACCTCATCAAATACACCACACACCTCATCAAATACACCAAACACCTCATCAAATACACCAAACACAACATCAAATACACCACACACCTCATCAAATACACCAAACACCACATCAAATACACCAAACACCTCATCAAATACAACACACACCTCATCAAATACACCAAACACCTCATCAAATACACCACACACCACATCAAATACACCAAACACCGCATCAAATACACCACACGCCTCATCAAATATACCAAACACCTCATCAAAACCACCAAACACCTCATCAAATACACCACACATTTCATCAAATACAATACACACCTCATCAAATACACCAAACGCCTCATCACATACACCACACACCTCATTAAATACACCAAACGCCTCATCAAATACACTACACACCTCATCAAATACACCAAACGCCTCATCAAATACACCACACACCTCATCAAATACACCAAACACCTCATCAAATATACCACACGCCTCATCAAATACACCACACGCCTCATCACATACACCACACACCTCATCAAATACACCAAACAACTCATCAAAACCACCAAACACCTCATAAAATACACCACACATCTCATCAAATACACTACACACCTCATCAAATACACCAAACGCATCAAATACACCATACACCTAATCAAATACACTAAACACCTCATCAAATACACTAAACTCCTCATCAAATACACCAAACACCTCATCAAATACACCAAACACCTCATCAAATACACAACACACCTCATCAAATACACCAGACACCACATCAAATACACCAAACACCTCATCAAATACACGAAACACCTCATCAAATACACCAAACACCTCATCAAATACACCACACACCACATCAAATACACCACACACCTCATCAAATACACCAAACACCACATCAAATACACCAAACACCTCATCAAATACACCAGTCACCTCTTCAAATACACCAAACACCTCATCAAATATACCAAACACCTCATCAAAACACCAAACATCTCATCAAATACACCACACACCACATCAAATACACCAAACACCTCATCAAATACACCAAACACCTCATCAAATACACCAAACACCTCATCAAATATACCAAACACCTCATCAAATATACCAAACACCTCATCAAATACACCACACACCACATCAAATACACCACACACCTCATCAAATACACCAGACACCACAACAAATGCACCAAACACCTCAAATATACCAAACACCTCATCAAATACACCAAACACCTCATCAAATACACCAAACACCTCATCAAATACACCAAACACCTCATCAAATACACCAAACACCTCATCAAATACACCACACACCACATCAAATACACCACACACCTCATCAAATACACCAGACACCACAACAAATGCACCAAACACCTCAAATACACCACACACCTCATCAAATACACCAAACACCTCATCAAATACACCAAACACCTCATCAAATACACCAAACACCTCATCAAATACACCAGACACCACAACAAATGCACCAAACACCTCAAATATACCAAACACCTCATCAAATACACCAAACACCTCATCAAATACACCACACACCTCATCAAATACCCCACACACCTTATCAAAGACACCAAACACCTCATTAATTACACCACACACCTCATCAAATACACCACACACCACATTAAATACACCAAACATCTCATCAAATACACCAAACACCACATCAAATACACCAAACACCACATCAAATACACCAAACACCTCATCAAATACACCACACACCACATCAAATACACTAAACACTACATGAAATACACCAAACCCCGCATCAAATATACCAAACACCTCATGAAAACCACCAAACACCTCATCAAATACACCACACATCTCATCAAATACACTACACGCCTCATCAAATACACCAAACGCATCAAATACACCACACACCTCATCAAATACACCACACACCTCATCAAAAACACCTCATCAAATACACCAAACACATCATCAAATACACTAAACACCTCATCAAATACACCACACACCTCATCAAATACACCACACACCTCATCAAATACACCACACACCACATGAAATACACCATACACCTAATCAAATACACTAAACACCTTATCAAATACACTAAACTCCTCATCAAATACACCAAACACCTCATCAAATACACCAAACACCTCATCAAATACACCACACACCACATCAAATACACCAAACATCTCATCAAATACACCAAACACCTCATCAAATACACCAAACACCTCATCAAATACACCAAACACCTCATCAAATACACCACACACCACATCAAATACACCAAACACCTCATCAAATACACCACACACCTCATCAAATACACCACACACCTCATCAAATACACCAAACACCTCATCAAATACACCAAACACTTCATCAAGTACACCACACACCACATCAAATACACCAAACATCTCATCAAATACACCAAACACCACATCAAATACACCAAACACCTCATCAAATACACCAAACACCTCATCAAATACACCACACACCTCATCAAATACACCACACACCTCATCAAATACACTACACACCTCATCAAATACACCAAACCCCGCATCAAATACACCAAACCCCGCATCAAATATACCAAACACCTCATCAAAACCACCAAACACCTCATCAAATACACCACACATCTCATCAAATACACTACACACCTCATCAAATACACCAAACGCATCAAATACACCATACACCTAATCAAATACACTAAACACCTCATCAAATACACTAAACTCCTCATCAAATACACCAAACACCTCATCAAATACACCAAACACCTCATCAAATACACAACACACCTCATCAAATACACCAGACACCACATCAAATACACCAAACACCTCATCAAATACACCAAACACCTCATCAAATACACCAAACACCTCATCAAATACACCACACACCTCATCAAATACACCACACACCTCATCAAATACACCAAACACCTCATCAAATACACCACACACCTCATCAAATACACCAAACACCTCATCAAATACACCAAACACAACATCAAATACACCACACACCTCATCAAATACACCAAACACCACATCAAATACACCAAACACCTCATCAAATACAACACACACCTCATCAAATACACCAAACACCTCATCAAATACACCACACACCACATCAAATACACCAAACACCGCATCAAATACACCACACGCCTCATCAAATATACCAAACACCTCATCAAAACCACCAAACACCTCATCAAATACACCACACATTTCATCAAATACAATACACACCTCATCAAATACACCAAACGCCTCATCACATACACTACACACCTCATTAAATACACCAAACGCCTCATCAAATACACTACACACCTCATCAAATACACCAAACGCCTCATCAAATACACCACACACCTCATCAAATACACCAAACACCTCATCAAATATACCACACGCCTCATCAAATACACCACACGCCTCATCACATACACCACACACCTCATCAAATACACCAAACAACTCATCAAAACCACCAAACACCTCATAAAATACACCACACATCTCATCAAATACACTACACACCTCATCAAATACACCAAACGCATCAAATACACCATACACCTAATCAAATACACTAAACACCTCATCAAATACACTAAACTCCTCATCAAATACACCAAACACCTCATCAAATACACCAAACACCTCATCAAATACACAACACACCTCATCAAATACACCAGACACCACATCAAATACACCAAACACCTCATCAAATACACGAAACACCTCATCAAATACACCAAACACCTCATCAAATACACCACACACCACATCAAATACACCACACACCTCATCAAATACACCAAACACCACATCAAATACACCAAACACCTCATCAAATACACCACACACCTCATCAAAACACCAAACATCTCATCAAATACACCACACACCACATCAAATATACCAAACACCTCATCAAATACACCAAACACCTCATCAAATACACCACACACCACATCAAATACACCACACACCTCATCAAATACACCAGACACCACAACAAATGCACCAAACACCTCAAATATACCAAACACCTCATCAAATACACCAAACACCTCATCAAATACACCAAACACCTCATCAAATACACCAAACACCTCATCAAATACACCACACACCACATCAAATACACCACACACCTCATCAAATATACCAAACACCTCATCAAATACACCAAACACCTCATCAAATATACCAAACACCTCATCAAAACACCAAACATCTCATCAAATACACCACACACCACATCAAATACACCAAACACCTCATCAAATACACCAAACACCTCATCAAATACACCAAACACCTCATCAAATATACCAAACACCTCATCAAATACACCAAACACCTCATCAAATACACCACACACCACATCAAATACACCACACACCTCATCAAATACACCAGACACCACAACAAATGCACCAAACACCTCAAATATACCAAACACCTCATCAAATACACCAAACACCTCATCAAATACACCAAACACCTCATCAAATACACCAAACACCTCATCAAATACACCACACACCACATCAAATACACCACACACCTCATCAAATACACCAGACACCACAACAAATGCACCAAACACCTCAAATACACCACACACCTCATCAAATACACCAAACACCTCATCAAATACACCAAACACCTCATCAAATACACCAAACACCTCATCAAATACACCAGACACCACAACAAATGCACCAAACACCTCAAATATACCAAACACCTCATCAAATACACCAAACACCTCATCAAATACACCACACACCTCATCAAATACACCACACACCTTATCAAAGACACCAAACACCTCATTAATTACACCACACACCTCATCAAATACACCACACACCACATTAAATACACCAAACATCTCATCAAATACACCAAACACCACATCAAATACACCAAACACCACATCAAATACACCAAACACCTCATCAAATACACCACACACCACATCAAATACACTAAACACTACATGAAATACACCAAACCCCGCATCAAATATACCAAACACCTCATGAAAACCACCAAACACCTCATCAAATACACCACACATCTCATCAAATACACTACACGCCTTATCAAATACACCAAACGCATCAAATACACCACACACCTCATCAAATACACCACACACCTCATCAAAAACACCTCATCAAATACACCAAACACATCATCAAATACACTAAACACCTCATCAAATACACCACACACCTCATCAAATACACCACACACCTCATCAAATACACCACACACCACATGAAATACACCATACACCTAATCAAATACACTAAACACCTTATCAAATACACTAAACTCCTCATCAAATACACCAAACACCTCATCAAATACACCAAACACCTCATCAAATACACCACACACCACATCAAATACACCAAACATCTCATCAAATACACCAAACACCTCATCAAATACACCAAACACCTCATCAAATACACCAAACACCTCATCAAATACACCACACACCACATCAAATACACCAAACACCTCATCAAATACACCACACACCACATCAAATACACTAAACACCGCATCAAATATACCAAACACCTCATCAAAACCACGAAACACCTCATCAAATACACCACACATCTCATCAAATACACTACACACCTCATCAAATACACCAAACGCATCAAATACACCACACACCTCATCAAATACACCAAACACATCATCAAATACACCCGACGTCTCATCAAATACACCACACACCTCATCAAATACACCACACACCTCATCAAATACACCAAACATCTCATCAAATACACCAAACACCACATCAAATACACCACACACCACATCAAATACACCACACACCACATCAAATACACCACACACCTCATCAAATACACCAGACACCACATCAAATACACCAAACACTTCATCAAGTATACCAAACACCTCATCAAAACACCAAACATCTCATCAAATACACCAAACACCACATCAAATACACCACACACCGCATCAAATACACCACACGCCTCATCAAATACACCACACGCCTCATCAAATACACCACACACCACATCAAATACACCACACACCGCATCAAATACACCACACGCCTCATCAAATACACCACACTCCTCATCAAATACACCACACGCCTCATCAAATACACCACACACTTCATCAAATACACCACACACCACATCAAATACACCACACACCGCATCAAATACACCAAACACCTCATCAAATACACCAGACACCACATCAAATACACCAAACACCTCATCAAATACACCAAACACCTCATCAAATACACCAAACACCTCATCAAATACACCAAACACCACATCAAATACACCACACACCACATCAAATACACCACACACCTCATCAAATACACCAAACATCTCATCAAAACACCAAACACCTCATCAAATACACCAAACACCTCATCAAATACACCAAACACCACATCAAATACACCACACACCACATCAAATACACCACACACCTCATCAAATACACCAAACATCTCATCAAAACACCAAACACCTCATCAAATACACCAAACACCTCATCAAATACACCAAACACCACATCAAATACACCACACACCTCATCAAATACACCAAACATCTCATCAAAACACCAAACACCTCATCAAATACACCAAACACCACATCAAATACACCACACACCACATCAAATACACCACACACCACATCAAATACACCAAACACCTCATCAAATACACCAAACACCTCATCAAATACACCAAACACCTCATCAAATACACCACACACCACATCAAATACACCAGACACCACATCAAATACACCACACACCTCATCAAATATACCAAACACCACATCAAATACACCAAACACCTCATCAAATACACCAGACACCACATCAAATACACCAAACACCTCATCAAATATACCAAACACCTCATCAAAACACCAAACATATCATCAAATACACCACACACCACATCAAATACACCAAACACCTCATCAAATACACCAAACACCTCATCAAATACACCACACACATCAAATACACTAAACACCTCATCAAATACACCAAACCCCTCATCAAATACACCATACACCTCATCAAATACACCAAAATCCTCATAAAATACACCAAACACCTCATCAAATACTCCACACACCTCATCAAATACACCAGACACTGCATTAAAAACACCAAACAACTCATCAAATACACCAAACACCTCATCAAATACACCACACGCCTCATCAAATACACCACACGCCTCATCAAATACACCACACACCTCATCAAATACACTAAACACCTCATCAAGTACACCAAACACCTCATCAAATATACCAAACACCTCATCAAATATACCAAACACCTCATCAAATACACCACACACCTCATCAAATACACCAAACACCTCATCAAATACACCACAACTCATCAAATACACCAAACGCCTCATCAAATACACCACACACCTCATCAAATACACCACACATCTCATCAAATACACTACACACCACATTAAATACACCACACACATCATCAAATACACCACACACATCATCAAATACACCACACACATCATGAAATACACCACACACCGTATCAAATACACCACACACATCATCAAATACACCACACACATCATCAAATGCACCACACGCCTCATCAAATACACCGCACGCCTCGTCAAATACACCAAACACCTCATCAAATACACCAAACACCTCATCAAATACACCACACATCTCATCAAATACACCACACATCTCATCAAATACACTACACGCCATATCAAATACACCACACACATCATCAAATACACCAAACGCCTCATCAAATACACCGCACGCCTCGTCAAATACACCAAACACCGCATCAAACACACCACACACCTCATCAAATACACCACATGCCTCATCAAATACACTAAACACCTCATCAAATACACCAAACACCTAATCAAATACACCACACACATCAAATACACTAAACACCTCATCAAATACACCAAACCCCTCATCAAATACACCATACACCTCATCAAATACACCAAAATCCTCATAAAATACACCAAACACCTCATCAAATACACCACACACCTCATCAAAAACACTTCACACCGTATCAAATACTCCACACACCTCATCAAATACACTACACACCACATCAAATACACCACACACATCATCAAATACACCACACACATCATCAAATACACCACACACATCATCAAATACACCACACACCGCATCAAATGGACCACACGCCTCATCAAATACACCGCATGCCTCGTCAAATACACCAAACACCGCATCAAACACACCACACACCTCATCAACTACACCACATACCTCATCAAATACATTAAACACCTCATCAAATACACTAAACACCTCATCAAATACACCACACGACTCATCAAATACACCACACGCCTCATCAAATACACCACACACCTCATCAAATACACCACACACCTCATCAAATACACCACACACCTCATCAAATACACCACACACCGCATCAAATACACCACACACCGCATCAAATAGACTAAACACCTCATCAAATACACCAAACACCTCATCAAATACACCAAACGCCTCATCAAATACACCAAACGCCTCATCAAATACACCACACACCTCATCAAATACACTAAACACCTAATCAAATACACTAACCTCCTCATCAAATACACCAAACACCTCATCAAATACACCACACACCACATCAAATACACCAAACACCTCATCAAATACACCAAACACCTCATCAAATACACCACACACCTCATCAAATACACCACACACCTCATCAAATACACTAAACTCCTCATCAAATACACCAAACACCTCATCAAATACACCACACACCACATCAAATACACCAAACACCTCATCAAATACACCACACACCTCATCAAATACACCACACACCACATCAAATACACCACACACCTCATCAAATACACCAAACACCTCATCAAATACACCAAACACCTCATCAAATACACCACACACCACATCAAATACACCACACACCACATCAAATACACCAGTCACCTCTTCAAATACACCAAACACCTCATCAAATATACCAAACACCTCATCAAATACACCAAACAACTCATCAAATACACCACACACCACATCAAATACACCAAACACCTCACCAAATACACCAAACACCTCATCAAATACACCAAACACCTCATCAAATACACCAAACACCTCATCAAATACACCACACACCTCATCAAATACACCAGACACCACAACAAATGCACCAGACACCACAAATGCACGAAACACCTCAAATATACCAAACACCTCATCAAATACACCAAACACCTCATCAAATACACCAAACACCTCATCAAATACACCACACACCTCATCAAATACACCACACACCTCATCAAATACACCACACACCTCATCAAATACACCACACACCGCATCAAATACACCAAACACCTCATCAAATACACCAAACACCTCATCAAATACACCAGACACCACAACAAATGCACCAGACACCACAAATGCACGAAACACCTCAAATATACCAAACACCTCATCAAATACACCACACACCTCATCAAATACACCACACACCGCATCAAATACACCAAACACCTCATCAAATACACCACACACCACATCAAATACACCACACACCTCATCAAATACACCACACACCGCATCAAATACACCAAACACCACATCAAATACACCAAACACCACATCAAATACACCAAACACCTCATCAAATACACCACACACCTCATCAAATACACCACACACCTCATCAAATACACCAAACACCTCATCAAATACACCAAACACCTCATCAAATACACCACACACCTCATCAAATACACCAAACACCTCATCAAATACACCACACACCACATCAAATACACCACACACCTCATCAAATACACCACACACCGCATCAAATACACCAAACACCTAATCAAATACACCACACACCACATCAAATACACCAAACACCTCATCAAATACACCACACACTTCATCAAGTACACCACACACCACATCAAATACACCAAACATCTCATCAAATACACCAAACACCACATCAAATACACCAAACACCTCATCAAATACACCAAACACCTCATCAAATACACTAAACACCGCATCAAATACACCAAACCCCGCATCAAATATACCAAACACCTCATCAAAACCACCAAACACCTCATAAAATACACCACACATCTCATCAAATACACTACACACCTCATCAAATACACCAAACGCATCAAATACACCATACACCTAATCAAATACACTAAACACCTCATCAAATACACTAAACTCCTCATCAAATACACCAAACACCTCATCAAATACACCAAACACCTCATCAAATACACAACACACCTCATCAAATACACCAGACACCACATCAAATACACCAAACACCTCATCAAATACACCAAACACCTCATCAAATACACCACACACCTCATCAAATACACCAAACACCTCATCAAATACACCACACACCTCATCAAATACACCAAACACCTCATCAAATACACCAAACACAACATCAAATACACCACACACCTCATCAAATACACCAAACACCACATCAAATACACCAAACACCTCATCAAATACAACACACACCTCATCAAATACACCAAACACCTCATCAAATACACCACACACCACATCAAATACACCAAACACCGCATCAAATACACCACACGCCTCATCAAATATACCAAACACCTCATCAAAACCACCAAACACCTCATCAAATACACCACACATTTCATCAAATACACTACACACCTCATCAAATACACCAAACGCCTCATCACATACACTACACACCTCATTAAATACACCAAACGCCTCATCAAATACACTACACACCTCATCAAATACACCAAACGCCTCATCAAATACACCACACACCTCATCAAATACACCAAACACCTCATCAAATATACCACACGCCTCATCAAATACACCACACGCCTCATCACATACACCACACACCTCATCAAATACACCAAACAACTCATCAAAACCACCAAACACCTCATAAAATACACCACACATCTCATCAAATACACTACACACCTCATCAAATACACCAAACGCATCAAATACACCATACACCTAATCAAATACACTAAACACCTCATCAAATACACTAAACTCCTCATCAAATACACCAAACACCTCATCAAATACACCAAACACCTCATCAAATACACAACACACCTCATCAAATACACCAGACACCACATCAAATACACCAAACACCTCATCAAATACACGAAACACCTCATCAAATACACCAAACACCTCATCAAATACACCACACACCACATCAAATACACCACACACCTCATCAAATACACCAAACACCACATCAAATACACCAAACACCTCATCAAATACACCAGTCACCTCTTCAAATACACCAAACACCTCATCAAATATACCAAACACCTCATCAAAACACCACACATCTCATCAAATACACCACACACCACATCAAATACACCAAACACCTCATCAAATACACCAAACACCTCATCAAATACACCAAACACCTCATCAAATATACCAAACACCTCATCAAATACACCAAACACCTCATCAAATACACCACACACCACATCAAATACACCACACACCTCATCAAATACACCAGACACCACAACAAATGCACCAAACACCTCAAATATACCAAACACCTCATCAAATACACCAAACACCTCATCAAATACACCAAACACCTCATCAAATACACCAAACACCTCATCAAATACACCAAACACCTCATCAAATACACCACACACCACATCAAATACACCACACACCTCATCAAATACACCAGACACCACAACAAATGCACCAAACACCTCAAATACACCACACACCTCATCAAATACACCAAACACCTCATCAAATACACCAAACACCTCATCAAATACACCAAACACCTCATCAAATACACCAGACACCACAACAAATGCACCAAACACCTCAAATATACCAAACACCTCATCAAATACACCAAACACCTCATCAAATACACCACACACCTCATCAAATACACCACACACCTTATCAAATACACCAAACACCTCATTAATTACACCACACACCTCATCAAATACACCACACACCACATTAAATACACCAAACATCTCATCAAATACACCAAACACCACATCAAATACACCAAACACCACATCAAATACACCAAACACCTCATCAAATACACCACACACCACATCAAATACACTAAACACTACATGAAATACACCAAACCCCGCATCAAATATACCAAACACCTCATGAAAACCACCAAACACCTCATCAAATACACCACACATCTCATCAAATACACTACACGCCTCATCAAATACACCAAACGCATCAAATACACCACACACCTCATCAAATACACCACACACCTCATCAAAAACACCTCATCAAATACACCAAACACATCATCAAATACACTAAACACCTCATCAAATACACCACACACCTCATCAAATACACCACACACCTCATCAAATACACCACACACCACATGAAATACACCATACACCTAATCAAATACACTAAACACCTTATCAAATACACCACACACCACATCAAATACACCAAACATCTCATCAAATACACCAAACACCTCATCAAATACACCAAACACCTCATCAAATACACCAAACACCTCATCAAATACACCAAACACCTCATCAAATACACCACACACCACATCAAATACACCAAACATCTCATCAAATACACCAAACACCTCATCAAATACACCAAACACCTCATCAAATACACCAAACACCTCATCAAATACACCACACACCACATCAAATACACCAAACACCTCATCAAATACACCACACACCACATCAAATACACTAAACACCGCATCAAATATACCAAACACCTCATCAAAACCACGAAACACCTCATCAAATACACCACACATCTCATCAAATACACTACACACCTCATCAAATACACCAAACGCATCAAATACACCACACACCTCATCAAATACACCAAACACATCATCAAATACACCCGACGTCTCATCAAATACACCACACACCTCATCAAATACACCACACACCTCATCAAATACACCAAACATCTCATCAAATACACCAAACACCACATCAAATACACCAAACACCTCATCAAATACACCACACACCACATCAAATACACCACACACCTCATCAAATACACCACACACCTCATCAAATACACCAGACACCACATCAAATACACCAAACACTTCATCAAGTATACCAAACACCTCATCAAAACACCAAACATCTCATCAAATACACCAAACACCACATCAAATACACCACACACCGCATCAAATACACCACACGCCTCATCAAATACACCACACGCCTCATCAAATACACCACACACCACATCAAATACACCACACACCGCATCAAATACACCACACGCCTCATCAAATACACCACACTCCTCATCAAATACACCACACGCCTCATCAAATACACCACACACTTCATCAAATACACCACACACCACATCAAATACACCACACACCGCATCAAATACACCACACGCCTCATCAAATACACCACACTCCTCATCAAATACACCACACACATCAAATACACCACACACATCATCAAATACACCACACGCCTCATCAAATACACTACACGCCTCATCAAATACACTACACGCCTCAACAAATACACCACACGTCTCATCAAATACACCAAACACCGCATCAAATACACCACACACATCATCAAACACACCACACACCGCATCAAATACACCACACACCGCATCAAATACACCACACGCCTCATCAAATACACCACACTCCTCATCAAATACACCACACACATCAAATACACCACACACATCATCAAATACACCACACGCCTCATCAAATACACCACACGCCTCATCAAATATACCACACGTCTCATCAAATACACCAAACACCGCATCAAACACACCACACACATCATCAAACACACCACACACATCAAATACAACACACGCCTCATCAAATACACCACACACCTCATGAAATACACCACACACCTCATCAAATACACCACACGCCTCATCAAATACACCACACGCCTCATCACATACACCACACACCTCATCAAATACACCACACACCTCATCAAATACACCACACACCACATCAAATACACCACACACCTCATCAAATGCACCAAACACTTCATCAAATACACCAAACACCACATCAAATACACCACACACCACATCAAATACACCACACACCACATCAAATACACCACACACCTCATCAAATACACCAGACACCACAACAAATGCACCAAACACCTCAAATATACCAAACACCTCATCAAAACACCACACACCACATCAAATACACCACACACCTCATCAAATACACCAGACACCACAACAAATGCACCAAACACCTCAAATATACCAAACACCTTATCAAATACACCAAACACCTCATCAAATACACCAAACACCTCATCAAATACACCAAACACCACATCAAATACACCAAACACCTCATCAAATACAACACACACCACATCAAATACACCAAACACCTCATCAAATACACCAAACACATCATCAAATACACAACACACCGCATCAAATACACCAAACCCCGCATCAAATATACCAAACACCTCATGAAAACCACCAAACACCTCATCAAATACACCAAACGCCTCATCAAATACACCAAACGCCTCATCAAATACACCACACACCTCATCAAATACACCACACACCTCATCAAATACACCACACACCTCATCAAATACACCACACACCTCATCAAATACACCACACACCTCATCAAATACACCACACACCTCATCAAATACACCACACAACTCATCAAATACACCACACACCGCATCAAATACACCACACACCGCATCAAATAGACTAAACACCTCATCAAATACACCAAACACCTCATCAAATACACCAAACGCCTCATCAAGTACACCAAACACCACATCAAATACACCAAACACCTCATCAAATACACCACACACCACATCAAATACACCACACACCTCATCAAATACACCACACACCTCATCAAATACACCACACACCTCATCAAATACACCACACACCGCATCAAATATACCACACACCACATCAAACACACCAAACACCTTATCAAATACACCAAACACCACATCAAATACACCAAACACCTCATCAAATACACCACACACCACATCAAATACACCACACACCTCATCAAATACACCACACACCACATCAAATACACCACACACCTCATCAAATACACCACACACCTCATCAAATACACCACACACTTCATCAAATACACCACACCCCACATCAATTACACCACACGCCTCATCAAATACACCAAACACCTCATCAAATACACCACACACCACATCAAATACACCACACACCTCATCAAATACACCACACACCACATCAAATACACCACACACCTCATCAAATACACCACACACCTCATCAAATACACCACACACTTCATCAAATACACCACACCCCACATCAATTACACCACATGCCTCATCAAATACACCACACACCTCATCAAATACACCAAACACCTCATCAAATACACCACACACCTCATCAAATACACCACGCACCTCATCTAATACATCACACACCACATCAAATACACCAAACACCTCATCAAATACACCAAACACCTCATCAAATACACCACACGCCACATCAAAAACACCAAACACCTCATCAACTATACCACACAACTCATTAATACACCAAACACCTCATCAAATACATCAAACACCTCATCAAATACACCATACACCGTATCACATACACCACACACCTCAAATATAACAGACAACAAATACAGCAAACAACTCCTCAAATGCACAGAATAGCTCATCAAACTGAACAGTTCAGAAACATTGTTATCCATTCATAGGTATTGGGATCTGGGTGTAGCTGGCTGGGCCATCATTTATTGCCCGTCCCTAGTTGTCCCTTCAGAAGGTGGGGGTGAGCTGCCTCCTTGAACCGCTGCAGTCCATGTGCTGTAGGGTGACCCACAATACCCTAAAAGAGGGAATTCCAGGATTCTGACCCAGCGACACTGAGGGAACGGTGATATATTTCCAAGTCAAGATGGTGAGTGGCTTGGAGGGGAACTTGCAGGGGGTGGTGTTCTCATGTATTGCTGCCCTTGTCCTTCTAGATGGAAGTGGTTGTGGGTTTGGAAGGTGCTGTATGAGGATCATTGGTGAATTTCTGTAATGCATCTTGTAGATGGTACACACTGCTGCTACTGAGTGTCGATGGGGGAGGGAGTGGATGCTTGTGGATGTGGTGCCAATCAAGCGGCTGCTTTGTCCTGATTGGTGTCGAGCTTCTCGAGTGTTGTTGGAGCTGCACCTATCCAGGGCAAGTGGGGAGTATAAGACCATAAGACATAGGAGTGGAAGTAAGGCCATTCGGCCCATTGAGTCCACTCCGCCATTCAATCATGGCTGATGGGCATTTCAATTCCACTTACCCATACTCTCCCCGTATCCTTTAATTCCTTGTGACATCAAGAATTTATAAATTTCTGCCTTGAAGACATTTAGCGTCCCAGCCTCCACTGCACTTTGCGGCAATGAATTCCACAGGCCCACCACTCTCTGGCTGAAGAAATGTCTCCGCATTTCTGTTCTGAATTTATCCCCTCTAATTCTAAGGCTGTGTCCACGGGTCCTAGTCTCCTCACCTAACGGAAACAATTTCCTAGCGTCCACCCTCTCCAAGCCATGTATTATCTTGTAAGTTTCTATTAGATCTCCCCTTAATCTTCTAAACTCCAATGAATACAATCCCAGGTTCCTCAGCCGTTCCTCGTATGTTAGACCTACCATTCCAGGGATCATCCATGTGAATCTCTGCTGGACACGTTCCAATATGTCCTTCCTGAGGTGTGGGGACCAAAACTGGACACCGTACTCCAAATGGGGCCTAACCAGAGCTTTATAAAGTCTCCATAGCACAACGGTGCTTTTGAGATAAATAAGAACATTACAGTTGCTTTCTTAACCAAAGGCTCAACCTGCAGGTCAACCTTTAGAGAACCCTGGACTAGCACTCCCAGATCCCTCTGTACTTTGGCTTTATGAATTTTCTCACCATTTAGAAAATAGTCCACGCCTGTGTTCATTTTTCCAAAGTGCAAGACCTTGCATTTGCTCACATTGAATTCCATCAGCCATTTCCTGGACCACTCTCCTAAACTGTCTAAATCTTTCTGCAGCTTCCTCACCTCCTCAATACTACCTGCCTGTCCACCTAACTTAGTATCATTGCACCTAATTCCTTCATCCAGATCATTTATATATAAAGTGAACAGCTGCGGCCCCAACACTGAACCCTGCGGGACACCACTTGTCACTAGCTGACATTCCGAAAAAGAACCTTTTATCCCAACTCTCTGCCTTCTGTCAGACAGCCAATCCCCAATCCATGCCAGTTGCTCACCTTGAACACCATGGGCCCTCACCGTACTCAGCAGCCTCCCATGTGGCATTTTATCAAAGGCCTTTTGGAAGTCTAGATAGATAACATCCACTGGGTTTCCCTGGTCTAACCTACTTGTTACCTCTTCAAAGAATTCTAACAGGTTTGTCAGGCACACCTCCCCTTACTAAATCCATGCTGACTTATTCTAATCCGACCCTACACTTCCAAGTATTTGGAAATCTCATCCTTAACAATGGATTCTAGAATTTTACTGACAAGCGAAGGTCCTGACTTGGACCTTGTAGATGGACAGACATTGGGGAGTCAGGAGGTGAATTACTCACTGCAGTATTCCCAGCCTCTGACCTGCTCCTGGAGCCACTGGTGTTTATGTGGGGAGTCCAGGTGAGCTTTTGGTCAAATATAACTCCCAGGGTGGTGATAGAGGTGGATTCAGTGATGATAACACCATTGATTGTTAAAGGGTGGTGGTTAGATTGTCTCTTATTGGTGACCGCCTGGCATTTGTGTGGCACTAATGTTACTTGTCAATTGGCAGCCCAATCCTGGATATTGTCCAGATCTTGCTGTATTTGAACATGGACTGATGCTGAACATTGTGCAATCATCAGTAAACATCCCCACTTCTGATCTTATGATGGAGGGAAGGTCATTGATGAAGCAGCTGAAGATGGTTGGGCCGAGGACACTATCCTGAGGGACTCCAGCAGAGATGTCATTTAAAGTCCTTTAGTCATATGGTACCAAGTGCTCCATCTCTCTGGGTCACACTGTATCCAGTGCCCATCTCTCTGGGTCACACTGTATCCAGTGCCCAGTGCCTGTCTCTCTCTGGGTCACACTGTACCCAGTGCCCAGTGCCCATCTCTCTGGGTCACACTGTCTCCAGTGCCCAGTGCCCACATCTCTCTAGGTTGTACTGTATCCAGTGCCCAGTGCTCCATCTCTCTGGGTCACACTGTATCCAATGCCCAGTGCCCGTCTCTCTCTGGGTCACACTGTACCCAGTGCCCAGTGCCCGTCTCTCTCTGGGTCACATTGTACCCAGTGCCCAGTGCCCGTCTCTCTCTGGGTCACACTGTACCCAGTGCCCAGTGCCCGTCTCTCTCTGGGTCACACTGTACCCAGTGCCTGTCTCTCTCTGGGTCACACTGTACCCAGTGCCCAGTGCCCGTCTCTCTCTGGGTCACACTGTACCCAGTGCCCGTCTCTCTCTGGGTCACACTGTACCCAGTGCCCAGTGCCCGTCTCTCTCTGGGTCACACTGTACCCAGTGCCCGTCTCTCTCTGGGTCACACTGTACCCAGTGCCTGTCTCTCTCTGGGTCACTCTGTATCCAGTGCCCGTCTCTCTCTGGGCCACACTGTACCCAGTGCCCAGTGCCCATCTCTCTCTGGGTCACACTGTACCCAGTGCCCGTCTCTCTCTGGGTCACACTGTACCCAGTGCCTGTCTCTCTCTGGGTCACTCTGTATCCAGTGCCCGTCTCTCTCTGGGCCACACTGTACCCAGTGCCCAGTGCCCATCTCTCTCTGGGTCACACTGTACCCAGTGCCCGTCTCTCTCTGGGTCACACTGTACCCAGTGCCCGTCTCTCTCTGGGTCACACTGTACCCAGTGCCCGTCTCTCTCTGGGTCACTCTGTATCCAGTGCCCGTCTCTCTCTGGGCCACACTGTACTCAGTGCCCAGTGCCCGTCCCTCTCTGGGTCACACTGTACCCAGTGACCATCTCTCTCTGGGTCACACTGTACCCAGTGCCCGTCTCTCTATGGGTCACACTGTACCCAGTGCCCAGTGCCCGTCTCTCTCTGGGTCACACTGTACCCAGTGCCCGTCTCTCTCTGGGTCACACTGTATCCAGTGCCCATCTCTCTCTGGGCCACACTGTACCCAGTGCCCAGTGCCCGTCCCTCTCTGGGTCACACTGTACCCAGTGCCCAGTGCCCATCTCTCTCTGGGTCACACTGTACCCAGTGCCCGTCTCTCTCTGGGCCACACTGTACCCAGTGCCCAGAGCCCGTCCCTCTCTGGGTCACACTATACCCAATGCCCAGTGCCCATCTCTCTCTGGGTCACACTGTACCCAGTGCCCGTCTCTCTCTGGGTCACACTGTACCCAGTGCCCGTCTCTCTCTGGGTCACACTGTACCCAGTGCCCAGTGCCCATCTCTCTCTGGGTCACACTGTACCCAGTGCCCGTCTCTCTCTGGGTCACACTGTACCCAGTGCCCGTCTCTCTCTGGGTCACACTGTACCCAGTGCCCAGTGCCCATCTCTCTCTGGGTCACACTGTACCCAGTGCCCGTCTCTCTCTGGGTCACACTGTACCCAGTGCCCGTCTCTCTCTGGGTCACACTGTACCCAGTGCCCGTCTCTCTCTGGGTCACACTGTACCCAGTGCCCGTCTCTCTCTGGGTCACACTGTACCCAGTGCCCGTCTCTCTCTGGGTCACACTGTACCCAGTGCCCATCTCTCTCTGGGTCACACTGTACCCAGTGCCCAGTGCCCGTCTCTCTCTGGGTCACACTGTACCCAGTGCCCGTCTCTGTCTGGGTCACACTGTACCCAGTGCCCGTCTCTCTCTGGGTCACACTGTACCCAGTGCCCAGTGCCCATCTCTCTCTGGGTCACACTGTACCCAGTGCCCGTCTCTCTCTGGGTCACACTGTACCCAGTGCCCGTCTCTCTCTGGGTCACACTGTACCCAGTGCCCAGTGCCCATCTCTCTCTGGGTCACACTGTACCCAGTGCCCGTCTCTCTCTGGGTCACACTGTACCCAGTGCCCGTCTCTCTCTGGGTCACACTGTACCCAGTGCCCAGTGCCCGTCTCTCTCTGGGTCACACTGTACCCAGTGCCCGTCTCTCTCTGGGTCACACTGTACCCAGTGCCCGTCTCTCTCTGGGTCACACTGTACCCAGTGCCCGTCTCTCTCTGGGTCACTCTGTATCCAGTGCCCGTCTCTCTCTGGGCCACACTGTACTCAGTGCCCATCTCTCTCTGGGTCACACTGTACCCAGTGCCCAGTGCCCGTCTCTCTCTGGGTCACACTGTACCCAGTGCCCAGTGCCCGTCTCTCTCTGGGTCACACTGTACCCAGTGCCCGTCTCTCTCTGGGTCACACTGTACCCAGTGCCCGTCTCTCTCTGGGTCACACTGTACCCAGTGCCCAGTGCCCGTCTCTCTCTGGGTCACACTGTACCCAGTGCCCAGTGCCCGTCTCTCTCTGGGTCACACTGTACCCAGTGCCCATCTCTCTCTGGGTCACACTGTACCCAGTGCCCAGTGCCCGTCTCTCTCTGGGTCACACTGTACCCAGTGCCCAGTGCCCGTCTCTCTCTGGGTCACACTGTACCCAGTGCCCGTCTCTCTCTGGGTCACACTGTACCCAGTGCCCGTCTCTCTCTGGGTCACACTGTACCCAGTGCCCAGTGCCCGTCTCTCTCTGGGTCACACTGTACCCAGTGCCCAGTGCCCGTCTCTCTCTGGGTCACACTGTACCCAGTGCCCAGTGCCCGTCTCTCTCTGGGTCACACTGTACCCAGTGCCCAGTGCCCGTCTCTCTCTGGGTCACACTGTACCCAGTGCCCAGTGCCCGTCTCTCTCTGGGTCACACTGTACCCAGTGCCCAGTGCCCGTCTCTCTCTGGGTCACACTGTACCCAGTGCCCGTCTCTCTCTGGGTCACACTGTACCCAGTGCCCATCTCTCTCTGGGTCACACTGTACCCAGTGCCCGTCTCTCTCTGGGTCACACTGTACCCAGTGCCCAGTGCCTGTCTCTCTCTGGGTCACACTGTACCCAGTGCCCAGTGCCTGTCTCTCTCTGGGTCACACTGTACCCAGTGCCCAGTGCCCGTCTCTCTCTGGGTCACACTGTACCCAGTGCCCAGTGCCCGTCTCTCTCTGGGTCACACTGTACCCAGTGCCCGTCTCTCTCTGGGTCACACTGTACCCAGTGCCCGTCTCTCTCTGGGTCACACTGTACCCAGTGCCCAGTGCCCGTCTCTCTCTGGGTCACACTGTACCCAGTGCCCGTCTCTCTCTGGGTCACACTGTACCCAGTGCCCGTCTCTCTCTGGGTCACACTGTACCCAGTGCCCAGTGCCCGTCTCTCTCTGGGTCACACTGTACCCAGTGCCCAGTGCCCGTCTCTCTCTGTGAGGTGCCCCATCTACTCGCCGTCTCCTGGATGTTTGTTTCGTTCCCTCTCGGTGAGTTTTACTCAATCCCAGGAGAAACCCTCTTTCCAATCATTCAATCAATCAATCTCAGTAAAGTGGAACAGGATTTCAATCCTTTGAGCTGCTGCCAGAGATTAATCAGATTGGAGTTTACCGAGAGTCAGCACGATATTCCACTTCCCTCTCTGGGATGGATGATGGTACACAGATGTTTTTTCACCCCCACACTCCCCGCAGCGGGCCAGCCGCTGCATCTCCCGGCTCTGCCTTTGCCTGCCCCAGCCTTGACAATTCAGAGCCGGCCCTGGCTGAGGTCTCACTAACACACAGCACGTCCCACCCCAGACTGTCCCCTTCCTCACTGAGCCCATGTACAACTCTTTATTCCCATTCCCTCAATGAACTGAGTGGAATTGGCAGCTGCTGTCTGGGATTTGATCTCAGGATCATTAGGCTGACTTTCAGCATTCCCAATCTAATAACGTCCCCGATATGTTCCTGTTTCTGACAGCTCATTTACATCCACATTTCAGCCAATTCACTGTTTCAATAAACTCCACTGAAATGTGAACTGGATTACATTTATCCCATTTCACTCTGACTCAAACACACGTTTTTGGAATTAATCTGATTGAGGTTTTGCTGATTTGCTGAAGCTTTGGGAGATTGAATCTGTCTCTCCTACAATTTCTTTTGTGAAACCGTGTCTGTCACTGAGTGTGTGTTTCAGCTGGGAATTGTCAGCTCACTGTTTAAACCAGGACAGAGAGAGAGAGAAGCCGGGGTGGGAATGGCCAAACTGTTTGTCTTACATCAGCATCAGGGGAACGCTCGAACCTAACACTGAGACTCTGGTACAGGACACTTAGGCAGAGCCAGTATGGAGTTAGGGAAAGGGAAATCTGATGGCGATTGTTAGGAGCTGAACAGATAAAGGTGGGGGAAGGGGGGGGCTGCTAGATGTGGGATGTTTAGATTTATCAGAAAGCTTTTGATAAAGTTCCACACGAGAGACTTTTGAAGAAGATGACAAGATGTGGGATTCAGGGGGAGAGCCTGACATTGATTGTGAAAGAATGAATCGATAGAAAACAGACAGGAGGAATAAATAGGTCCTTCTCAGGATGGCAGGCTGGGACTAGTCATGTTCCACATGGATCAGTGATTGAATCCTGGCTATTCCCAATCTGCCTCCATCACTTTGATGTGAATTTGTTGCAAACACAGATGAGGAGGGAGTGTGAGTTGTGACGATGATGTACAAAGACACACGAAGGGGATTTGGAGAAGCTCACTGAGTGAGCGGACATTTGGCAGATGGAACACAATGTGGAGAAATGGGAGGTTCTCAGCCTGACAGGAAAATCAGAAATACAGAGCTTTCCCTAAATAGTGAGAGGCTGGGAAGTGGGGAAGTTCCAAGGCACTCGGATGTCCTTGTTCAGGAATTACTGAAAGGTAGCGAGCAGGGACAGCAAGGAAGGGTGACCATGGCTGTGGGTTTTTCTTCCCGGAGAGTTGGTGTATCACAGTAACACTGTCTCACTGTAATTAGTTTTAAATCACACAGCCCCAGGTGGACTCTAACCTGGTGTTGGGTGATTTATAACTTTGTCCATCCCAGTCCCACACTGGCTCCTCCACATCACTGTCATCATATCGAGTCCTGGTGAGGTTGTGCCTGGAGTCCTGTGTGCTGTTTCAATCTCCTTCCCTCGGGATAGACAGAGCTGTCAGGCAGGGAGGGTGGGGGGAGAGGTGTGTCAGACTGATGCTGGGAACAGGTGGATCCTCCTCATGGCAGCAATGAAATAAACAGGGCCTGGACCCCCTGCAACTTCAGAGAACGAGAGTTGAGGCGATCTCGTTCAAAAATCCTAAATTCTTCCAGGGCTCGACAGCAGAGGGACAGAATGGTCTCCCAGGGGCTGGGGTGAGTTCAGGCTCAGAGCACAGAGGGTCAGGATAAAGGGCAGGCCGTTCAGCACTGAGGTGGGAATTAGGAAGCTTCACTTAGAGGAGAGGGATATGAGAGAGAGAGAGATATGAGAGAGAGAGTGTGTGTGTGTGTGTGAGAGAGAGAGAATGAGATAGTGTTGAAGGAAGGGGAGAGACACAATGAGAGGGAGAGCAGCGTCTCTCTGACTGGGGTGAGAGCAGGAACGGGGAACGCTGGGACTCTCTGTTGAATGTAGCTCTCAGCTCAGTGAGGGCTTTCCGAAGGAAATCAACAAAGTGACTGGTTAAACAGCAGAAACTTCAGTCTCACCCTGGGGCCTGTCCCAACCTGAGGTTGGGAGACAGTGAGGACTGCAGATGCTGGAAACCAGAGTCTAGATTAGAGTGGTGCTGGAAAAGCACAGCAGGTCAGGCAGCATCCGAGGAGCAGGACAGTCGACATTTCGGGCAAAAGCCCTTCATCAGGAATGAGGCTTGAGAGCCGAGGGGCTGAGAGATAAATGGGAGGGGGATGGGGTGGGGGGAAGGTAGCTGGGAATGCAATAGGTAGATAGAGGTGGGAGAAAGGTGATAGGTCGGAGAGGAGGGTGGAGCAGATAGATGGGAAAGGTAATGGACAGGTCAAGAGGGTGGTGCCGGGTTGGTGGCTTGGGACTGGGTTAAGATGGGGGGGGGGGGAGGGGAAATGAGGAAACTGGTGAAGTCCACATTGATGCCCAGGGGTTGGAGGGTCCCAAGGCAGAAGATGAGGCGTTCTTCCACCAGGCATCGGGTGGTTAGTGTTTGGCGATGGAGGGGGCCCAGGACCTGCATGTCCTTGGTGGAGTGGGAGGGGGAGTTGAAGTGTTCAACCAGAGGGCGGTGGGTTGGTTGGTTGGTGCCGGTGTCCCAGAGATGTTCTCTGAAATGATCCACAAGTTGGTATCCTATCTCCCCGATGTAGAGGAGACCACATCGTGTGCAACAGATACAGTAGATGACATTGGTGGAGGTACAGGTAAATTTCTGTTGGATATGAAAGGGTCCTTTGGGGCCTTGGATGGAGGTGAGGGGGGAGGTGTAGGTGCAGGTTTTGCACTTCCTGGGGTGGGAGGGGAAGGTGTTGTGGGGGGGGGCGCGGGGATGGAAGGGGTAGTTGGTGGGGGAGCGTGGACCTGACGAGGGAGTGGTCTCTCTGGAATGCTGATAGGGCTAGGGAGGGAAATATATCTCTGGTGGTGGGGTCTGTTTGGAGGTGGCAGAAATGGCGGAGGATGATGCGTTGCATGTGGAGGTTAGTGGGTTGGTTCTGTTCTTGTTGCGTTGGGAAGGATGGGGCTCAAGGGCAGAGGTGCGGGGAGTGGAGGAGATTAACTGGAGAGCATCATTGACCATGTGGGAAGGGAAATTGCGATCTTGGAAGGAGGAAGCCATCTGGGATTTTCTAAGGTGGAATTGATCATCCTGGGAACAGACACAGCAGGGCGGAGGAATTGCGAATAAGGGATGGCATTTTTACAGGAGGGAGGGTGGGAGGAAGTGTAGTCTAGGTAGCTGTGGGAGTCGGTGGGCTTGTAGTATATGTCTGTGGTTAGTCGGTTGCTGGAGATGGAGGTGGAGAGGTCCAGGAAGGGGAGGGAGGTGTCAGAGATGGTCCAGGTGAATTTAAGGTCAGAGGGGAATGTGTTGGTGAAGTTGATGAACTGTTCAACCTCCAGGCAGCAGCATGAGGTGGCGCCGATGCAGTCATCAATGTAACGGAGGAAGAGGTGGGGAGTGGTGCTGGTGTAACTATGGAAGATGGACTGTTCTATGTAGCCGACAAAGAGACAGGCATAGCTGGGGCCCATGCAGGTGCCCATGGTGACCCCTTTGGTCTGGAGGAAGTGGGAGGATTGGAAGGTGAAATTGTTGAGGGTGAGGACCAGTTCAGCCAAATGAATGAGAGTGTCGGAGGAAGGGTACTGTTGGGAACGCTGGGAGAGGAAGAAATGGAGGGCTTGGAGACCTTCATTGTGATGAATCGATGTGCAAGGGACTGGATGTCCATGAGAAAGATGGGACGTTGGGGACTGGGGATACGAAAATCCTGGAAGAGGTGTAGGACATGGGTGTTGTCCCGAACATAGATGGGTGTTCCTGGACCAAGGGGGGACAGGACGGTTAACAGAGATAAGTTCGATGGGACAGGAGCAGGCTGACAATGGGCCGGCCGGGGCAGTCAGGTTTGTGAACCTTACGAAGGAGGTAGAATGGGGCGGTGTGGGGTTCATGGACAATGAGTTTGGAGGCTGTGGGTGGGCAATCCCCAGAGATGATGAGTTTGTGGATAGTCTGGGAGATGATGGTTTGGTGATGGGAGGTGAGGTCATGGACAAGGGGGTAGTCAGAGGAGCTGTCTGCGAGTTGGCGCCTGGTTTCAGAGGAGTAGAGGTCGGTGCACCAAACTACCTTGGCGGCAGTTGGAAATGAAGAGGTCGAGGGTGGGTAACAGGCCAGCGTGGGGTGTCCAGGTGGATGGGGTGTGTTAGAGGTGGGCGAAGGGGTCCTCGGTGGGTGGGCTGGAGTCTTGACTGAAAAAGTGGGCCCGAAGGTGGAGGTAGCGGAAGAAATGTTCAAGTTTGCGACACATGTCAAACTCATTAATCTGGGAGTATCGAGGGATGAAGGTGAGGTCTTTTACTGAGGACTGAACATTCGTTCCTCCTCACCACCCAACGCCTGGAGAACACCTCATCTCCCGCCTTGGGACCCTGGATTAATGTGGATTTCACCAGTTTCCTCATTTCTCCTCCCCCCCACCCCCCCACCTTATCCCAGTCCTAAGCCTACAACTCCGCACCGCCCTCCTGACCTGTCCATTATCTTTCCCATCTCTCCGCTCCACCCTCCTCTCTGACCTATTACCTTCTCCCCCACGTCCATCCACCTATCACATTCCCAGTTACCTTTCCCCCAGCCCCACCCCCCTCCCATTTATCTCTCCACACCCTCGGTTCACAAGCCTCATTCCTGATGAAAGGCGTGTGTCTGAAATGTTGATTTTCCTGCTCCTCGGATGCTGCCTGACCTGCTGTGCTTTTCCAGCACCACACTCTCGACTCTGATCTCCAGCATCTGCAATCCTCACTTACCCCTCGTGTCGGGATAAAAGGCAAGTTATTCAGCACTCAGCTGAGGAACGAGAGAGTGTTGAAGGAAGGGGAGAGACACAATGAGAGGGAGAGCAGCGTCTCTCTGACTGGGGGGAGAGCAGGAACGGGGAACACTGGGACTCTCTGTCGAATGGAGCTCTCAGCTCAGTGAGGGGTATCTGAAGGAAATCAACAAAGTGACTGGTTAAACTCAGAAACTTCTGTCTCACCCTGGGGCCTATCCCAACCTGAGGGTGGGATTAGAAATCCCTGAGCTCGGATTTTTGGGATATAAACCCCAGGTCCAGCCCAGAGTCTGGGACAGGCTCTGATCACCGGATCTGAGCAGGATTGAGTCTTTCTCCAGTCAGAGTCTGAATATATTGTCACCCTTTCCGACTAACTCACCCTTTCACACTGAATACAGACTCCAACAACAGACGTTTCAGAGATGGAACAGATTGGGAAAGTGAAAGGGAGAAAGTGTGTAAAAAAACAGCCACTTCTTAAAACTCACAGAGAGTCTGGCTGAGAGAGTCAGGCAGGATGTTCATCCACTAACTGACCAATAAACTCCAACGTGACCAAGAGAAGTCAATATTTATCCCTCAGCCAACCTCACCCAGTGCAGATTGAAGTAGAAACATTGAAAAGAGGAGGAGGCTATTCAGCCCCTCCAGTCTTCTACCCCATCCGACTCATCCTGTTCCCACTTTCTCCCCATCACCTATTTGACCCCTTTTTGTGGCAAGAACAGTCTTTATCACATTGCTACTGTGGGATCTTGCTGTGCACAAACTGGCTGCTGCATTTGCTGAGCTGGAAGGAACCTCATTGGCTGCAAGGTGCCCACGGTCACTCTGCCATGATGAAGGTTGTCATGGGAACGCCAACCAGCACCAATGTGAGGTCAGCCCTGAGCTGCCCCACCCCACGGGGGGTAGTCTAACGAGAAGAGGTTGTTGTCTTGAACAAGATGGAATGTTTATTTATCCTGTGATAGAACCAGGGACAAGTGCCAATAAACAGAGACTGGGAGACAGGGGAACTGTCTCTGCCCCCATCCAGACCCAGGAATGTCATAGAACATAGAACATAGAACATAGAACCTTACAGTGCAGTACAGGCCCTTCGGCCATCGATGTTGTGCCGTGTCATACCAATCTGAAGCCCATCTAACCTACACTATTCCATGTATGTCCATATGCTTGTCCAATGACGACTTAAATGTACTTAAAGTTGGCGAATCTACTACCGTTACAGGCAAAGCATTCCATCCCCTTACTACTCTCTGAGTAAAGAAACTACCTCTGACATCTGTCCTATATCTATCACCCCTCAATTTAAAGCTATGCCCCCTCGTGCTCACCATCACCATTCTTGGAAAAAGGCTCTCCCTGTCCACCCTATCTAACCCTCTGATTATCTTCTATGTCATCTCTCAACCTTCTTCTCTCTAACGAAAACAGCCTCAAGTCCCTTTCCTCATAAGACCTTCCCTCCATACCAGGCAACATCCTCGTAAATCTCCTCTGCACCTTTCCAAAGCTTCCACATCCTTCTTATAATGTGGTGACCAGAACTGTACACAATACTCCAAGTGCGGCCACACCAGAGTTTTGTACAGCCATAACCTCATGGCTCCGGAACTCGATCCCTCTATTAATAAAAGCTAAAACATTGTATGCCTTCTTAACAACCCTGTCAACCTGGGAGGCAACTTTCAGGAATCTGTGTACCTGGACACCAAGATCTCTCTGCTCATCTACACACCAAGAATCTTACCATTAGCCCAGTACTTTGCATTCCGGTTACTCCGACCAAAGTGAATCACCTCACACTTGTCCACATTAAACTCCATTCAGCTTATCTGTGTCTCTCTGTAACCCACAACATCCTTCGTCACTATCCACAACTCCACTGACCTTAGTGTCGTCTGCAAATTTACTAACCCACCCTTCTACGCCCTCATCCAGGTCATTTATAAAAATGACGAACACCAGTGGACCCAACACCGACCCTTGCGGTACACCACTGGTAACTGGACTCCAGGATGAACATTTCCCATCAACCACCACCCTCTGTCTTCTTTCAGCAAGCCAATTACTGATCCAAACTGCTATATCTCCCACAATCCCATTCCTCCGCATTTTGTACAATAGCCGACTGTGGGGAACCTTATCGAACGCCTTGCTGAAATCCATATACACCACATCAACCGGTTTCCTCTCATCTACCTGTTTAGTCACCTTCTCAAAGAACTCAATAAGGTTTGTGAGACACAACCTGCCCTTCACAAAACTGTGCTGACTATCCCTAATCAAATAATTCTTTTCTAGATGATTATAAATCCTATCTCTTATAACCTTTTCCAACACTTTACCAACAACTGAAGTAAAGCTCACTGGTCTATAATTACCAGGGTTGTCTCTACTCCCCTTCTTGAACAGGGGAACCACATTTGCTCTCCTCCAGTCTTGTGGCACTATTCCTGTAGACAATGACGATTTAAAGATCAATGCCAAAGGGTGTGGGTGGGGTGGTATGTGTGGGTGTGTGTATGGGGGTCTGTGTGGGTGGTGGGTGTGGGGTTGTGGAGTGGTGTGTGTATGTGTGTGTGTGTGTATTTGTGTATGTGGGTGTGTGTGGGGGGGTGATCTGTGGGTGTGGGGCGTTGGGGTGAAGTCTGAAACCAGTGACTGATAAAGATTCCCCATGACACCCTCAGTTTTAGCTACAGTACCCCCGTTCCTGAATGGGGACAGGGATTGAGGAGGGAGCTGCCTTTGATAAAGGCCATTCCCTGAGGCTCCATTCACACAGAGACACACACAACATGGACTGGGTCAGGAAACTGTCGACTCACCAGTGTGCAGTACATCTCGGGGCTCTCTCCACACGTACTGTTGGGGGGGTCCAGGCTGATCTTCAGAAACTTGGTGAGTTGGGTAACTTCAGGCTGACACGCCATGTAATCCCAGCTCAGCCCCTGGTCCCCGTGAACCTGGGTCTTACACAGGTCATAGTGACCCCAGGATGGGAAGCGTTGGCCAGAGAGACCCAGGCTCAGCCACAGTGTCTGGATGGTTAACAGACTGAACAGGGACATCGCTCTGACCTGACCGTGCTCTGAGAGCGATGCTCTCAGTGTCAGCACCCGATCCGGGGATCAGGAATCCCACAGGTTTCTCCCAGTCTCTGCCTCAGTTTCTGAGAGTGAGCAATTCCAGCTGTTTTTCCCAATGACGGAGCAGTTTTCCAATGGTTAGGAATTCCAGCTGCTTTCTTCCAGTGTCAGTGTCAGTGTCAGTTGACCGGGAGTCAGGAATTGGAGTTGCTTCTGGTAGTGTCTACAGTTTTCCAATAATCAGGAATTCCAGTTGTTTTTCCTAGTATCTGTGCAGTTTTCCAGCGATCAGGAATTCCAGTTGTTTTAGAATATCATAGAACAGAATTGCAATTTATTGTCACTTGTATTTATGAAAATACAAGGAAATGTGTGTACGCCGCCAACATTTGATGCCATTTTAATGACAGACATTCTATAAAGATGCAGAATTCCAGATGTTTCTCCCAATGTCAGTGCAGTTTTCCAGGGATCAGGAGTTTCTCCCAGCTGCCTGCTCCATCAAATGGATGTTGTGATTGGCTGATCACTTGGTACGAGGAGCCAATGGGATGACTCTATCCTGACCAGAATTGGGATCCATCCATCAGCTCTTTCCCCAGCATCGGAATCCTGTTGGGAGAGAAATGAAAACCAAGAGATTTTGGGATTAGTGTCCAATACTGCCTCACCATCATTCCCAATCTCTGTCTCCTGTTAGTAATGAACAATTTGGAAAGACAACAGCCAATAGGAGGAGAATCAAGGGCACAGTAAGATCCCAAATGAGAGTAAACTATTCCTCCTGTCACTTTCGGTCATACTCTACAGCAGCCTGCACTGGGAAAGCAAACATTTTCTCATTTTCATAGACATTTCATTCCCTTTCAATTAAATGCAGGGATAGGAAAATCTGCCCCCAGACCATTTCACAACACAAGGTGTTACTCTGGGAAATGAGTGGTGTACAGTCAAAAACAGCAAGGAATATAAACCATTCTCTGGGTGAAACACCACAGCGTTTTATAAACTGCAGCAGAAAAACCTTCAGAATCCTCAAATCTCCTAAAGTAACACTATTCCCCTTACGTCTCACACACACACACACACAGACAGACAAATACACATTCTTGCACACACTCAGACCCCTTCAGGTCTGTGCTACTCAAACCCAGCACCCTGACTGTCACACACACCATCCACTGACACACACTGTCACATACTCACCATCACCAATCACTGACACACACTCACTGTCTCCAATTAGCGACGTACACGATTACCTGCTTAAATGTTGACAACTGTTTTCACTTAAATAGCACCTGAATTCCGTAAGGTGCTCCAAAGAGCAATACAACATTGTAAACACAGGATAGGTCTGAGCAGAAAGCAGACACATGGAGAGTGTGGTGCTGGAAAAGCACAGCCGGTCAGGCAGCATCCCAACAGCAGGAGAGTCTACATTTCGGACATTCCTGATGAAGAGTTTATGCCTGAAACATCGATTGTCCTGCTCCTCGGATGCTGCCTGACCCGCTGCGCTTTCCCAGCACCACACTCCCGACTCTGATCTCCAGCATCTGCAGTCCTCACTTTCTCCTCGAGATATGGGGTGTATTAATCAGAGAATCATCTCCCAGGAGGGAGCTAATGAGCAGCGGGAAATGGAGAGATTCAGGAGGGGAGTTCAAATACTCAGAATGAAACTCCTGAAGACATGGTGGTCATTGATTAAGGAAAGACCATGGACCAGGAACCAGAGCCCAGAGTTTGTAATGTTTAGAGACATTACAAGATAGTGAGTGTGTAGGGACTGGAGGAAGTTACAGAGACAGGGAGGGAGTGAAGGGGCTGGAGGGTTACAGAGACAGGGAGGGCTGTCAGACTTCGAAAGTTTTACATAGAGAGAGAGATGAAGGAGTTGGAGGAGATTACAGACATAGGGAAGGGTCTGTGGGTTGGAGCAGGAAGGGGTCAGGAGTCAGAGGAATTTACAGAGATAGGGAGCAGTGTAGGGGGCTGGAGGGGGTTATAGAGATAGGGAGGGGGTGTAGGGGCTGGAGGGGGTTATAGAGATAGGGAGGGGGTGTAGGGGCTGGAGGAGGTTACAGAATAGGGAGGGGGTGTAGGGGTTGGAGGGGGTTACAGAGATAGGGAGGGGGTGTAGGGGCTGGAGGGGATTACAGAGACAGGGAGGGCTGTCAGACTTCGAAAGTTTTACATAGAGAGAGAGATGAAGGAGTTGGAGGAGATTACAGACATAGGGAAGGGTCTGTGGGTTGGAGCAGGAAGGGGTCAGGAGTCAGAGGAGTTTACAGAGATAGGGAGCAGTGTAGGAGGCTGGAGGGGGTTATAGAGATAGGGAGGGGGTGTAGGGGCTGGAGGGGGTTATAGAGATAGGGAGGGGGTGTAGGGGCTGGAGGAGGTTACAGAATAGGGAGGGGGTGTAGGGGTTGGAGGGGGTTACAGAGATAGGGAGGGGGTGTAGGGGCTGGAGGGGATTACAGAGGTAGGGAGGGGGTGTAGGGGCCAGAGGGGTTTCAGAGATTGGGAGGGGGCATAGGGGCCAGAGGGGGTTACAGAGATAGGGTGGGAGTGAAGGGGCTGGAGGGTTACAGAGAAAGGGAGGGGGTGTAGGGGCTGGAGGGGGTTACAGAGATAGGGAGGGGGTGTAGGGGCTGGAGGGGGTTACAGAGATAGGGAGGGGGTGTAGGGGCTGGAGGGGGTTACAGGGATAGGGAGAGGTGTAGGGGCTGGAGGGGGTTACAGAGATAGGGAGGGGGTGTAGGGGCTGGAGGGGGTTACAGAGATAGGGAGGGGGTGTAGGGGCTGGAGGAGGTGACAGAGATAGGGAGGGGGTGTGGGGGCTGGAGCGGGTTACAGAGATAGAGAGGGGGTGTAGGGGCTGGAGGGGGTTACAGAGATAGGGAGGGGGTGTAGGGGCTGGAGGGGGTTACAGAGATAGAGAGGGGGTGTAGGGGCTGGAGCGGGTTACAGAGATAGGGAGGGGGTGTAGGGGCTGGAGGGGGTTACAGAGATAGGGAGGGGGTGTAGGGGCTGGAGGGGGTTACAGCGATAGGGAGGGGTGTAGGGACTGGAGGGGGTAACAGAGATAGGGAGGGGGTGTAGGGGCTGGAGGGTGTTACAGAGATAGGGAGGGGGTGTAGGAGCTGGAGCGGGTTACAGAGGTAGGGAGGGGGTGTAGGGGCTGGAGAGGGTTACAGAGATAGGGAGGGGGTGTAGGGGCTGGAGGGGGTTACAGAGATAGGGAGGGAGTGTAAGGGCCGGAGGGGGTTACAGAGTTTTGTGGGCGGCATGGTGGAACAGTGGTTAGCACTGCTGCTTCACAGCATCAGAGACCCGGGTTCAATTCCCGCCTCAGGCGACTGACTGTGTGGAGTTTGCACGTTCTCCCCGTGTCTGCGTGGGTTTCCTCCGGGCGCTCCGGTTTCCTCCCACAGTCCAAAGATGTGCAGGTCAGGTGAATTGGCCATGCTAAATTGCCTGTAGTGTTAGGTAAGGGGTAAATGTAGGGGTATGGGTGGGTTGCGCTTCGGCGGGGCGGTGTGGACTTGTTGGGCTGAAGGGCCTGTTTCCACACTGTAAGTAATCTAATCTAATCCATTCTAATCAGAGATAGGGAGGGGGTGTAGGGGCCGGAGGGGGTTACAGAGATAGGGAGGGGGTGTAGGGGCTGGAGGGAGTTACAGAGATAGGGAGGGGGTGTATGGGCTGGAGGGGGTTACAGAGATAGGGAGGGGGTGTAGGGGCTGGACGGGGTTACAGAGATAGGGAGGGGGTGTAGGGGCCGGAAGGGGTTACAGACAAATGAAGTTTGTTGTCGGGGTTTATCCTCACTCATGGGCATCTTGAAGATTGTGGTGAGGTTTAGATGTTTCTGTTTATATTACGGAGATCATTCTCAGATGACATTTGTCCATGTTTTGCAAATGAATGTTAATAATTGAACATTGGGAAGGGGTGAATCGCATTTAAATTAATGACAGCGCTGACCTGAGAGGTGTTTGACTGATGCCCAGTGCGAGGGGCTGGGATGTGGGCAGGTTGAAATGTCTCTGTCTGAAAGCTGAGACATGAAACGAAATGCTGTGGAAAGTTAATCTGATGCCAAACAGGAGCATTAAACACCCGCAGGGTAACCAAAACACGTCCACAAGCCGACCGTTCATCACATACTCGCTCTCCAGCAAGCCAGCCAATTCCATTATTCCTTTGCTCAGGAATAAGCATTAAATAAAAGCACAACACCTCCTGCATCTCAAATCATTTCCAAATTCACTCACTGGGAGCGAGGAGATTCTGAGAAAGACCCATTTGATCTCAACTGTGGACATCGGACAAGGGGGTGAGAGATCCCCTCATACACACCGACAACACACTCGTACACAATAAACACACACACACACACACCCGCCCCACACACACACACACCCCCTACACACACACACACACACCCTACACACACACACACACACACACACACACCCCACACACACACACCCCCTACACACACACACACACACACACACACACCCGCCCCACACACACACACACCCCCTACACACACACACACACACACACACCCCACGCACACACACACATACACCCCCCCCCACACACACACACCCCCCACACACACACACACACACACACACCCCACACACACACACACACCCCCCCCCACACACACACACACCCCCACACACACACACCCCCCACACACACACACACCCCCCCCCACACACACACACACACATCCCACGCACACACACACATACACACCCCCACACACACACACAACAGACACACACACCCCCCCACACACACACACCCACACACACACACACACCTACACACACACACACACCCCACGCACACACACAACAGACACACACACCCCCCACACACACACACCGACCACACACACCCCACACACACACACACCCCACACACACACACCCCACACACACACACCCCACACACACACACCCACCACACACACCCCACACACACCCCACACACACCCCCCACACACACACACCCACACACACACCCCACACACCCACACACACCCCACACACACACACCCCACACACACACACCCCACACACACACACACCCACCACACACACCCCACACACACCCCACACACACCCCCCACACACACACACCCACACACACACCCCACACACCCACACACACCCCACACACACACACCCCACACACACACACACACACACACACACCCCACACACACACACACACACACACACACCCCACACACCCACACACACCCCACACACACACACCCCACACACACACACACACACACACACACACACCCCACACACACACACACCGACCACACACACCCCACACACACACACACCCACCACACACCCCACACACACACACACACACACACACACCCCACACACACACCCACACACACACACCCCACACACACACCCACCACACACACACACACACACCACAGACAAAACAGTTATTGCTGAGATACATTGACCCTCATTGAACCTCAAATACACTCTCTTACACAATAAACCCAATCCCTATAGAAGACACACATCCATATTATACAGAAACTCCCTGTACAAAACACACCACCCCAACCACCATCATCCATCTGAAACACAATCAGAAAGATGTACAGGAGGAGGCCATTCAGCCCAACGACTCTGTACAGACAGAATAACAGTGCTCAGGCTGATCCCATTCCCAGCTCTTGGTCTGCAGCTCTGGAGGTTCGAGCATCTCCAAGGAAAATCCTGGGCATTTTTAAAAACTGGGATGAGGGTTTCTGTCTCTCCTATCCTCTTGCAAAGTGAGTTTCTTCTCCCCACCAACCTCTGGGTGATGACATTCAGAACTGGAGCACGGTGGCTCAGTGGTTAGCACTGCTGCCTCATGGTGCCAGAGACCCGGGTTCAATTCCCGCCTCAGGCAACTCTCTGTGTGGAGTTTGCAAGTTCTCCCCGTGTCTGTGTGGGTTTCCTCCGGGTGCTCCGGTTTCCTCCCACAGTCCAAAGATGTGCAGGTCAGGTGAATTGGCAATGCTAAATTACCCAAGGTGTTCGGTGCATTATTCAGGGGTAAATGTAAGGTGGGGGAATGGGAATGGGAATGGGAATGGGAATGGGAATGGGAATGGGAATGGGAATGGGAGGGTTACTCTTGGGTGGGTCGGTGTGGACTTGTTGGGCCGAATGGCCTGCTTCCACACCATAGGGAATCGAATCTAATCTACCGGGAATCCAAGAGGACCTCGCAGTCACATTTCTACCCAATCACTGAGCCAGCAGAGAAATCCAGGAGTGGCCTCATGGGGGAACAGGGGGAGAGAGACAGGTTTTATTCAATGGTGTGTGTGTGTGTGTGGGTGTGTGTGTATGTGGGTGTGTGCGGGTGTATGCGTGTGTGTGGGTGTGTGTGTGTGTGGGTGAGTGTGTGTGAGTGTGTGTGTCTGTGGAGTGTGTGTGTGTGTGTGTGTGAGTGTGTGTGTGTGTGTGTGTGTCTGAATGATTCTGCTGTTAACACCAACACCCTGTGTCAAACTGACACATACCAGGTGGAATCTCTGAACAAAACTGCATCATTTCATCCAGTTTTCGATTTATTGTTCATCGTTAATGCCCGAGGGCATTACATCCAGCCTGGAAATGGGAGTGATCATGGAGTGGAGTTTATGAAATGATTAAACCGGGAGGGGAATTCTATCTAATCCCTGCTCCTCACTCTCCTCCTGAGAAAGAGGATTACAGCAATGAACATATCAGCTTTATAAACCCCAGACAACAGAAGCAATAACAAGGCATGTAGTTGTGTTTAGCAAAAGTTGTGTAAATTAATGCCGAGATTAGATTTCAGAGATATCGCTGGAGAAAGAAATCGATCAAAGTATAATCAGAGCTTTGAAATGCAGCCGCTGCTCTCAGTAACATCACATCAGGATTCCTCCACATCTAACCTCCCTCACATCTGGGTTTTATCACTCCCTCATTCCGGGGAATGGGATGTGATCCCACATTGGGAGAGTGGGGGCAGACCCAGAGACTCTCTCACTGTCTCACTTCACCAAACCCTCCAGCTGTTTCTGAGTCTCAATCCTGAACTCTCACACATTTCTCCCCCCGATTTCTGCTGAATTATTCCCCTCGGAACAATCTGTGTCTGGGTCACCTCCACACTCCAATATTCTCCAGCTCAGTCTCTCAGAACAACCCTCCACAAACGTCAGCTCCTCCAAAACTCTGCTCTTTGTACAGAACCCTCAGCAAGTCCCACTCACCCCTCACCCACTCTGCTCCCCAAGCAAGACACACTGCAGCCTCTACACCCCCTCCCTATCTCTGTAACCCCCTCCAGCCCCTACACCCCCTCCCTATCTCTGTCACCTCCTCCAGCCCCTACACCCCCTCCCTATCTCTGTAACCCACTCCAGCCCCTAAACCGCCTCCCTATCTCTGTCACCTCCTCCAGCCCCTACACCCCCTCCCTATCTCTGTACACCCTCCAGTCCCTACACCCCCTCCCTATCTCTGTACACCCTCCAGCCTATACACCCCCATCACCCTCACCCCTACACCCTCACTCCCATCACCCTCACCTCATCACCCTCACTCCCATCACCCTCACCTCATCACCCTCACTCCCATCAGCCCCACCCCCAACACCCTCACCCCAACACCCTCACCCCAACAACCTCACCCCATCACCCTCACCCCATCACCCTCACCCTCATTACCTGCACTCCCATCACCCTCACCCCAACATCTTCACCCCAACACCCTCACTCCCCAACACCCTCACTCCCCAACACCTTCACCCTGTCACCCTCAACCCAACACCCTCAACCCAACACACTCAACCCATCACCCTCACTCCCCAACATCCTCACCCCGAACTCCCTCACCTCATCACCCTCACTCCCATCAACCCCACCCCCAACATGCTCACCCCATCACCCTCACCCCCATCACCCTCACCCCCAACATGCTCACCCCATCACCCTCACCCCCATCACCCTCACCCCCAACACCTTCACCCCATCACCCTCACCCACATCACCCTCACCTCCCATCACCCTCACCCCATCACTCTCACCCCATCACCCTCACCCCATCACCTTCACCCCCAACACCCTCACCCTCAAAACCCTTACCCCCATCACACTTACCCCCATCACCCTCATCCCCCAACACCCTCACCCCATCACCCTCACCCCCATCACCCTCACCCCATCACCCTCACCCCCATCACCTTCACCCCATCACCCTCATCCCATCACCCTCACCCCCATCACCCTCACCCCCATCACCCTCACCCCCATCACCCTCACCCCCTACACCCTCACCCTCCACACCACCACCATCCCCACCCCCCATCCCACCCAACCACTGCCCCAGGAACTGACCATGGAGACAGTGGGAATCTGCAGGGATTGGGTTTGTCTGCTGATCAGTCACCAACCCCCTCCAGTAACAACATTATACCTGGAGGGATAAAGGCACTCCGAAGTTGTTCGGCCAAGTCCTGTGTGAGGAGTGAACGGTGAGAGGTTCCACAATGTGTCCTCCTGGAGAGGAGCCACACTGGGAGGTCTCACTCGCTCCAGAACCCCAGGGGCACTGAAGCAAAGAACAGGTCACTGGGCCTGGAGCAGGAAAGGTCAAACTGGAAGACTGGTTTCAGTGAGGAGTAATGTTGCGAGAGTCAGCTTGGTCAGGTACCATGGGTTCGATTCCAGGCTCGGGCGACTGTCTGTGTGGAGTTTGCACATTCTCCCCGTGTCTGGGTGGGTTTCCTCCCACAGTCAAAGCTGTGCAGGTCAGGGTGAATTGGCCATGGGAAATTGCCCGAAGTGTTAGGTACATTAGTCAGAGGGAAATGAGACTGTGTGGGGAGACCCTCTTTGGAGGGTCTTTGGACCCTCTTTGGTGTGGACGTGTGGGGCCGAAGGGCCTGTTTCCACACACTGTAGGGAATCTAATCTAATCAAAACTCTGCCTCTTTGGACCCTCTTTGGTGTGGACGTGTGGGGCCGAAGGGCCTGTTTCCACACACTGTAGGGAATCTAATCTAATCAAAACTCTGCCTCTTTGGACCCTCTTTGGTGTGGACGTGTGGGGCCGAAGGGCCTGTTTCCACACACTGTAGGGAATCTAATCTAATCAAAACTCTGCCTCTTTGGACCCTCTTTGGTGTGGATGTGTGGGGCCGAAGTGCCTGTTTCCACACACTGTAGGGAATCTAATCTAATCAAAACTCTGCCCAGGAGAAGGAACCAGCAGAAGGCAGCAACTCAACCAAAGGATTCAACACGTTCTTCACCAAAACTGAACCGAGAGCTCCTCGGAGAGTTTTGCACATTTGGAGAATGTGCACATTTGCCGGCGTGAGATTCCAATCCAGTAAGAGCCCAGCCTCATGGTTTACCAGCTTCCCCTGTTTCCATCTTTAACCCAACATCGAACCTCCGTCACAAACGTTTTGTCTTGTCTGTCAGGGGAAAGTGTGGACGTGGAGAAAAAGAGGGATTTTGGAGTTAATATTCTCGGGAGATAGTGGTTTTAAGAGTTTGTGTCATTGCCATTCCTAAAATTTTGTAAAGTAATTTTTATTAGTAAGAAATAGTTATTCCTCATTTATATAAAACAAATGGTGCCAGAAATCTTTGTAATGGGTATGGTTTAGGGGAGTACATTGAGGGGCAGATCAATTCAGACGGGTTATCGCAATAACTTCACCAAACGTTCACATCTTACACACCGGCGGGTCTCCACGTTGCCTTTGTGCATGTGGTTAACTCTGGGACATGCCAACCCCACCACTCACACATTTCAGGCACCAACCACTGTCTGTGTGAAAGATACTTACCTGAAACATATTTGATATTTGAGTGGGTGTGTTCTAGACCCCAGGCCCTACACAATAGGGCCTCCCTCCCATCCTCCTCCTCTAACCTAATTTTAAAGTCCACAGGTAAGCTACTCAGTGTTCTTGCTTTGGAGACGAAGTGTAGAGTAATGGCAGCGCAGGCAGTGGAATGTTCCTCCTGCAGGATGTTCGAGGTAGGGGTGACCACCGATACTCCTGCCGACTTCATCTGCAGGAAATGCAGTCAGATCCTGCTCCTCACAGAACGAGTTAGGGAACTGGAACTGGAGTTGGATGAACTGAGGATTATTCGAGAGGCTGAGAGGGTGATAGTTAGAAGCTACAGGGACATAGTTACGCCAGAGAACAGAGGTAGCTGGGTAACAGTTAGAGGTGGGAAGGGGAGGAAGCAGGCAGTGCAGGGATCCCCTGTGGTCGTTCCCCTAAACAATAAGTATACCGCTTTGGGTACTGTTGGGGAGACGGCCTAGCAGGGGTAAGCTGCAGTGACCGGGTCTGTGGCGTGAAGTCTGGCTCTGAGACTCAGAAGGGAAAGGGGGAGAGGAGGAGAGCGCTAGTTATAGGGGACTCTCTAGTTAGAGGGACGGACAGGCGGTTCTGTGGACATGGGCGAGACTCACGGATGGTTTGTTGCCTCCCGGGTGCCAGGGTCCGAGACGTCTCAGACCGTGTCTTCAGAATCCTTAAGGGGGAGGGGGTGCAGCCAGAAGTCGTGGTGCACGTTGGCACCAACGACATAGGTAGGAAGAGGGGTGGGGAGGTCATTCAAGAGCTCAGGGAATTAGGCTGGAAGCTAAAAGCTAGGACGGACAGAGTCATCATCTCTGGGTTGTTGCCGGTGCCACGTGACAGTGAGGCAAGGAATAGGGAGAGAGTGCAGTTGAACACGTGGCTGCAAGGATGGTGTAGGAGGGAGGGCTTCAGGTATTTGGACAATTGGACTGCATTCTGGGGAAGGTGGGACCTGTACAAGCAGGACGGGTTGCACCTGAACCAGAAGGGCACCAATATCCTGGGGGGTAGGTTTGCTAGCACTCTTCGGGGGGGGGTTTAAACTAATTTGGCAGGGGGATGGGATCCGGACTTGTAGTCCAGCAAGTAGGCTAGCTGTTTGTCAGGATGTCCAAGAATGTAGGGAGGCTGTGGAGAAGGTAGCACTGACAGGGACTACTTGCGGACACAGAGATGGGTTCAAGTGCGTATACTTCAACGCAAGGAGTATCAGAAATAAGGTCGGTGAACTTAAGGCGTGGATCGGTACCTGGGACTACGATGTTGTGGCCATCACGGAAACGTGGATAGAAGAGGGACAGGAATGGGTGTTGGAGGTTCCTGGTTACAGATGTTTCAGTAAGATTAGGGGGACGTGGTAAAAAAGGAGGGGGGGTGGCGTTGCTAATTAGAAATGGTATAACAGCTGCAGAAAGGCAGTTCCAGGGGGATCTGCCTTTGGAGGTAGTAATGGGCTGAAGTCAGAAATAGGAAAGGAGCAGTCACCTTGTTGGGTGTTTACTATAGGCCCCCCAATAGCAGCAGAGATGTGGAGAAACAGATTGGGAAACAGATTTTGGAAAGGTGCAGAAGCCACAGGGTCGTAGTCATGGGCGATTTCAACTTCCCAAATATTGATTGGAAGCTCTTTAGATCAAGTAGATTGGATGGGGCGGTGTTTGTGCAGTGTGTCCAGGAAGCTTTTCTAACTCAGTATGTAGATTGTCCGACCAGAGGGGAGGCCATATTGGATTTGGTACTTGGTAACGAACCGGGACAAGTGATGGGCTTGTTAGTGGGTGAGCATTTTGGTGATGGTGACCACAATTCTGTGACTTTCACCTTGGTTATGGAGAGAGATAGGTGTGTGCAACAGGGCAGGTTTTACAATTGGGGGAAGGGTAATTACGATGCTGTAAGACAGGATCTGAGGAGCATAAGTTGGGAGCATAGGCTGTCAGGGAAGGATGTCGTGGAAATGTGGAACTTTTTCAAGGAACAGATACGACGTGTCTTTGATATGTCTGTACCTGTCAGGCAGGAAAGGGATGGTCGTATGAGGGAACCTTGGTTGACGAGGGAGGTTGAATGTCTTGTAAAGAGGAAGAAGGAGGCTTACATAAGGTTGAGGAAGCAAGGTTCAGACAGAGCGTTGGAGGGATACAGGATAGCCAGAAGGGAGCTGAAGAAAGGGATTAGGAGAGCTAAGAGAGGGCATGAAAAATCTTTGGCGGATAGGATCAAGGATAACCCCAAGGCATTTTATGCGTATGTGAGAAACATGAGAATGACGAGAACGAGGGTAGGTCCGATCAAGGACAGTAGTGGGAGACTGTGTATTGAGTCGGAAGAGATAAGTGAGGTCTTGAATGAGTACTTTTCTTCAGTATTAACGAACGAGAGGGACCGTATTGTTGAAGAGGAGAGTGTGAAACGGACTGGTAAACTAGAGGAGATACTTGTTAGGAAGGAAGATGTGTTGGGCATTTTGAAAAATAGGATAGACAAGTCTCCCGGGCCTGACGGGATATATCCTAGGATTATGTGGGAAGCAAGAGAGGAAATTGCAGAGCTGTTGGCAATGATCTTTTGATCTTCACTGTCAATGGGGGTGGTACCAGGGGACTGGAGAGTGGCGAATGTTGTGCCCCTGTTCAAAAAGGGATAAGGGATAACCCAGGGAATTACAGGCCAGTTAGTCTTACTTCGGTGGTAGGCAAAGTAATGGAAAGGGTACTGAGGGATAGGATTTATGAGTATCTGGAAAGACACTGCTTGATTAGGGACAGCCAGCACGGATTTGTGAGGGGTAGGTCTTGCCTTACAAGTCTTATTGAATTCTTTGAGGAGGTGACCAAGCATGTGGATGAGGGTAGAGCAGTGGATGTAGTGTACATGGATTTTAGTAAGGCATTAGATAAGGTTCCCCATGATAGGCTTATGCGGAAAGTCAGGAGGCATGGGATAGTGGGAAATTTGGCCAGTTGGATAGAAAACAGGCTAACTGGTCGAAGGCAGAGAGTGGTGGTAGATGGTAAATATTCAGCCTGGAGCCCAGTTACAAGTGGAGTTCCGCAGGGATCAGTTCTGGGTCCTCTGCTGTTTGTAATTTTTATTAATGACTTGGGTGAGGGAGTCGAAGGGTGGGTCAGTAAATTTGCAGATGATACGAAGATTGGTGGAGTTGTGGATAGTGAGGAGGGCTGTTGTCGGCTGCAAAGGGACTTAGATATGATGCAGAGCTGGGCTGAGGAGTGGCAGATGGAGTTTAACCCTGCCAAGTGTGAGGTTGTCCATTTTGGAAAGACAAATAAGAATGTGGAATACAGGGTTAATGGTAGGGTTCTTAGTAAGGTGGAGGAGCAGAGGGATCTTGGGGTCTATGTTCATAGATCTTTGAAAGTTGCCACTCAGGTGGATAGAGCTTGGAAGAAGGTCTATGGTGTATTAGCGTTCATTAGCAGAGGGATTGAATTCAAGAGTCGTGAGGTGATGTGACCTTGGTTCGGCCACATTTGGAGTACTGTGTGCAGTTCTGGTCACCTCACTTTAGGAAAGATGTGGAAGCTTTGGAGAGGGTGCAGAGAAGATTTACCAGGATGTTGCCTGGAATGGAGAATAGGTCGTACGAGGATAGGTTGAGAGTGCTAGGCCTTTTCTCGTTGGAACGGCGAAGGATGAGGGGTGACTTGATAGAGGTTTATAAGATGATCAGGGGAATAGATAGAGTAGACAGTCAGAAACTTTTTCCCCGGGTACAACAGAGTGTTACAAGGGGACATAAATTTACAGTGAAGGGTGGAAGGTATAGGGGAGATGTCAGGGGTGGGTTCTTTACCCAGAGAGTGGTGGGGGCATGGAATGCGCTGCCTGTGGGAGTGGCAGAGTCAGAATCATTGGTGATCTTTAAGCGGCAATTGGATAGGTACATGGATGGGTGCTTAAGCTAGGACAAATGTTCGGCACAACATCGTGGGCCGAAGGGCCTGTTCTGTGCTGTATTGTTCTATGTTCTATGTTCTAACATCTCCCACCCTCACAGAAGATCAAATATTCCCAGTGACATTATTATACGCTCACAATGAGAAGATCAGACAATCCTTGTGAGCACAAAACATGCTGAATGATTGGGCCCTGCGGCACTCCCTCATCACAGACCCTCTGACAGTGCAGCACTCCCTCAGCACTGACCCTCTGACAGTGCGGCACTCCCTCAGTACTGACCCCCTGACAATGCAGCACTCCCACAGCACTGACCCTCTGACAGTGTGGCACTCCCACAGCACTGACCCCCTGACAGTGCAGCACTCCCACAGCACTGACCCTCTGACAGTGCGGCACTCCCTCAGTACTGACCCTCTGACAGTGTGGCACTCCCTCAGTACTGACCCTCTGACAGTGCGGCACCCCCTCAGTACGGACCCTCTGACAGTGTAGCACTCCCTCAGTACTGACCCTCTGACAGTGTGGCACTCCCTCAGTACTGACCCTCTGACAGTGCGGCACTCCCTCAGTACTGACCCCCTGACAGTGTGGCACTCCCTCAGTACTGACCCTCTGACAGTGCAGCACTCCCTCAGCACTGACCCTCTGACAGTGTGGCACTCCCTCAGTACTGACCCTCTGACAGTGTAGCACTCCCTTAGTACTTTAAGGGTCAGAGCAGTGTCAAAGGGCCAAATGGCCTGTTTCCACACTTTGGGGACTCAATGATTTTATACGATATCGGAGCAGAATTAGGCCATTCGGCCCATTGAACCTTCTCCGTCATTCAATCATGGCCGATACGTTTTTCAACCCTCAACCCCACTCTCTTGCCTTTTCCCATAACCCTTACTCCCTTGTTAATCGACAGAGGCTGTGCTAGAGAGTAACCAGGTTAGTGTTAATCCACAGAGAGTGTGCTGGAGAGTAACCAGGTTAGTGTTAATCGACAGAGAGTGCGATGGAGAGTAACCAGGTTAGTGTTAATCTACAGAGAGTGTGATGGAGAGTAACCAGGTTAGTGTTAATCTACAGAGTGTGCTGGAGAGTAACCAGGTTAGTGTTAATCTACAGAGACTGTGATGGAGAGTAACCAGGTTAGTGTTAATCTACAGAGAGTGTGCTGGCGAGTAACCAGGTTAGTGTTAATATACAGAGTGTGTGATGGCGAGTAACCAGGTTAGTGTTAATCGACAGAGACTGTGATGGAGAGTAACCAGGTTAGTGTTAATCTACAGAGTGTGCTGGAGAGTAACCAGGTTAGTGTTAATCTACAGAGAGTGTGATGGCGAGTAACGAGGTTAGTGTTAATCTACAGAGTGTGCTGGAGAGTAACCAGGTTAGTGTTAATCGACAGAGACTGTGATGGAGAGTAACCAGGTTAGTGTTAATCTACAGAGTGTGCTGGAGAGTAACCAGGTTAGTGTTAATATACAGAGTGTGTGATGGCGAGTAACCAGGTTAGTGTTAATATACAGAGTGTGTGATGGAGAGTAACCAGGTTAGTGTTAATCGACAGAGACTGTGATGGAGAGTAACCAGGTTAGTGTTAATCTACAGAGAGTGTGCTGGCGAGTAACCAGGTTAGTGTTAATATACAGAGTGTGTGATGGAGAGTAACCAGGTTAGTGTTAATCTACAATCACCTCCAGTTCCAGGCTTACCTCTCCACAATGAATATTTGCAAAGGTGAGGATGTATTATTTATGCTCTGGGACTTTGAATAGAATCATTTCCAATTCTTATCACACGGGAGTCAGGGGAATGTTTTCATCCTTTTGTGTCCCTAAAGGTGAAGGATATCGGGTCTGAGATAGAATCAACCCCATTTCATCTCCCTGTGTCAACCCCAAACACCCCCAGGATAGGGACAGCACAGGGTTAGATACAGAGTAAAGCTCCCTCTACACTGTCCCCCATCAAAGACTCCCAGGATAGGGACAGCATGGGGTTAGATACAGAGTAAAGCTCCCCCTACACTGTCCCCCCTCAAACACTCCCAGGATAGGGACAGCACAGGGTTAGATACAGAGTAAAGCTCCCCCTACACTGTCCCCCCTCAAACACTCCCAGGATAGGGACAGCACGGGGTTAGATACAGAGTAAAGCTCCCCCTACACTGTCCCCCCTCAAATACTCCCAGGATAGGGGCAGCAGCAGTTAGATACAGAGTAAAGCTCCATCTACACTGTCCCCATCATACACTCCCAGCACGGGGTTAATACAGAGCAACACTGCCTCTAAGCTTTCAGGCTGAAAGTAAAGCTCTCTCTATCCTGTCCCTATCAATCAGGGCCGGTACTGAAGGAGTTCCACATCCTTTCGGAAAAGCAGGGTCAGGATTTGATACAATAGTCCGATTGCAATCTCAGTGATCTCTAAATGTTCATAACCTCCTAACTCTGATCGTCTCTGTCACTGTTCACAAAGCCCTGGGTCCCAATGTCTTTATAAACACTTTTATCCAGCACTGTTTAAAGACAGGTTTCAGTGTGACTTCTCCCAAGGTTGAATAGCCAGTTAACATCAGGTCTTGCAGATGAAGAATGACAAGTTGGGGTGTGCGATCCTGCCTGGGGAGCGCGGGCTGGAGTAGGTGACTCCCAGGAGAGTAAGGAAAGGAGGGTTAATCCATTGGGATTGGAGTTGAAGCTGAGAGCTGGAGTAGGAGTCATTCCCGAGATATGGAAACACTGGAGGGGGAAGCATTTGGTGTGAGCTTCCTCCCAATCCCTGAGCTCAGAGTGTGACACTCTGTAAACAGACCAAAGAGAAACGAGCGCAGCTCGATGTAATTACAGGCCTGACAGCCCCATCCATCAAAACCAAAACGAGAAACATTCAGCAACAAGACGGCAAACATCAGCTGGGGCTGAGCCTCGGAGGCATCTCCAGGAGAATGGGAAACCTGTCCTCATTTATTGTCCGTCTCCAGGGAACAAACACAGCCTTTTCACTCTGACTGAGCAGCTGATGTAGAACAAACCCAGCTCAGGCTTCACAGACACTGGAGAAAGGACTTACATTTCTCTAGCACCCACCACCACCTCAGGACATCCCAAAGCTCTTTACAGTCACTGAAATAGTTTGGAAACGTAGACCGTGTTGTCATGTCTGCAGTCTGTCCTTTTCATTTAACCCTTTCTGCTCTGTTACTCAGTGCCCATTGATGCTCCCAGGGATTGGACAGGTTTCTGTTTGGTGTTCCTGATTCTCCAATCTCTCCTATTGACTCCATCTCTGACCCTGTTCCCCACCGTCTCACACATCGAAACAAGGGAAACAGGAGCAGGAGTGGCCATTCAGCCCTTCCAGCCTGCCCTACCATTCAACATGAACATGGCTGACCATCCATTCAATAACCTGGCCCTGCTTTCCCCCAGATCCTTGGTTTGTGTGACCCCAGGTGCTGTCCAACTCCTTCCTGAAAACATTTCACGGTTTGGCCACAGCCTCTTTCTGCGGTTCCCCACTCTCTTTCTGAAGATATTTCTCCTCAAGTCACACTCAGACCCAGTGCTGGGGAATCGATACGTCACAGTTTATCATCGTACGTTCTTACCCCGTCCCTGAATTCATCTTCAATGCAATTCCCAAACCTTTCCCTCACCGTCTGGGACCTGTTTTCATTTTGGCACAAGCAGTCAGCTAGATGGTGAAGGCACAGCTCCTGTCCCTGTGACCAATCGTTCCTCACTTACCCCTTCACTCAGCCCCATGGCCCTCATTGCAGTCCACAGCGTCTCCCCGAGACCCCACTCCCTCCCTCAGTGTCTCCCCGAGTCCCCACTCCCTCCCTCAGTGTCTCCCCGAGTCCCCACTCCCTCCCTCAGTGTCTCCCCGAGACCCCACTCCCTCCCTCAGCGTCTCCCTGAGACCCCACTCTCTCCCTCAGCGTCTCCCCGAGACCCCACTCCCTCCCTCAGCGTCTCCCCGAGACCCCACTCCCTCCCTCAGTGTCTCCCCGAGTCCCAACTCCCTCCCTCAGTGTCTCCCCGAGTCCCCACTCCCTCCCTCAGTGTCTCCCCGAGTCCCCACTCCCTCCCTCACTGTCTCCCCGAGACCCCACTCTCTCCCTCAGTGTCTCCCCGAGTCCCCACTCCCTCCCTCAGCGTCTCCCCGAGACCCCACTCCCTCCCTCAGCGTCTCCCCGAGACCCCACTCCCTCCCTCAGTGTCTCCCCGAGTCCCCACTCCCTCCCTCAGCATCTCCCCGAGACCCCACTCCCTCCCTCAGTGTCTCCCCGAGTCCCCACTCCCTCCCTCAGTGTCTCCCCGAGTCCCCACTCCCTCCCTCAGCGTCTCCCCGAGACCCCACTCTCTCCCTCAGTGTCTCCCCAAGTCCCCACTCCCTCCCTCAGTGTCTCCCCGAGACCCCACTCTCTCCCTCAGTGTCTCCCCAAGTCCCCACTCCCTCCCTCAGTGTCTCCCCGAGTCCCCATTCCCTCCCTCAGTGTCTCCCCGAGTCCCCACTCCCTCCCTCAGCGTCTCCCCGTGTCCCCACTCCCTCCCTCAGCGTCTCCCCGAGTCCCCACTCCCTCCCTCAGCGTCTCCCCGAGACCCCACTCCCTCCCTCAGCGTCTCCCCGAGTCCCCACTCCCTCCCTCACCGCCTCCTTCACTCCTTCACTCCCTCACTCTCTCCGTCCCTGTCTCTGTCACTCCCTCACTCTCTCCGTGAGTGTCTCTGTCACTCCCTCACTCTCTCAGTGACCTACCTCACTCTCTCCCTCCCTGACTCCCTCAGTGATCTCCCTCACTCCCTCTCCATCAGATGATTAATGGGAGAGAGATTTTTACCCACTCTCAGAGGAACAGCTTAAGGTGTTTGACACAAACACTTCAAATGGAGCCATCAGAAAATTCCTCAAATCACCCTGAGGTCATTCAGCCCATTGATGCTGCCCCTTGACCCTGTGAATGCAGGGCAGCTCTTCCCTCGAAGCCCATCCCGTTCCCTTTCCTCTATCCCCAGCGATGGGGAAGGAGAGAGCAGTGGGAAAGAGCAGGGGCTGATGGAGTAAGATGCAGAGGGACCAAGGTGTCCTAGTGCATGAATCACAAAATGTTAGTTTGTAGGGACAGTAAGTTATATGAACATAGAACATAGAACAGTACAGGCCCTTCGGCCCTCGATGTTGTGCCGACCTTTTATCCTCCTCGAAGATTAATCTAACCGACGTGCCCCTCATCGTATTGTCTTCCATGGGCATATCCAAGAGTCGCTTAAATGTCCCTAATGTCCCTGACTCTACTCCCACCGCTGGCAGTGCATTCCACACACTCCCCCCACTCTCTGTGTAAAGAACCTCCCTCTGACATCTCCCCTATACCTTCCTCCAATCACCTTAACATTATGCCCCCTCATGATAAACATTTCCACCCTGTGAAAACGTCCCTGGCTATCCACTCTATTGATGCCTCTCATCATCTTGTACACCTCTATCAAGTCACCTCTCATCCTTCTTCTCTCCAATGAGAAAAGCCCCAGCTCCCTCAACCTTTCTTCATAAGACACACCCTCCAGTCCAGGCAGCATCCTGGTAAATCTCCTCTGCACGCTCTCTAAAGCTTCCACATCCTTCCAATAATGAGGCAACCAGAGCTCTACACAATCTTGCCAAGTGTGGTCCAACCAGGGCTCTACAGAGCTGCCGCATAACCTCGCGGCTCTTAAACCCAATCCCCTGCTAATGAATGCCAACACACCACATGCCTTCTTAACGACCCTATCCACTTGGGTGGCAACTTTGACATGGCCGTGGACCCCAAGATCCCTCTGTACCTAAACACTGACAAGAATCCTGCCTTTAACCCTGTAAAAGGCACACAACTTCCACCTTCCAAGATGAATCACCTCACACTTTTCCAGGTTGAACGCCATCTGCCACTGCTCAGCCCAGCTCTGCATCCTGTCAATGTCCCGTTGTAACTTACAAACGCAGTCAGAAAGCTGGCTAAATCTTACCATTGATCACAAGGGAATTAAATACAAATGCCAAGGTGGCATTGGACACAGCAATGCAGCACGAACATGGACTGGACACAGTAATGTAGCATTAACATGGACTGGACACAGTAATGTAGCACTAACATGGAGTGGGCAGAGTAATGCAGCACTGACATGGAGTGGACACAGTAATGCAGCATTAACATGGACTGGACACAGTAATGCAGCATTAACATGGAGTGGACACAGTAATGCAGCACTAACATGGAGTGGACACAGTAATGCAGCACAAACATGGACTGGACACAGTAATGTAGCACTAACATGGAGTGGACACAGTAATGTAGCATTAACATGGACTGGACACAGTAATGTAGCATTAACATGGAGTGGACACAGTAATGCAGCACTAACATGGAGTGGGCAGAGTAATGCAGCACTGACATGGAGTGGACACAGTAATGCAGCACTAACATGGAGTGGGTAGAGTAATGCAGCACTGACATGGAGTGGACACAGTAATGCAGTACTAACATGGACTGGACACAGTAATGCAGCATTAACATGGACTGGACACAGTAATGCAGCATTAACATGGAGTGGACACAGTAATGCAGCACTAACATGGAGTGGGCACAGTAATGCAGCACTAACGTGGAGTGGACACAGTAATGCAGCACTAACATGGAGTGGACACAGTAATGCAGTATTAACATGGAGTGCACACAGTAATGCAGCGTTAACATGGAGTGGACACAGTAATGCAACACTGACATGGAGTGGACACAGTAATGCAGCATTAACATGGATTGCACATAGTAATGCAGCACTGACAGAGAGTGGGCACAGTAATGCAGCATTAACATGGAGTGGACATAGTAATGCAGCACTAACATGGAGTGGGCACAGTAATGCAGCACTGACATGGAATGGACACTGTAATGCAGCATTAACATGGAGTGCACACAGTAATGCAGCACTGACAGGGAGTGGACACAGTAATGCAGCATTGACATGGAGGGGACACAGTAATGCAGCACAGACATGGAGTGGGCACAGTAATGCAGCGTTAACATGGAGTGGACACAGTAATGCAGCGTTAACATGGAGTGGACACAGCAATGCAGCACTGAAATTGAGTGGACACAGCAATGCAGCACTGACTTGGAGTGGACACAGTAATGCAGCGTTAACATGGAGTGGATACAGTAATGCAGCACTGACATGGAGTGGACACAGTAATGCAGCATTAACATGGAGTGGACACAGTAATGCAGCACTAACATGGAGTGGACACAGTAATGCAGTGTTAACATGGAGTGGACACAGTAATGCAGCACTAACATGGAGTGGACACAGTAATGCAGTGTTAACATGGAGTGGACACAGTAATGCAGTGTTAACATGGAGTGGACACAGTAATGCAGTGTTAACATGGAGTGGACACAGTAATGCAGCACTAACACGGAGTGGACACAGTAATGCAGCACTAACATGGAGTGGACACAGTAATGCAGCACTAACATGGAGTGGACACCCCTTTGCTGGGTTTCATGTCTAAAGGACACTCTCTTTGCTAATAGGAGCTGACTGGTGAACGATGTGGGTGTTAGGTTTGGGGAATGATGGTGTGTTTGGTCTGAATGTTAAACATGGACCCTGTATCAAAGAGGGAAGTGAAAGGCAGAGGTCACCCTGAGAGACTCACACTCCCAGAGAGAGCCCGATTTCCATCGCTCCCTCACCATCTCCCAAACGTCCAGGGGCTCTGAGGGTCCAAGTTCTGACCATCACAAGGACAGACCCCGGGGGAATGATGGGCTGGAGCATTGCCCTCACTGCGTGTGCCAACCCCCCGCTGCCCCTCAGACTGGGCAACCTCCATACCCCAGCCTCTGTCCTCAGGATGGGGCTTTAGACTGAGGCTCAGCCTGTCGTCAGGGAGACAAACTTCAAATATTTCAACTCCTTCTTACAAGCTGCACAGCATCATTTGTTCTTCAGCCTCTGAACAAATGATGGTTGAGCTGTGGCTGTTAAATATTTATATCCTGCAGCCCTGATTAAAGATGCTAACCCACTGCATTCATTTTGCAGCCATCGGAATGAAGAGGCAGTTTATACAGTGACATTAACAGCTGGATTGATATCTTCCCCACCCACTGGTCATCAGAGTCAATCAGCTGACGGCAACTTTCAGGAGGTGATATTTTCTGGGATTTGGAAGGATTGGCATTTTGATGAATTCATTCGGGAATGCTGGGCATTCATTGGCTGGGACCCGTGGGTGTGAACCTGTTCACCCTTTCAATCCTGATCAAATTAACCCTTCATTGTCCAGACAAGGTGCAGACAGCTTTTCCCAAAAACCCGGCCAACCAGAGAAACACTCGGGAATCAACAACTACTTCATTTATATAGCACCTTTCACACAATGAAAGCTCCCAGGATGTTTCACAGGAACATTTTAAGATTAAGTCTGACACAGGAGCACATGAGGAGATATTCAGTCATGAAGGGTCACTGGACTCTCTCCAAAGGCACAGCCAGACCTGCTGAGTTTCTCCAGCACTTTCTGTTTCTGTTTTAGATTTCCAGCATCCACAGTTCCTTTTTTTAATTCACCTTAGTTTCTGTTTCTGTCTCTGGGTGTGTTGGGTTAATACAGAGCTGGACTTGGAGGGGTGTTAGGGACAGTGCCCAATAGTAATGGAGCTCTGGTTTCCTTCGATTGCAGTGGGACAGTACGGGGCTTTTCACTGACCCAGGGACTGGGGAACTTGCTGCTGCCCCATCAGAGTGCAGGCTATAACCCAGGCTGGGCACTGGGACTGACAGCTCCAGACATCACGTCCCACTGCGTCAGCTGCAGCAGAGAGCTCCATACTCCTGCCTCTCCCTCTCTCCATCAGCCTCTCCCTCTCTCTGTCAGCCTCTCCCTCTCTCCGTCAGCCTCTCCCTCTCTCCGTCAGCCTCTCCCTCTCTCTGTCAGCCTCTCCCTCTCTCCGTCAGCCTCTCCCTCTCTCCGTCAGCCTCTCCCTCTCTCCGTCAGCCTCTCCCTCTCTCTGTCAGCCTCTCCCTCTCTCTGTCAGCCTCTCCCTCTCTCCGCCAGCCTCTCCCTCTCTCTGTCAGCCTCTCCCTCTCTCCGTCAGCCTCTCCCTCTCTCTGTCAGCCTCTCCCTCTCTCTGTCAGCCTCTCCCTCTCTCCGTCAGCCTCTCCTTCTCTCCGTCAGCCTCTCCCTCTCTCCGTCAGCCTCTCCCTCTCTCCGTCAGCCTCTCCCTCTCTCTGTCAGCCTCTCCCTCTCTCTGTCAGCCTCTCCCTCTCTCCAATATTCACTCACTGTCTCCATTACTCACTTTCTTCCTCATTTTGTCACTCACTTTCCCTCCAACACACTCACTCTCTCTATCACTTACTCCCTCTGTCTCTTACTCTCTCTCAGCACCCCTCTCTCCGTCACTCACTTCCTCTCTCTTTCTATCCCTCATTCTCTCTCCCTCACTCCTTCTCCCTCTCCCTCTCTCCCTCTCTCATTTACTCCCCTTCTCTTTCACTCCCTCTCTCCATTCCTCTCTCTCTGGTTTCACACATTAAAGGACGATCTCTGTTTTCTCGTGTATTTTATATAAAATAAAGCAGGTGCATGGTCGAAGGGACCGTTTATCTCCTGGAGTTCTCATGTCAGGTTCTCTCTGTGAAGGTTCTGGTTCTGACTGTCGCCCTCAAACCCTGTTCAATCCCCCACGCCCCCCATGTCTCCACCCCCACACCAGACAGTGAAAACACTGTCTGTCACTGGGTCACTGCCCGTCACTGGGTCACTGCCCGTCACTGGGTCACTGTCTGTCACTGGGTCACTGCCTGTCACTGGGTCACTGCCTGTCACTGGGTCCCTGCCTGTCACTGGGTCACTGCCTGTCACTGGGTCCCTGCCTGTCACTCGGTCACTGCCTGTCACTAGGTCACTGTCTGTCACTGGGTCACTATCTGCCACTGGGTCACTGCCCGTCACTGGGTCACTGTCTGTCACTGGGTCACTGCCCGTCACTGGGTCACTGTCTGTCACTGGGTCACTGCCCGTCACTGGGTCACTGCCTGTCACTAGGTCACTGTCTGTCACTGGGTCACTGCCCGTCACGGGGTCACTGTCTGTCACTGGGTCACTGCCCGTCACTAGGTCACTGTCTGTCACTGGGTCACTACCTGTCACTCGGTCACTGCCCGTCACTGGGTCACTGTCTGTCACTGGGTCACTGCCTGTCACTGGGTCACTGCCCGTCACTAGGTCACTGTCTGTCACTGGGTCACTACCTGTCACTCGGTCACTGCCCGTCACTGGGTCACTGTCTGTCACTGGGTCACTGCCTGTCACTGGGTCACTGCCCGTCACTAGGTCACTGTCTGTCACTGGGTCACTACCTGTCACTCGGTCACTGCCCGTCACTGGGTCACTACCTGTCACTCGGTCACTGCCCGTCACTGGGTCACTACCTGTCACTCGGTCACTGCCCGTCACTGGGTCACTGTCTGTCACTGGGTCACTGTCTGTCACTCGGTCACTGCCCGTCACTGGGTCACTGCCCGTCACTGGCTCACTGCCCGTCACTAGGTCACTGTCTGTCACTGGGTCACTGCCCATCACTGGGTCACTGTCTATCACTCGGTCACTGCCCGTCACTGGGTCACTGCCCGTCACTGGCTCACTGCCCATCACTGGGTCACTGCCCGTCACTGGCTCACTGCCCGTCACTAGGTCACTGTCTGTCACTAGGTCACTGCCAGGGCTGGGGTTCAGGCCATTTGTTACTCCCCTCCCCTCCCCTCCCCCACCAAACCCCGGGGCTTGCATTGGTGATGGTGAGGGAACACTGTCCATGGGCTGTCCTGACTGAATTGAGGTGGTGGGGGGGGAGGAAGGAGGGGGTTAGGATCTCTCACCTCTCCTCACCCCCCCCACTCCCTGATTAAGAACTGCCCTCACCAAGGCTGCCCATGAGGAGGGTTCCAAGCTCCAGGCACCCTCCAGGGCACAGCTACTTGCGTTGTGAATAAAACCTCCACTCCCCCCCCGTCCTCACTCCGGTCCAGTCTCTTTCGTCTGCCCACATTTGATTTTCCTGCCCCTTGTTTCCTTGATCTCAATAACAAATCCCAGCCTCAGGGAGGATTGTGTCCAATCCTGGGCCCTGCTCTTTCAGAACAATGTCAGGGTGAGGAGAGGGAGCTGAGGAGATTTACTGGAATGGGATCAGGGATGAGGGACCTTAGTGAATGTGGAGAGACTGGAGAATCCGGGATTGTTCTCCTTAGAGCAGAGAAGGTTCCGGGAGGTTTAACCGAGGTGTTCAAAACCATGGAGAGAGTTTGATGGAGTATAGTTTCACATGTAGACAGGGCGATGAAGAATACGTTTCACAAACTTACCTTCATCGGTCAGGGCATCGAATCCAGGATTTAACATCACGTTACAGCTGGCCAAGACAGTGGGAAGGCCATATTTGGAGTACGGCATACATTTATAGTCACCTTATGTCGGAAAGGGAACAAAGCACATTTATAAGAATGTTACCGAGACTGGAAGGTTTGTGTTAGAAAGAGAGGGTGGTCAAACTGGGAATTTTTTTCCTTGGAGCAGAGGAGGCTGAAGGAGAGGTTTATAAAATCACACGAGGGTTATAGAGGCGATAAGATCATAAGGAGCAAATATAAAGTGATTAGCCAAAGTCTTGTCCCGAGGTTAGGGGAGTTCAAAACTAAAGAGCATACATTTTAAGGTGAGAGGGGAAAGATTTGAAAGGGAGCCGAAGGACAATTGTTTCACACAGAGTGTGGGACGTGTATGGAACAGCTGCCAGAGGAAGTGGTAGAGGCAGGAATAATTACAACATGTGAAAGACACTTGGACGCGTGCTTGGATAGGAGAGGTTTAGAGGGATATGGGCCAGACGCAGGCAAATGGGATCAGTTCAGATTAGGAAACCGGGTTGGCATGGACAGGTTGGGCTGAATGGCCTGTTTCCGTGCTGTTTAAGTCTGTGAATCTATGAGTAGATCAGGAGAAAGTGTTTGCAGGGGGAGGAGGGTCAGTGACCAGAGGGACACAGATTGAAGGTGAAAGGGCCCCTATTGTGTTGTCTCATGCTGTGATTTGATGCTTCAAGTGCAGTGCAATTAGATTACATTACAATGATATTACAGGACTTTTCACCAACTCGGGAATTGAACGGTTACACAGGAGATAAAAGTCAATGTTAAATATACGGAGAATGTTAAATAAAAGATACTCTTTCCCTGTGAGTGACTAAACCTGATCATTAGGAAGAAATCAGATCCAATTCACCTCAGAAACTTAGTCTTGGCTTGTAATTCCAGCTTTCTCAATATCCGAAACATTTCAGGGAATGAAATCTCATTTCAGGAGCTTTATCTCTGGGGCCTGGTCTCCAGCTCCCACGCTGACCAGAGTCTCCTGAGGGACAGTTGGTTCATTGCACAGGCCCAAAGCCTGTAATTAAAGCTCATCCATTTCCCACAGAGATTCTACTCTGAACACACAGCAGCAAATGATGGGCGTTCTCTGACCTTTAGGCCTGGGCTTCGGGTGAACTGAGATCAGGGACTTGAGGCTCCTCCTGGTGCCATGGCTATGCTTCTGAGTATCCTTACTGAGTGAGTCAGGGAGCACAGTTTAAAACACTGTTTTTCTTCATTAATGTGAAGCATGTAATAAAGTAATAACACTGAGCAGATAATGTGACAGCGCTGAGCACTAATTATGGGCTGCGGAGTGTGTCTGGAGTTTGGAATGTACATACGTGGTGACAATCTCCCTGTCACCAGCTGCCGTATAATTCCACATTCTCCTGTGAAAAGATTTCTATGTTCAGCTGCTGTTTGTGAGGCTGATCACATTCTCCGGTCTACTTCCTGCATCACTCCAGTTCCCATTGGGACTCTGGCATTGACTGGAGCCATTTCAGGGAAGGAGTTACCTGTTGGAATCACTCTAATAAAAGGAGATTCACAGCACAGACACTGGTCATTCAGCCCAACTGTTCCATGCTGGGGATTCAACTCCACATGAACCTCCTCTCAGCCCTTCTATTCCTTTCTCTCTCACTGGATCATGCACCTTCCCTTTCTCACCTTTATGATCTTCCTCAACAATTCCTTGTGAACCCACATTCTGTCCACTCTCAGGATGGAGACATTTTTGCTGAGTCCCCAGTTGGATTAATTAGTAACTGTCTGATATTGATGATTCTTTATGTGGACACTCCCTCTCCCTACTGTACCTGTGAAAAGCAGGGCTGAATGGCCTGTGAATGTAGGATCAGGTTCGAGGGGCTGAATGACCTCCTCCTGTTTCAGTGGGGAAGAGTTGGAAGCTTGAGGTTTGATGAGTCTGCCCGTATCCCTGTAAAGCAGCATTAATGGGACTGAGTGAATTGTTATGAAGGGGTCTGAGACAGATTCTCAATCTCACACAAAATCCCTACAGTGGAGGTTGGGTCTTTGGAGCGACTCATTTATCCGGAAGGAGCCAGAGTCAGGCGGTGAGGGGGGGGGGTTGCTGTCCATGGTGCTGACCCCCGCAGCCTCTGCTGTCCAGGCTCTCCCGGCATTTCCAACATCCCCATCATTGTTCCCAGCAAGCCCGCTCCCAAACCGAGCCCAGACTATGTTGGAAAAGGAGGGATTTGGGGCTAAAGTTCGGGAGTTGGCTCAAATTTGTAGGAAAGGTAAGGATTAGGTTGTGACAAAGAGATCAAGAATCCCCAGTTGGATTAATTAGTAACTGTCTGATATTGATGATTCTTTATGTGGACACTCCCTTTCCCTCAGGTCAGGTGAATTGGCCATGCTAAATTACCCGTAGTGTTAGGTAAGGGGTAAATGCAGGGGTATGGGTGGGTTGTGCTTCGGCGGGTCGGTGTGGACTTGTTGGGCCGAAGGCCCTGTTTCCACACTGTAAATAATCTAATCTAATCTAATCTAATCTGCAAAAGGCTGAGGGGCCGGTTCACCGAGTGGGGAGAATGTGACCGATGGAGGTTAATGTGGGAAGGTGTTGGTTTCTCCAGGAAGAGCAGAAAAGCAGCATTTCATAAAAACGGAGAGAGATTGCACAATTCTGCAGTAAAGAGGGATCTGGGGGTCCTGGTGCATCAATCACTGAACAAGGTCAGGAAACAGGGTCAGAGAGTGACTAGGAAGAGAAATGCAATGTTGCTGCCTTCGAGGGGAATGGAATGTAAAACTGGGGATGTTTTCTTACAGTTTAAAATGTACTGGATGGTGGTGAGACCACGGGAACACTGGGCACAGTCCTGGATTACTCAGTTATAAAAGGATATCATTACATTAGGAGCAGTTCAGAGAAAGTTCACTCGAGTGATTCCTGGGGTGAGGGGGTTATCTAATGAGGGAAGGATGAATAGGCTGGACCTGTATCTATTGGGGTGATGAAGAATGTGAGGGATCTTATTGAAACCTATCAGATCCCGAGGGACCCTGTCAGGATGGAGACTGAGAGAATGCTTCCCCTTGTACAAGGGTCTAGAGTGAGGGGACATGGGTTAGTAATGAAGGGTCTCCCACTGAAGACAGAGCTGAAGAGGAGTAGTTTTCCTCAGCCAGTGATAAGGATTTGGAATTCTCTTGCCCAGGCAGCACTGCAGACAGTGATACTGAATATTTGTTTAAGGCTGGGAAGGCCTGGTCCTTGATTAAGAAAGGAATGAAAGGTCATCCTGGGGTCACTATGTTGTGGAGTGGTGACAAAGTCAGATCAGCTGGTATTTTATCAAATGATAGCACAGGCTTGAAGGGCTGAATTGCCTCCAGCTCCTAATTTGTGTTCCTGCTTGTTCATTTCGACAAGTTGCTCTCCATTAACTTCCTGTGACACACCATGGATCACGAGTTTGGTCACAGCAGGAGATTGTGCCCAGTCCTGAGCCTCACTCTTTCGGAAGGATGTCAGAGTCTTGGACAGGGTGAGGAGTAAATTTACTAGAATGGAATCAGGAATGACGGGCATGAGTGAATGTGGAGAGACTGGAAAAGCTGAGATTGTTCCCCTTAGAGCAGGGAAGGATCAGCAGAGATTTAATCAAATGTGGATAAATCAATTAAAACTTTAATAAATGATGAAAGGTTCTGAGGAAGTAAATAATGAGAAAGTGTTTCCAGGGGCAGGAGGGTCAGTTACCAGAGGGAGAGAGATTGAAGGGAAGCAGGGAAAGGGCCGAGAGGGAGATGGGAGATTTTCTCTGACACAGTGATCTCTCCTTTTTCCATGTAGTTTGTGGTCTTTTTGGGAGCGGGCTTGCTGGGAATAGTCATGGAAAGTTCAGAAATTCCGGAGAGAGCCTGAGACAGCGGCGCCTGCTGAATTCAGACCCACGGACAGCAACCAATGCCAGTGTCATTCGAGGAAACTGTGCCACTCGAACAAGCCCCAACCTTCATGACAGCTTTCTGTGTGAGAGATTGAGAATCTGCTGGGATCTGGAAGGTACTGCCTGAAAGGGCAGTGAAAGCAGATTCAATCAGAGCTTTCAAAACAGAACCGGGGAAGGCGAATATTTCACAAGGCTGTAAGGAGTACACAGGCCCTGAGGGTGATTGTATCGACCTTTCAAAGAGCTGAAACAAACTCGATGGGCTGAATGGCCTCTTTCAGTTCAGTGAGATTCTCTGATTCTGTGAACACCACCACAGCAGATCAGAGAGATTCCACACTTCCTAGGTCCTCCTGTATCCCCTGATCACCTTCCTCGGTCACTGGGTGCAGGCTGGGAAGGTCAAAGGGCCTGGTGTTGTGCTGTAATTGTCTTTGATCTTGTGGGAACAGCAAATGGAGACAGAAACATCTAAAGGGGGCATGCTTTCCCCAGAACATCTCAAACTCAGCACAAACCATCACCAGCAAATTCAAAACAGCAGCAAGATGCAGACAAACAGATTGATCTGGGTGACATTTAAATCTGCACATCGCCGTGGAAACTTGTTTAAAGAGGATATTGGAAGTGAGATTCACTCCTGCCTCATGTGAACTTTCTGCAGTCTCAAACTGATCCTCATGAATATTTTCTGGGATGGATGAGCTGCTTCGGAGCATTTACAGAAGCTTCAGTGAGTGAGGCAAACATCTTTATTCATGAAATAATAAGCCGGTTTCCCAGAGATTTTATTGTGTAGGAGACTGTGGCTGTGTGAGATTGTTTGTGTGATTGTGGCAATGTGTTTCAGTCAGTCTGCTCATGGGTCTATCTGAGTGTTTCATTGTGAGTGTGTCTATGTCACAGAGAGTGTGTGACTGTCTTTGTATGTATCTGTTTCTGGATTAGTGGTGCTGGAAGAGCACAGCAGTTCAGGCAGCATCCAAGGAGCTTCGAAATCGACGTTTCGGGCAAAGGCCCTTCATCAGGAATGATGATGAAGGGCTTTTGCCCGAAACGTCGATTTCGCTGCTCCTCCGATGCTGCCTGAACTGCTGTGCTCTTCCAGCACCACTAATCCAGAATCTGGTTTCCAGCATCTGCAGTCATTGTTTTTACCTCTTTGTATGTATCTGTGTCTATCTGAGGCTCAGTGTGTGCGTGGGTGTCTCTCTGGGTGTCTATCTGTGTTGAGATTGTGTGACTCTGTTTGTATGTGTTTATATGTATCTGATTCTCAGTGATTGTGTCAGAGAGGGTTAAACTGTTTGTATGTAGCTGTGTCCATCTGATTCTCAGGGTCTGTGTCCGTGTCTGATTGTGTGTGTATATATACATGTCTTATTGTATCTGTCACACGGTTACACTCCCTCAGCACTGACCCTCTGACAGTGTGGCACTCGCTCAGCACTGACCCTCTGACAGTGCGGCACTCCCTCAGTACTGACCCTCCGACAGTGCAGCACTCCCTCAGCACTGACCCTCTGACAGTGCGACACTCCCTCAGTACTGTCACTCTGACAGTGCGACACTCCCTCAGCACTGACCCTCTGACAGTGTGGCACTCCCTCAGTACTGTCACTCTGACAGTGCAGCACTCCCTCAGTACTGACCCTCCGACAGTGCGGTGCTCCCTCAATCATGACAATATAACATAGAACATTACAGCACAGTACAGGTCCTTCGGCCTTCGCTGTTGTGCCGTACTGTGACAACAATCTGAAGCCCATCTAACCTACACTATTCCATGTACATCCGTATGTTTATCCAATGACCATTTAAATGCCCTTAAAGTTGATGAGTCTATTACTGTTACAGGCAGAGTGTTCGATGCCCCTACTACTCTCTGAGTAAAGAAACTATCTCTGACATCTGACCGATATCCCGTCCATTTAAGTCTCTGTCCCCTGTGCTAGCCATCACCCTCCGAGAGAAAAAGGCTCTCACTGTCCACCTTATCTAATCTCCTGATTAACTTGTATGTGTCTACTAAGTCACCTCTTAACCCACATTTTCGAATGAAAACAGTCTCAAATCCCTCAGCCTTTCTTCATAAGACCTTCCCTCCAGACCAGGCAACATCCTGGTAAATCTCCTCTGAACCCTTTCCAAAGATTCTACATCCTTCCAATAATGCGGTGACCAGAACAGTACACAATACTCCAAGTTCCAGCCGCACCAGAGTTTTGTACAGCTGCAGCATGACCTCATGGCTTCAAAACTCAATCCCTCTGCCAATAAAAACTAACACACTGTATACCTTCTTAACAACCCTGTCAATCTGGTTGGCAACTTTCTGGGATCTATGTACATGTGCACCGAGATCTCTCTCCATCTATACTGCCAAGAATCTTATCATTAGCCCACTACACTGCATTCCTGTTGCTCCTTCCAAAGTGAATCACCTCACACTTTTCCACATTAACGTTCACTTGCCACCTCTTGACCCAGCTATGCAGCTTATCAATGTCCCTCTGTAACCCATAACATCCTTCAACACTGTCCACAACTCCACCAATCTTAGTGTCATCCGCAAATTTAATAACCCATTCTTCTACGCCCTCATCCAGGTAATTTATAAAAATGGCAAACAGCAGTGGCCCCAAAACAGATCCTTGTGGTACCCCACTAGTAACTGAACTCCAGGATGGACATTTCCCATCAACCACCACCCTCTGTCTTCTTACAGCTCGCCAATTTCTGATCCAAACTGCTAAATCCCCCTCAATCCCTTGTCTCTGTATTTTGTGCAGTAGCCTACCATGGGGAACCTTATCAAATGCCTTACTGAAACCCACATACACCACATCAATTGTTTTACCCTCATCCACCTGTTTGGTCACCTTCTCAAAGAACTCAATAAGGTTTGTGAGGCACGACAACTGTTTGACTACCCCTAATCAATTTATTCCTCTCTAGAGATTAGAAATCCTATCTCTTATAATCTTTTCCAACACTTTACCCACAACCGAAGTAAGTCTCACTGGTCTGTAATTATCAGGGTTGTCTCTACTCCCCTCCTTGAACAAAGGAACCACATTTGCTATCATCCAGTCTTCTGGTACTATTCCTGTAGACAATGATGACATAAAGATCAAAGCCAAAGGCTCGGCAATCTTCACCCTGGCTTCCCAGAGAATTATAGGATCAATCCCATCTGGCCCAGAGAGCTCATCTATTTTCACACTTTCCAGAATTGCTAACACCTCCTCCTGGTGAACCTCTCAGTATTCTCCTTGACAACATTGACTTTTTCCTGTGTAAATACTGAGGAAAAATATTCATTTAGCACCTCTCATATCTCCTTGGACTCCACACACAACCTCCCACTAATGTCCTTGACTGGCCCTAATCTTCGGAGAAAGTGAGGCCTGCAGATGCTGGAGATCAGAGTCCAGAGTGTGGTGTTGGAAAAGCACAGCAGGTCCGGCAGCATCTGAGGAGCAGGAGAATAGATTTTTCGGGCATAAGCCCTTCATCAGGAATGAGGCTTGTGGGCCGGGGGGGCTGAGAGATAAATGGGGGCGGGGGGTCTGGGGATGCATAGGTAGATGGGTTGGAGAGGGGGGTGAAGCGGATAGATGGGAAAGGCGATGGACAGGTCAGGAGGGCGGTGCCGAGTTGGAGGCTTGGGACTGGGATAAGGTGGGGGGAGGGGAAATGAGGAAACTGGTGAAATCCACATTAATCCCATGTGGTTGCAGGGTCCCAAGGTAGAATATGAGGTGTTCTTCCTCCAGGCATCAGGTGGTTAGGGTTTGGCAATGGCCCTAATCTTACTCGAGTTATTCTTTTATTCCTGACATACCTATAGAAAGCTTTAGGGTTTTCCTTGATCCTATCTGCCAATGACTTCCCATGTCCCCTCCTGGCTCTGAGCTCTCTCTTTAGGTCTTTCCTGACTAACCTGTAACCCTCAAGCACCCTAACTGAGGCTTCACCTCTCATCCTAACATAAGCCTCCTTCTTCCTCTTGACAAGAGCTTCAACTTCTTTAGTAAGCGACGGCTCCCTCACTCGACCACTTCCTCCCTGCCTGACAGCTACATACTTATCCAGGACCCGCAGTAGATGTTACATAGAACATAGAACACGGAACAATACAGCGCAGAACAGGCCCTTCAGCCCTCGATGTTGCACCGACCTGTGAACTATTCTCAGCTCGTCCCCTACACTATCCCAAAATCTTCCATGTGCTTATCTAAGGATTGTTTAAATCTCCCTAATGTGGCTGAATTGGCTACATTAGCAGGTAGGGCATTCCACACCCTTACCACTCTCTGAGTAAAGAACCTGCCTCTGACATCTGTCTTAAATCAATCACCCCTCAATTTGTAGTTATACCCCCTCATACACACTGACGTCATCATCCTAGGAAAAAGACTCTCACTGTTTACCCTATCTAATCCACTGATCATCTTGAATAAACTCCACATTTCAACTCTGTCCATCCCCTGCAGTTTCCTTCCCCATCCTATGCATCTTAAATCTTGCCTAATCACATCATAATTGCCTTTCCCCCAGCTATAACTCTTGCCCTGTGGTATATACCTGTCCCTTTCCATCACTAAAGTAAACATAACCGAATTGTGGTCACTATCACCAAAGTGCACACCTACCTCCAAATCTAACACCTGGCCGGGTTCATACCCCGTACCAAATCCAATGTGGCCTTGCCCCTTGTTGGCCTGTCTACATACTGTGTCAGGAAGCCCTCCTGCACACATTGGTCAAGAACTCCCTGCGACTAACAATTCCAGTCAATATTTGGAAAGTTAAAGGCCCCCATAACAACTATCCTGTTACTCTCTCTCTTATCCAGAATCATCTTTGCTATCCTTTCCTCTACATCTCTGGAACTATTCGGAGGCCTATAGAAAACTCCCAACAGGGTGACCTCTCCTTTCCTGTTTCTAACCTCAGCCCATACTCCCTCAGTAGATGAGTCCTCAAACGTCCTTTCTGCCACCGTAATACTGTCCTTGACTAACAATGCCACACGTCCCCCCCTTTTACCGCCTTCCCTGATCTTACTGAAATATCTAAACCCTAATTGTCCTCATCTGTAATTCACTGTGTGAAGTTTGACTGGAACCTAGTCCATTGTAATCCTCAGGGTCAGTGTGGATCTGAAGGGGAGATATTGCAGGGTGATGGGGAAAGGGTCCGATGTTGCATTTTTGTGAATAACTTTTTCAAAGGAGCAGCAGAGAGATGAACAGCTGAAAGACCGGTTCCTGTTGTGGGGTTCGAGCAGGAGGGTGAAGGTTTGGGACATTGAGCAGGGACTCTCACTCATGGGACACTCTCACTGACTGAGCCTCTGGCTGGGAGACCAGAGGGTTATTAACGGCAGACCAGAACCTAGCTTCATGCCTCGGAGACAGTGAGGTGGAGAGAACAGAGCTAAATCCTCACCAAAGGAGGAATTCCTCCAATAAATCTGAGCAATTCTCTCACTTTGCAATGAAATGAACCCCGAGACATTGTGACAGAACCTCAGGTCAGGTTGTGAGGCGACTCACGAGTATTTAGTTCCTGTAGCCAATGCCTTCTCCTTTTCTCACTGACAGCACTCAGGGTCGTTTATGGTATCACCACAATTTCCTTTGAATCTCTGGGGAAATTATTGCTGACTCTGTTTTACTGTTCCGAGTCTCTGACAAGGCTATCCCCAGCAGGAGGATGTCACTGACGGACAGTTCCTCATGGACTGATATTGGGCTGTGTGTGAGCTGACTGCATGCTCAGACACTGGGCCAGCACAGGTTTCCCCCGTTCACAGAGACCAATCACTGCCTGGTGTTTCCTACGACAGGAGGCAACCAGCAGGAAATCTCTGATAAATACAACAACAAGCCCGACTTGAATCAGAGAGACAGTTCCATTCACCAAAGTTTTACAAAGTGAAGAGTTTGAGGTAAGAATGATAGACTGGAGAATGAGGTGTGTATGGATTTCAGGCAATCCCTCAAATCAACATCAAACAGCTGTGCATTCCTCTAGCACCCTATCGCACTTCAGCATACCCCAAAACCAATGGAATATATTAACAGTGCAGTTACAATTCTGATAAAGGAAATTTGGCTGCCAACAGTAACACAGAAAGATCCCAAAGTTAGTACAGGAACAAGTGGAGGCCATTCAGTCTGTTGAGGCTGTCCCACTATTCAGTGGGATCACAACTGTTCTGAACGATAACACCAGAGTTGATAAAGTGTGGCGCTGGAAAAAGCACAGCAGGTCAGGCAGCAGCTAAGGAGCAAGAGAGTTGATGTTTCAGGCTGAACCCTTCATCAGGATAGATAACACCATCCACTTAACTGTGCTGCAAAATCCAATCACACACCCACCAATCCCGAATCAATTAATGTCCATTTCAGATGCATACTCATCAATACGTAACATTAAACAGCTGGTTCTCAGGAGCATCTCAAGAGGTTGTGGTTTGCTGAGAAGATTCAGAAAGTAATTACAGAGCTTAGCAACCCACTTTTATAGGAACAGCCAACAATGCCGGAATGACTAAAATCGGGAATGAGAGGGAACTGGAGAAGACCAGAGAGTGTATAGTGTCAGCATTCGGGCAGTTTACAAGAACAGGGAGGGGGTGTAGGGGCTGGAGGGGGTTACAGAGATAGGGAGGGGGTGTAGGGGCTGGAGGGGGTTACAGAGATAGGGAGGGGGTGTAGGGGCTGGAGGGGGTTACAGAGATAGGGAGGGGGTGTAGGGGCTGGAGGGGGTTACAGAGATAGGGAGGGGGTGTAGGGGCTGGAGGGGGTTACAGAGATAGGGAGGGGGTGTAGGGGCTGGAGGGGGTTACAGAGATAGGGAGGGGGTGTAGGGGCTGGAGGGGGTTACAGAGATAGGGAGGGGGTGTAGGGGCTGGAGGGGGTTACAGAGATAGGGAGGGGTGTAGGGGCTGGAGGGGGTTACAGAGATAGGGAGGGGGTGTAGGGGCTGGAGGGGGTTACAGAGATAGGGAGGGGGTGTAGGTGTTGGAGGGGGTTACAGAGATAGGGAGGGGTGTAGGGGCTGAAGGGGGTTACAGAGATAGGTAGGTATGTAGGGGCTGGGGGATGTGAGGGGGATATGGAATGGACCGGCTTCAGTCGAGCAAGTGTTAAGCTTTCACTGTCTTCATTTTCTGGCCCTCAGCTGCTCCATTATTCCCTCTCAAGGTGACTGATTGAATTGGTGATGATGATAACCTTGGGTTAAGATGTGTTGAGTGAAATGATTTTCTGTCCTTGTCGTTGAGTGTGTGGGGCCCAGGACAGTGACTGAGCCTGTTCATCTGCTCAGTGTCAGAACGGTGACAGAGCTGGAGGGTGAAGGATGGCTTGGAGCTGACAGGAATGGGATAGAGAGCAGCACTTTGTTCAGCTCAGCGCAGGAGGCAGTCAGCTGGAGGGCAGCTCAGTCACGGGCTTCCCTTCAGCACGTAGTTCATTGAAAGGCAGAATAATTCCCAAACACAAACTCTGGGCTCCCACAGCCTCGTGTCACCCCCGGCTTCAATCCAGCCATCACTGGCCCATCCAGGAACCATGAGGTGTTACAGATTTCCCTGTCGTCCCTCAATTCCCTCCCTCTCTGCGTCTTGGACAGTTTCACTCAGAAACACTGTCACTGTGATGAACAGTTTCCTTATTTCTCTGCTGAATGGCCTGACTCTGATTTCAGCTTCTGTCCCCGTGTCCCAGTCTCTCTCCACTAAGGAGGGCAAGTGTCTCTCAAACTGTGTGTGTGTGTGTATGTGTGTGTGTGTGCGAGAGAGTGGGTTTGTGTGTGTGTGAGAGAGAGAGAGAGATTATGTGTCTGTGTGTGTGTATGTGTCTGTATGTGAGAGCGTGTCTGTGTATGTGTGTGTGAGAGTGTGTGTGTGTCTCTGTGTGAGAGAGTGTGTTTGTGTGTGTGTGTGTGTCTCTGTGTGAGAGAGTGAGTGTTTGTGTGTGTGTGTGTGTGTCTCTGTGTGAGAGAGTGAGTGTTTGTGTGTGTGTGTCTCTGTGTGAGAGAGTGAGTGTTTGTGTGTGTGTCTCTGTGTGAGAGAGTGTGTTTGTGTGTGTGTGTCTGTCTGTGTGAGAGAGTGTGTTTGTGTATGTGTGTCTGAGTGTGTGTATGTGCGTGTGAGAGAGTGTGTGTGTGTATGTGCGTGTGAGAGAGTGTGTGTGTGAGAGAGTGTCTGTGTGTGTGTGTCTGTGAGAGAGAGTGAGTGTGTCTGTGTGTGTGTCTCTGTCTGTGTGTATTGGGAATGTGGGGGTGTGGGATTCTCCAGGGGCTTCACAAAGACTGAAGGTACATTAGTGTCTCACTCACTGAGACTGATCCCATTTCCACCCTGACCCCTGACCCTAATTAGACCATGAGGGTCAAACAGCAGCTTAACCTGAACAGAAATATTAAAGTCTGTGTCTGTAATATTTACAGGAACAATCTTTCTGTTCGTGACCAAGGTATTAAACTGTCACCGAATGGGAATGTACAATCTGTAATCTGGGCATGTGAGGGAAGAGGAGAGAGGAGACAGCTTTGTTTCTGTGTCTACAAAGAACTTTCTCATCCTTCGAGAACCCAGCCTGAGAGTGGATATGATTTAATTCGGAGACAGTTTGCAGTGAGTGCTGGAGACGGAGAGGGTTTGATCTCAGACCGTTTGGAGAAAAAGCCTCCTGAAGAATCAGGGAATCAAACAGAAAGGAAAGATTTACATTTCTATAGCACCTTCCACTCCCTCAGGACATCCCAAAGCACTTTGCAGCCAGTGAGGTACTTTTGAAGTACTGTCCCTGTTAAACTGCAGGGAACACATCAAACAAGTTGTACACAGCAAGATCCCAGAAATATGGACAAGGTGAAGAAAAATCTGACCCAGTTAAAATGAAAACCCAAGAAAAAGAGCAGTATGAAGCTATCTGGCTCCTCGAGTAAGGTCATGGATGATCTCTTCATGGACTCAGCTCCACTCACCCGCCCTCTCACCATAACCCTCTTCATTCTTTTACTGTTCAAAAGTCTATCTATCATTGCCTTAAAAACATTCAATGAGTTAGAGCTGATAAAACATGGAGCTGGAGAAAGCACAGCAGAACAAGTCTCATCAGAGGAGCAGGAGAGATCCTGATGAAGCGTTCTGCTCAAAAAGTCAACTCTCCTGCCGTTCTGATGCTGACCTGCTGTGTTTTTCCAGTCCACAGATTCACAACCCTCTGGGTGAAGAAGTTCCACCTCAGCTCAGTCCTAAATCTGCTCCCCCTAATCTTGAGGCTATACCCTCTTGTTCTAGTTTCACCTGCCAGTGGAAACAACTTCCTTGCTTCCATCTTCTCTACTCCCTTCATTATGTTACATAATGTTACATGCAACTGTAAGATCTGCCCTGATTCTTCTAAATTGCAATGACTATAGTCTCAGTTTTTCAGTCTCTCATTAGCCAACCCCCTCAACTTTGGAATCACCCCAGTGATCCTCCTCTGCACCCCCTCCAGTGCCAGCACATCCTTTCTCAAGTAAGGAGACCAAAACTGCACACAGTACTCCAGTGCGACCCAAGGATTGGTGCTGGGTTCATTATTTTTCATCATTTATATAAATGATTTGGATGCGAGCATAAGAGGTACAGTTAGTAAGTTTGCAGATGACACCAAAATTGGAGGTATAGTGGACAGCGAAGAGGGTTACCTCAGATTACAACAGGATCTTGACCAGATGGGCCAATGGGCTGAGAGGTGGCAGATGGAGTTTAATTCAGATAAATGGATGTGCTGCATTTTGGGAAAGTAAATCTTAGCAGGACTTATACACTTAATGGTAAGGTCCTTGGGAGTGTTGCTGAACAAAGAGAATTTGGAGTGCAGGTTCATAGCTCCTTGAAAGTGGAGTCGCAGGTAGATAGGATAGTGAAGAAGGCGTTTGGTATGCTTTCCTTTATTGGTCAGAGTATTGAGTACAGGAGTTGGGAGGTCATGTTGCGGCTGTACAGGACATTGGTTAGGCCACTGTTGGAATATTGCGTGCAGTTCTGGTCTCCTTCCTATCGGAAAGATGTTGTGAAACTTGAAAGGGTTCAGAAAAGATTTACAAGGATGTTGCCAGGGTTGGAGGATCCGAGCTACAGGGAGAGGCTGAACAGGCTGGGGCTGTTTTCCCTGGAGCGTCGGAGACTGAGGGGTGACCTTATAGAGGTTTATAAAATTATGAGAGGTATGGATAGGATAAATGGACATGGTCTTTCCCCTGAGAGAGGAAGTGGTGGAGGCTGGTACAATTACAGCATTTAAAAGGCATCTGGATGGCTATATGAATAGGAGGGTTTAGAGGGATATGGGCCGGGTGCTGGCAAATGGGACTAGGTTAATTTGGGATATTTGATTGGCATGGACGGGTTGGACCAAAGGGTCCGTTTTTAAGCTGTACATCTCTATAACTTTATACAACTGCAGTAAAACCACCCAATGTTTAAACTCCATCCCTTTAGCAATGAAGTAGTATATTCCATGTGCTGTGTGTGTCACCTGCTGCACCTGCAAACCAGCTTGTTGTGATTCATGCACAAGGACACCCCCAGGTCCCTCTGCTCAGCAACATGCTGCATTTTTTCACCATTTAACTAATTGCCCATTTTTCTGTTCTTCCTACTAAAATGGCTGACCTCACATTTCCCAAAAATTGATTTGGTGCAACTGCATAGAGTCCTAGAGATGTACAGCACGGAAACAGACCCTTCGGTCCAACCTGTCCATGCCGACCAGATATCCCAACCCAATCTAGTCCCACCTGCCAGCACCCGGACCATAACCCTCCAAACCCTTCCTATTCATATACCCATCCAAATGCCTCTTCAATGTTGTAATTGTACCAGCCTCCACCACTCCCTCTGGCAGAGCCTTGCCCTCTCACTCAACCTACTTATATCCATGTGACCATTAGACATAGGAGCAGAAATTAGGCCATTCAGCCCATTGAGTCTGCTCTGCCATTCAATCACGGCTGATAAGTTTCTCAACCCCATTCTCCTGCTTTCTCCCCATAACCCTGGATCCTCTTAATACTCAGGAACCTCTCTCTACCTCTGTCTTAAACATACTCAATGACCTGGTCTTCTGTGGTAATGAATTCCATCGATTCCCCACTCTCAGGCTGAAGAAGCTTTTCCTTCTCTCCATTCTAAAAGGTCTTCCCTTTACTCTAAGGCTGTGCCCTCAGGTCCTAGTCTCTCCAACCAATGGAAACATCTTCCCAATATCCACTCTGTCCAGGCCATTCAGTATTCTGTAAGTTTCAATTAGATCACCACCCCCCATCCCCCAAATCCTTCTAAACTTTATCGAATATAGACCCAGAGTCCTCAAACGTTCCTGATATGTTAAGCTTTTCATTCCTGGGATCAATCTCGTGAACCTCCTCTGAACGTATTCCAGGGCCAGTACGTCCTTCCTAAGATATGGGGCCCACAATACTCCAAATGTGGTCTGACCAGGGCCTTACAGAGCCTCAGAAGTACATCCCTGCCTTTATATCTGGTGGATGGTGGGTGTTTGGAATGTACAGAGTCAGAGACATTAGGGACATTTAAGCCACTCCTGGACAAGTATATGGTTGGCAGTAAGTTAAGGGATGTGTTGGTGAGGTTGATCTTAAATTAAGATAAATGCTAGGCATGACATCATGGACCGAAGGGCCTGCACTGTGCTGTTGTGATCTATGTTCTATGTTCAAGTCCTCTCAAAATAAATGCCATCATCGCATTGGCCTTCCTAACCACTGACTAACCCGCAGTTTACCTTGAGAGAATCCTGGACTCGAACTTCCAAGTCTCTTTGTACTTCAGACTTCTGAATTTTCTCCCCATTTAGAAAATAGTCCGTGCCTCTCTTCTTCCCACCAAATTCCCTCCACAGACTGACAGAGTCCTCTGCACACTTTACTCTACCATTCATCTCAGTGTCATCTGCAAACTTCGACACATTATGCTTGGTCCCCAACCCCAAATCATCTCTGTAAATTGTAAACAATTGCAGAGTATAGTCAGCTGCAGGTCAAGTGCAGATAATTGGGAAGAGTGTAGTTTGGTGTTTGTTGGAAGGCATAGCTATGGTGGGCTGAAGCGCCTGTTTCGGTGCTGATTCAGGAATGACTATTTATCCGTTCACTGGAGATATCTGTCCAGCTCTTATTCCCATCATGGCCCTGGGACCTTTCCTATCCCAAGGAGGGGACAGACCGGCCCTGGGTTTGAACTCCTTATCTGAACCGTGTAACTAATGAACACAGCTGGGACACAGTGAAAGGTATTTGGGGCAAGGCCAGTGAAATGGAGCTGAGATACCGATCAGCTTTGATCCAATTTCCTGGTGGAATAGGCTTGAGGGGCTGAATGGCTTTCTCCTGTTCCTACAGTATTCTCCCAGCCAGCCACCTCTCTCCAAATGGAATTGGAAATATGAAAGGGAATGATGTCCAGGACTAGGGGGAACTGCGGGGTTGTGGGATTAATTAATATTGTGTCTCCAAACTAGTACAGATATGATGGGTTGAATGGCCTCAGTCTGCACAGTAGGATTCTCTGAACAGCTGCAGCATTCCTGATTAAATCCATCTTTCCAGAAGGTCTGCTTTCCCAGTTTATTCCAGCTCTCCTACAGTAATCCCACCCTGCGGCCTATGGGGGAATCATTCCGTGATCCTCAGACTGGATCCCAGATCACTGGCTGTTCCAGCAAGTGGACAGTATCAGGAACTCACCTGACAACTGACCAATCAGCTTCAAGTCCCCAGCCTGGCTATCGAATAAATCCAGCATTTCTCAATCATCAGGAGTGGGGAATGTGTTCCACGGGGAATGGTTGTGTTCCTGGATGGAAAATCATGAGGCTGTTGATCAGTCAGATCCTTATTTCTGTTGAGAAACTCATTCAGCTCAGCTCTGAGCTCATTCTCTTTCCCTATTGATTTGTGATTCAGGGAGAATTGGATTTCAGTTTTTAATCTTTCAATGAAGCTTCATTCTCCCACATGCTGAGCAGACAGTAACGTTCCCTGAGTTAATTGAGAAATAGATTCCCATCTTCTTTATTTCACATTGATGGCTCGTATGATCAGGCTGTGGATTGGACACACAGATCGGTGATTCTGAGGATCTGAGGATCAGTCTGAGGATCACGGAATGATTCCCCCATAGGCCCCAGGGTGGGATTACTGTAGGACAGCTGGAATAAACTGGGAAAGCAGACCTTCTGGGAAGATGGATTTAATCAGGAATGCTGCAGCTGTTCAGACAATCCTACTGTCCAGACTGAGGCCATTCAACCCATCATATCTGTACTAGTTTGGAGACACAAACTAGTTTGGAGAGTTTTGGACTCCCCCACCCCAGGGAAAAGATTTGTCTATTTATCCTATCCATGTCTCTCATGATTTTATAAACCTCTATAAGGTCACCCCTCAGCCTCTGACGCTCCAGAGAAAACAGCCCCAGCCTATTCAGTCTCTCAGTATACCTGAAACCCTCTAACTCTCGTAACATCCTTGTAAATCTTTCCTGAACCCTTTCAAATTTTACAACATCTTTACGATAGGAAGGAGACCAGAGTTGCACGCAATATTCCAACAGTGGCCTAACCAATGTCCTGTACATAACAACATGACCTCCCAACTCCTGTACTCAATACTCTGACCAATAAAGGAAAGCATACCAAATGCCTTCTTCACTATCCTATCTACCTGCAACTCTACTTTCAAGGAGCTATGAACCTGCACTCCAAGGTCTCTTTGTTCAGCAACGCTCCCTAGATCCTTACCATTAAGTGTATAAGTCCTTCCCTGATTTGCGTTTCCAAAATGCAGCATCTCGCATTTATCTAAATTAAACTCTATCTGCCACTCCTCAGCCCATTGGCCCATCTGATCAAGGTCCCATTGTAATCTGAGGTAACCCTCTTCGCTGTCCACCACACCTCCAATTTTGGTGTCATCTGCAAACTTACTAACTATACAGAATTCTGGGTAATCCAAAATGGAGGATGGGAGAAGATTGTGTCTGTAAGAGCTGCTCGATTTGGGAGGTTTTTTCAGTGTTGGAGCTGATTTCCACAAATTCTTGGTGCAAATTACTGTTTTATAAGTTGTTCCAGTTTTCTGGAACTTTGGAATTATTGGGAAAAAGGGTTGAGATTCAAAAAATCTCCATCTTTTTCTTTTGGTAGTACAGTTATCTTACTGCAGGTCTAATTTATTATGGTTTTGTGCTTTGTACATGTTTATATTTATTTGGGTTGTTTGTTTGTTTTTATCTTTGTATTGCAGAGAGGTAAATGCCGTGGGGAGTCTGGTTGGGGTTTTGTTAACAGTTGTTTATTGCTTGTGATTGCACCTTGTTCTGCTGTCATGTTTTGGAGAAAAACCAATAACAAAAAACAAAATATCTCCAAATGGGGTTAAGTTTGGGTGGCGATTAGAAACAGCAAAGATCAGAAAATGCAGCTCGAAATACTCTGATGGGGTTGAATAAGAAATAATTGGTGCTTATAACAAAGAAAATTTAAAACTTAATCTTAATATAGAGAAGACCGATGAGATTAACAAAGGTGAAATAACTGCCCAGAGGCCAGTATCCCATCACCAAATCACCCTTCATTTCCACATGCACAGTACACTGGCTCTGGCCAGTCAGCTCAGAGTCAGTCCCTGAAATGAGAAGACTCTGAATCCCCTGGTTATATCTGTCAGCCAGGGCTCATTGACTGGCCCACGTTAACGAGACCAATCAAGGATCCCATAGTCAATTAGGTCCACCTGGTTCCAATCACAATAAAAGATTTTTGGGAGATAATCTTGTGAATGCATTTCCAATAATAAGAACATGGAACAATACAGCACAGAACAGGCCCTTCAGCCCTCGATGTTGCACCGACCTGTGAACTATTCTCAGCTCGTCCCCCTACACTATCCCAAAATCATCCATGTGCTTATCTAAGGATTGTTTAAATGCCCCTAATGTGGCTGAGTTAACTACATTGGCAGGTAGGGCATTCCACGCCCTTACCACTCTCTGCGCAAAGAACCTGCCTCTGACATCTGTCTTAAATCTATCACCCCTCAATTTGTAGCTGACGTCATCATCCCAGGAAAAAAAACTTTTACTATCTACCCTTGTATGTCTCTATTTCCAGGAACAATATTATGTGCAACCAAGTGTTTTTGATTGGGTCTGTTGTGAAGAAGGATCACTGGACTGGACCATTAACTTGATTTCTCTCCAAAGATGCTGCCAGACCTGCTAAGATTTTTCAGCAATTTCTGTTTTTATTTTTGATGGAGATTTGAGGCGTGTTTAATCAGTAATCTCTTTGGAAAAGAAGTAGTGTTCATAAAACAATTACATCCTACTTTAAATTGGAAAATAGGAAAACTGCTCTCCAAACCAAGAATTTTAAAATTAAACAAAGTCAACAAAATAGGAATCAGAAGAGAACAGGCAAAATGTTGATTGGCTAAATAGACAGAAATGTAAAACAGCAAAAAATAATGAAAACTGTTGAAAGAAAGAATTCAAAATATTCAACAAGAATACATTTCAGTAAAAGACAAAAATAGCAAGTAAACCTCATCCATGACTCACTTAGGGAATGACAGATAGTTTTATATTGAAAGAAGAGGTTTATAATGTTGCAAAGAGCAAAAATCAGCCTGAGGATTGGGATTTACAAACCAACAAGGGGCCATCAAAAAGTTAATAAAAAGAGACAAAATAGAATTAGGAGATTAAACAAGCCAGGATGGTAAAAACAGAGCGGAAGAGCTTGATCATGTTTATAGAAATGAGTAGAGTAAACATCAGTCCCTTCGAGACAGAGAGAGCAGAAATTATCAATGGGGAATGAGGTACAGATATTGAAGAAATATGTTCTTAAAAACCCGAAAGAACTGCGTTCTGGAAATCTGAAATAAAAACGGAAATTGCTGGAGAGGCTCTGTGGAGAGAAATTCAAGTTAACTCTTCGGGACCAGTGACCCTTCCTCAGAACACCTGTTCAATCTGATTTCTCTCCACAGAAGAAATATTTGATGTTTGTCTTCAAGCAGAAGACAGCAATTACACAGAAAGAGAGTGGAATCTGCAGCTGATATGAACGAGGAAGTTCGGGTCATTACCATCAGCCAAGAAAAAGACCAGAGAAAAACTGGGAGGGAGTGAAATCAGAGCAATCTTCAGGAGCTCAGAGATAAGACACTGAGGTTTGAAGGAGAGCCCTTCAGAGACCGTGGGTATCTGCCTGTGACTGTCCAACATTCCCCGGATTCTGGAATGTTCTAACAGATTGGAAATAAGCAAATGTAACACCGACATTCAAGAATTGACAGAGAGTGGGTGAAAACAAGGGATGACAGGCTAGTTAGCCTGACATCAGGAAAATACTGGAATCTATCATGGAGGAAGTCATCAATTGTAGTTAGAAAATCATAATCTGACCAGACCGAGCCTGGTCTGGGTGGTACGGTGGCTCAGTGGTTAGCACTGCTGGCTCAGGGACATGGGTACGATCCCAGCCTCGGGTGACTGTCTGTGTGGAGTTTGTACATTCTCCCCGTGTCCGAATGAGTTTCCTCCTGCAGTCCAAAGAAGTGCAGGCAAGGTGGATTAGCCATTAGCTATAGGGTAGGGTGGTGGGTCTGTGTCTGGGTGGGATGCTCTTCAGAGGGTTGGTGTATTTTGATGGGCTGAATGGCCTGCTTCCACACTGTAGGAATTCTGGGATTTTAAGTCAACAGATAAGGGTCAACAAGGTTAAAGTAGAAGGTAAGGGCTCATGGGGCCATGAGTGATGGATTATGCTGAATAGAGGCTCAGCTAATGCAGAGGGAGCAATGGGTAGGGTGCAGCTTACTGACTCTTACTGCGAGGGAACAATCTACTCAGTCTCCCAGGATCTCTGGAAGAGAAGGAGATGCTCACTGTCCTGTCTGACTGGCATCGATCGGTCAGTATGTAAATGGTGAGGGAGTTCTGGTGAGTTGCTGTGGTGCATCTTGTAGAAGGACCCACTGCTGCTGTCGTTGTGGCTGGAGGGAGGGAATGGGGAGGGTCGTGGATGAGGTGTTGATGACACCAGCTGGTTTATCATTGTGTGAGTTCATGTAAACTGAGTCTTTAATGGCTGGGAATGACTGTGTGAGCTTTGAGTGATGATGGAGTCCCATCAAACATTCCCTACGCTCCCTCTACATCGCCCACAATCATTAATCTGACATAGTAGAGATTCACATTCCCACCTTCCTGTCTGTATGTTTATCCTCCAGCCAGGCTTTGACAAAGCGAATCCATTAACAGAGATAAATGGTGAAGGGCAAAAGGCAAAACTTCCCGTGTGGTGATTTGTTGGATCGTATCCTGCAGTGGATTGTGAGCTGATCTCTCTCGATGAAACAGGACAGGGCTTCAGGGGATCAAATATATCCAGTTTGTGACCACAACACAAACATGTCAGACCACACTCTGTAAACACATCACTGGGAAAGCTGTTCAATGGAAGACAAGACAGAGCTGCTCATTGACTGAGAGTCTGTCGATAAAGCTCCGAAACCTCCCAGATGGTTTGTAGAAACAGCATGAGCTGGGCAGGAATCTCCCTGCACAAACTCCCTGTAAAAACTCACCGTGATTCAGAGAGCGATCACAACCTCAGTCCACACGGCCACACGGTCACTCTGTCGGAATCAATCCAGGTTTACAAAATATACCTGGATCAGGAATCACAGGAAAGATCTCCAGTGGAGACTGACCCTGAGCTCAGTGTTCCAATCCACAACCAGTCCAATGTTACACTGACACAAAGACAGTGAGAATAGTCACTACAGAGTCAAGGCGATAATCACATATCACACTGAACGTCAGTGCTGAGGGAGTACCGCACTGTCGGAGGGTCAGTGGTGGGGGAGTGCCGCACTCTCAGAGGGACAGTACTGAGGGAGTGCCGCACTGTCAGGGGGTCAGTACTGAGGGAGAGCCGCACTGTCAGAGGGTCAGTGATGAGGGAGTGCCGCACTGTCAGGGGGTCAGTACTGAGGGAGTGCCGCACTGTCAGGGGGTCAGTACTGAGGGAGAGCCGCACTGTCACAGGGTCAGTGCTGAGAGAGTGCCGCACTCTCAGAGGGTCAGTACTGAGGGAGAGATGCACTGTCAGAGGGTCAGTACTGAGGGAGTGCCGCACTGTCAGAGGGTCAGTGCTGAGGGAGTGCCGCACTGTCAGAGGGTCAGTGCTGAGGGAGTGACACACTGTCAGAGGGTCAGTACTGAGGGAGTGCCGCACTGTTAGAGGGCCAGTGCTGAGAGAGTGTTGCGCTGTCAGAGAGTCAGTGCTGAGGGAGTGCAGCACTGTCAGAGGGTCAGTGTTGAGGGAGTGCTGCACTGTCAGAGGGTCAGTGCTGAGGGAGTGCCGCACTGTCAGAGGGTCAGTGCTGAGGGAGTGCTGCACTGTCAGAGGGTCAGTGCTGAGGGAGTGCCGCACTGTCAGAGGGTCAGTGCTGAGGGAGTGCCGCACTGTCAGAGGGTCAGTGCTGAGGGAGTGCCGCACTGTCAGAGGGTCAGTGCTGAGGGAGTGCCGCACTGTCAGAGGGTCAGTGCTGAGGGAGAGATGCACTGTCAGAGGGTCAGTGCTGAGGGAGTGCCGCACTGTCAGAGGGTCAGTGCTGAGGGAGTGCCGCACTGTCAGAGGGTCAGTACTGAGGGAGAGATGCACTGTCAGAGGGTCAGTACTGAGGGAGTGCCGCACTGTCAGACGGTCAGTGCTGAGGGAGTGCCGCACTGTCAGAGGGTCAGTGCTGAGGGAGTGCCGCACTGTCAGGGGGTCAGTGCTGAGGGAGTGCCGCACTATCAGAGGGTCAGTACTGAGGGAGAGATGCACTGTCAGAGGGTCAGTACTGAGGGAGTGCCGCATTGTCAGAGGGTCAGTGCTGAGGGAGTGCCGCACTGTCAGAGGGTCAGTGCTGAGGGAGTGCACACTGTCAGAGGGTCAGTACTGAGGGAGTGCCGCACTGTGAGGGGGTCAGTACTGAGGGAGTGCCGCACTGTCAGAGGGTCAGTATTGAGGGAGTGCCACACTGTCAGAGGGTCAGTACTGAGGGAGTGCCGCACTGTCAGGGGGTCAGTACTGAGGGAGTGCCGCACTGTCAGGGGGTCAGTACTGAGGGAGTGCCGCACTGTCAGGGGGTCAGTACTGAGGGAGTGCCGCACTGTCAGGGGGTCAGTACTGAGGGAGTGCTGCACTGTCAGAGGGTCAGTACAGAGGGAGTGCCAAACTGTCAGAGGGTCAGTGCTCAGGGAGTGCTGCACTGTTGGAGGGTCAGTACTGAGGGAGTGCTGCACTGTCAGGGGGTCAGTGCTGAGGGAGTGCCACACTGTCAGAGGGTCAGTACTGAGGGAGTGCTGCACTGTCGGAGGGTCAGTGCTGAGGGAGTGCCGCACTGTCGGAGGGTCAGTGCTGACGGAGTGCCGCACTGTTAGAGGGTCAGTGCTGACGGAGTGCCGCACTATTAGAGGGTCAGTGCTGAGGGAGTGCCTCACTGTCAGATGGTCAATACTGAGGGAGTGCGGCACTTTCAGAGGGTCAGTGCTGAGGGAGCGCCGCACTGTCAGAGGGTCAGTGCTGAGGGAGTGCCGCACTGTCAGAGGGTCAGTGCTGAGGGAGTGCTGCACTGTCAGAGGGTCAGTGCTGAGGGAGTGCCGCACTGTCGGAGGGTCAGTGCTGACGGAGTGCCGCACTGTTAGAGGGTCAGTGCTGAGGGAGTGCTGCACTGTCAGAGGGTCAGTGCTGAGGGAGTGCCGCACTGTCGGAGGGTCAGTGCTGACGGAGTGCCGCACTGTTAGAGGGTCAGTGCTGAGGGAGTGCTGCACTGTCAGAGGGTCAGTGCTGAGGGAGTGCCGCACTGTCGGAGGGTCAGTGCTGTCGGAGTGCCGCACTGTCAGAGGGTCAGTGCTGACGGAGTGCCGCACTGTTAGAGGGTCAGTGCTGAGGGAGTGCCGCACTGTCGGAGGGTCAGTGCTGTCGGAGTGCCGCACTGTCAGAGGGTCAGTGCTGAGGGAGTGCCACACTGTCGGAGTGTCAGTGCTGAGGGAGTGCTGCACCGTCAGAGGGTCAGTGCTGAGGGAGTGCGGCACTTTCAGAGGGTCAGTACAGAGGGAGTGCTGCACTGTCAGAGGGTCAGTGCTGAGGGAGTGCTGCACTGTCAGAGGGTCAGTGCTGAAGGACTGCCCCACTGTCAGGGGGTCAGTACTGAGGGAGTGCCGCACTGTCAGAGGGTCAGTACTGAGGGAGTGCTGCACTGTCAGAGGGTCAGTACAGAGGGAGTGCTGCACTGTCAGAGGGTCATTACTGAGGGAATGCTGCACTGTCAAAGGGTCAGTGCTGAGGGACTGCCGCACTGTCAGAGGGTCAGTGCTGAGGGAGTGCTGCACTGTCAGAGGGTCAGTGCTGAGGGAGTGCCGCACTGTCGGAGGGTCAGTGCTGACGGAGTGCCGCACTGTTAGAGGGTCAGTGCTGAGGGAGTGCTGCACTGTCAGAGGGTCAGTGCTGAGGGAGTGCCGCACTGTCGGAGGGTCAGTGCTGTCGGAGTGCCGCACTGTCAGAGGGTCAGTGCTGAGGGAGTGCCACACTGTCGGAGTGTCAGTGCTGAGGGAGTGCTGCACCGTCAGAGGGTCAGTGCTGAGGGAGTGCTGCACTATCGGTGGGTCAGTGCTGCGCGAGTGCTGCACTGTTGGAGGGAGTGTCTTTCATGGGAATCCTGAAATAGAGACTTCATTTTGCTCTCAATTCAATGCTAACCATTGCATGTCCAGCTCTGTGAAGAGAAAGTGAGGTCTGCAGATGCTGGAGATCAGAGCTGGAAATGTGTTGCTGGAAAAGCGCAGCAGGTCAGGCAGCATCCAGGGAACAAGAGAATTGACATTTCGGGCATTAGCCCTTCCTCATTCCTGAAGAAGGGCTTATGCCCGAAACTTCGATTCTCCTGTTCCCTGGATGCTGCCTGACCTGCTGCGCTTTTCCAGCAACACATTTCCAGCTCTGTGAAGGTCAGGTCAGTACCTTAGAGTGCATTTGCAAAACGCCTTCTGTCATCAAGTTCATTCTCTGGTCATTACCACAGTGCTGCTTGTGGGATCTTGCTGTGCAGTCTGAATGACAGGTTTTCTACTTTACACTTGTAACTACACTTCACAAAGACACGATTGGCTGTAATGGGCTTTGGGACCACCTGGGGATGTGATTGGTGCTTTCAAAATGAATATGATTCATTCTCGCTTGAATATAATGAATTGCTGGGAACAGTGAGGTGAATTTTTCATTAACAGACTGATTTAAACAGCACTGAGCTCAATACCTTGGAGCTGAGTCAACACACACTGTGTCTAACTGACAAACTGCCCTGAAACCATTCTGTGTAAAATCCAGCAGCAGCAAAATTCAGAACAATCAAAAATCAAATCAAGTCTTTACTTCAGGGCAAAGGCTGAAAATTAGGCATCTCACTGGAGAAAATCCCAGAGGCTTCAACAAAGGTGTTGCCTGTAATGATACATGGGAGCAGATAATCTGCGTGTTGGCAGATTGTGAGCTCTTTCTATACCCCTGGGGACATGATGAATCATTTGTGTGACAGACTCCAATCAGGAAGATGCGAATGATGGCACAGGATATGAATTGAGCTGAAATAGGATGTCCTCAACAAGAGAGGATGGAAAAATCTGAATCTGCATCGTAACCAGATGGAAGCAGACTGTTCATACTGGTCCAGAGTCTGGACATATCCTAGTTCACAGGTTAAACATCACCACCTCCCACTACAACAACAACCCAGACTGCTTCACCACCTCATTGGCTGAACCGGATCTCAGACCTTGTCCCCTATTCTTCTGCCATTGTCTGTGAAGTAAGTGGAGGGTGGGAGGATTTGGAGAATTACAGACAAGTAGCTGTTTGAAGAGAAACTCTAGAAATGTGGCATTTTTTGGTCACCTGTCGAATGAAATAACCTGCATTTCTATAGCACCTTTCAGAAGGTTCCAAAATACTTCACAGTCAATTCAATATTTCTGAATCAAACATAGACCATTCTGGAGAAACTCAGCGGGTCTGACAGCATATGAGGAGAGAGAAACAGACTTAATATTTCGAGTTCGAAGAAGGGGCACTGGACTTGAAACACTAATTCTGTTTCTCTCTCTAGATGCTGCCAGACCTGTTGAGCTTCTCCAGTATTTGCTGTGCTGGTTTCAGATTTCCAGCATTGTTAATATGTTACTGTTAGTTGGTCATTGTGGAGTGTGGTGACCCTGCCCCACAATGCGAGTTGCTGAGAGCTGCTGATTCCAGCTGTGTTTCTGTGGTCAGAGTGCAGCCCTCCTTCAGGACTGACTCTCCGTATTAATCTTTTACAGTGCTCTGAAATCTGTTTCCCTATCTGTCCTTTTACCCATCCTCAGCTCTGTGGGAATCCAGTGTATACTCACAGCAAAGTGAGTTCCCTGTTTTTTGTTAATGAATTCGACATGTATGGCCTGTGTTGAGGAGATCTTGATAATTAGATTTAGATTTAGATTACTTACAGTGTGGAAACAGGCCCTTCGGCCCAACAAGTCCACACCGCCCTGCCGAAGCGCCACCCAACCATACCCCTACATTTACCCCTTACCTAACACTACAGGCAATTTAGCATGGCCGATTCACCTGACCTGCACATCTTTGGATGGTGGGAGGAAACCGGAGCACCCGGAGGAAACCCACGCAGACACGGGGAGAACGTGCAAACTCCACACAGTCAGTCGCCTGAGGCGGGAATTGAACCCGGGTCTCTGGCGCTGTGAGGCAGCAGTGCTAACCACTGTGCCACCGTGCTGCCCATAATATCCTCCTCCCCGCTGTAACAATTGTGATCAATATTGTGACACTACCTCTGTATTTACCCTCCCCTCCCCAAAAACTTTCAAAACTGAAGAATCCATCCCCTGGAATACTAAGCTTCCAGTCCAATCCTTCCTACAATCATGTCTCTGTGCTAACCAGGATATCACATCACCACGTGCTCATCAGCAACTTCACCCCCTCTGCCTCACTCACAGGCTCCTCACATCAAAGTTAACCAACCATCCAGCAATGCCCTTGTACATGAACCTGATGAGGTTCACTCTTCCTTCCAGACAGCTTTGGCTCTTACCCCTTCCTGTATCGCCAGTCTCAATCTCATTCCCCCCCTCCCCTCCCTGACCCCATTAACATCAACACAACACTGTCTGACCGTGGGGAAAGGAGTCAGAGATTCTCCAGGAGGGCTGGGCTAGGGGGTTGTCAGCCCAGAGACTTCAGGGGGTATTTACTGCAATGTGAAAGGGCACGTAAATTCAAAAGCTGTCCTATGAATGGATTGGGGGGGGGGGAGAGTTGAGGAAGGGGTGAAGGAGTGAGAATGGAGGAGGTGAGAGGGAGGAGGAGAGGAGCGGCTGTGAGGAGAGGTTGGGAGGAGAGGAGAGAGGCAGTGTTGAGGGAGGTTGGGAAGTGGGAGAGGTAAGGAGAGGGAAGGGAAGGAGAAGGGGAAAGGTGAGGGGGAGTGTTGAGGGAGGTTGGTAAAGGGGGAGATGAGAGGGGAATGCAAGGAGAGATGGGAGGGACCCTGGGGAGTGTCTGGACTGTGCGCTGACCAAAGCAGGAGTGTGTGAGGACTGGAAGGAAATCTTGTTGCGGGGTTGTTATTAGGAGGGATGTGGGAGGACCTCAGGAATGGTGGGTTAGTCACCAGGGAGCCGCTGTCACGGTGAGGTTGGAAGCTGATGGCCTTTTATTGATGTTTCTGTCACTGGGCAGCAAGACAAGATCCTCTCTGCTCTTTACACTCTCCAGCCGGACACGGTGCACACATTCCAGGGAAGATCGAGTTACCTTCTGGGAATGTGCAGCTTGTTATTCTCTCACTGCCCTTTGGGACAGATTGTAAATCAGATCCATCTAACATTCCCAGTGAAAATCAGCAAAGTGCCCTGGGCACAGGGTAAAACAGAGGGAGTGAGAATCTCTGATTCAGGGAGAAGGACATTTGAAAATATTCCTTCAGTCTCGAGCACAGTCTTCCTCGGAAATGTCCTCACTGTAACAGATGAAACAATCAGGGTGAGGATGAGAATGGGAAATGTTTGGAAATTCAAATGGAAATGATTCCAACTCATTCAAATTTGAAGAGCTGACATGAGATACAGGGATAAGTAATTACTGTCTCAGCACTGACCCTCTGACAGTGCAGCACTCCCTCAGCACTGACCCTCTGACAGTGCAGCACTCCCTCAGCACTGACCCTCTGACAGTGCAGCACTCCCTCAGCACTGACCCTCTGACAGTGCAGCACTCCCTCAGCACTGACCCTCTGACAGTGCAGCACTTCCTCAGTACTGACCCCCTCACAGTGCAGCACTCCCTCAGCACTGACCCTCTGACAGTGCAGCACTCCCTCAGTACTGACCCTCCGACAGCGTGGCACTCCCTCAGCACTGACCCTCCGACAGTGCAGCAGTCCCTCAGCACTGACCCTCTGACAGTGCAGCACTCCCTCAGCACTGACCCTCTGACAGTGCAGCAGTCCCTCAGCACTGACCCTCTGACAGTGCAGCACTCCCTCAGCACTGACCCTCTGACAGTGCAGCACTCCCTCAGCACTGACCCTCCGACAGTGCAGCAGTCCCTCAGCACTGATCCTCTGACAGTGCGGCACTCCCTCAGTACTGACCCTCCAACAGCGTGGCACTCCCTCAGCACTGACCCTCCGACAGTGCAGCAGTCCCTCAGCACTGACCCTCTGACAGTGCAGCACTCCCTCAGCACTGACCCTCTGACAGTGCAGCACTCCCTCAGCACTGACCCTCCGACAGTGCAGCACTCCCTCAGCACTGACCCTCTGACAGTGCAGCACTCCCTCAGCACTGACCCTCCGACAGTGCAGCAGTCCCTCAGCACTGACCCTCTGACAGTGCAGCACTCCCTCAGCACTGACCCTCCGACAGTGCAGCACTCCTTCAGCACTGACCCTCTGACAGTGCAGCACTCTCTCAGCACTGACCCTCCGACAGTGCAGCAGTCCCTCAGCACTGACCCTCTGACAGTGCAGCACTCCCTCAGCACTGACCCTCTGACAGTGCAGCACTCCCTCAGCACTGACCCTCCGACAGCGTGGCACTCCCTCAGCACTGACCCTCCGACAGTGCAGCAGTCCCTCAGCACTGACCCTCTGACAGTGCAGCACTCCCTCAGCACTGACCCTCTGACAGTGCAGCACTCCCTCAGCACTGACCCTCTGACAGTGCAGCACTCCCTCAGCACTGACCCTCTGACAGTGCAGCACTCCCTCAGCACTGACCCTCCGACAGTGCAGCACTCCCTCAGCACTGACCCTCCGACAGTGCAGCACTCCCTCAGCACTGACCCTCCGACAGTGCAGCACTCCCTCAGCACTGACCCTCTGACAGTGCAGCACTCCCTCAGCACTGACCCTCCGACAGTGCAACAGTCCCTCAGCACTGACCCTCTGACAGTGCAGCACTCCCTCAGCACTGACCCTCCGACAGTGCAGCACTCCCTCAGCACTGACCCTCTGACAGTGCAGCACTCCCTCAGCACTGACCCTCCGACAGTGCAGCAGTCCCTCAGCACTGACCCTCTGACAGTGCAGCACTCCCTCAGCACTGACCCTCCGACAGTGCAGCACTCTTTCAGCACTGACCCTCTGACAGTGCAGCACTCCCTCAGCACTGACCCTCCGACAGTGCAGCAGTCCCTCAGCACTGACCCTCTGACAGTGCAGCACTCCCTCAGCACTGACCCTCTGACAGTGCAGCACTCCCTCAGCACTGACCCTCCGACAGCGTGGCACTCCCTCAGCACTGACCCTCCGACAGTGCAGCAGTCCCTCAGCACTGACCCTCTGACAGTGCAGCACTCCCTCAGCACTGACCCTCTGACAGTGCAGCACTCCCTCAGCACTGACCCTCTGACAGTGCAGCACTCCCTCAGCACTGACCCTCTGACAGTGCAGCACTCCCTCAGCACTGACCCTCCGACAGTGCAGCACTCCCTCAGCACTGACCCTCTGACAGTGCAGCACTCCCTCAGCACTGACCCTCCGACAGTGCAGCAGTCCCTCAGCACTGACCCTCTGACAGTGCAGCACTCCCTCAGCACTGACCCTCCGACAGTGCAACAGTCCCTCAGCACTGATCCTCTGACAGTGCAGCACTCCCTCAGTACTGACCCTCCGACAGCGTGGCACTCCCTCAGCACTGACCCTCCGACAGTGCAGCAGTCCCTCAGCACTGACCCTCTGACAGTGCAGCACTCCCTCAGCACTGACCCTCTGACAGTGCAGCACTCCCTCAGCACTGACCCTCCGACAGTGCAGCACTCCCTCAGCACTGACCCTCTGACAGTGCAGCACTCCCTCAGCACTGACCCTCCGACAGTGCAGCACTCCCTCAGCACTGACCCTCTGACAGTGCAGCACTCCCTCAGCACTGACCCTCCGACAGTGCAGCACTCCCTCAGCACTGACCCTCTGACAGTGCAGCACTCCCTCAGCACTGACCCTCCGACAGTGCAGCATTCCCTCAGCACTGACCCTCTGACAGTGCAGCACTCCCTCAGCACTGACCCTCTGACAGTGCAGCACTCCCTCAGCACTGACCCTCCGACAGCGTGGCACTCCCTCAGCACTGACCCTCCGACAGTGCAGCAGTCCCTCAGCACTGACCCTCTGACAGTGCAGCACTCCCTCAGCACTGACCCTCTGACAGTGCAGCACTCCCTCAGCACTGACCCTCTGACAGTGCAGCACTCCCTCAGCACTGACCCTCTGACAGTGCAGCACTCGCTCAGCACTGACCCTCCGACAGTGCAGCACTCCCTCAGCACTGACCCTCTGACAGTGCAGCACACCCTCAGCACTGACCCTCCGACAGTGCAGCAGTCCCTCAGCACTGACCCTCTGACAGTGCGGCACTCCCTCAGCACTGAGCCTCCGACAGTGCAACAGTCCCTCAGCACTGACCCTCTGACAGTGCAGCACTCCCTCAGCACTGACCCTCTGACAGTGCAGCACTCCCTCAGCACTGACCCTCTGACAGTGCAGCACTCCCTCAGCACTGACCCTCCGACAGTGCAGCACTCCCTCAGCACTGACCCTCCGACAGTGCAGCACTCCCTCAGCACTGACCCTCCGACAGTGCAGCACTCCCTCAGCACTGACCCTCTGACAGTGCAGCACTCCCTCAGCACTGACCCTCTGACAGTACAGCACTCCCTCAGCACTGACCCTCTGACAGTGCAGCACTCCCTCAGTACTGACCCTCCGTCAGTGCAGCACTCCCTCAGCACTGACCCTCTGACAGTGCAGCACTCCCTCAGCACTGATCCTCTGACAGTGCAGCAGTCCCTCAGCACTGACCCTCTGACAGTGCAGCACTCCCTCAGCATTGACCCTCTGACAGTGCAGCACTCCCTCAGCACTGACCCTCTGACAGTGCAGCACTCCCTCAGCAATGACCCTCTGACAGTGCAGCACTCCCTCAGCACTGACCCTCTGACAGTGCAGCACTCCCTCAGCACTGACCCTCTGACAGTGCAGCACTCCCTCAGCGCTGACCCTCTGACAGTGCAGCACTCCCTCAGCACTGACCCTCTGACAGTGCAGCACTCCCTCAGTACTGACCCTCTGACAGTGCGGCACTCCCTCAGTACTGACCCTCTGACAGTGCGGTACTCCCTCAGCACTGACCCTCTGACAGTGCAGCACTGGGGAGTGATGGCCAAGTTTATTGTTGCCAGATTATTAATCCAGAAAGTCAGCAAATGTTCTGGGGACCTGGGTTTAAATCCTGTCATGGCAGACGGTGGAATTTGAATTAAATTTAAAAATATATCTGGAATTCAGAATTGTATAATGACTACGAAACCATTGTCAGGATTTAAGGAAAAACCCATCTGGTTCACTAATTTTCTTTATGGAGGGAAATCTGCCACCCTTACCTGGTCTGACCTACCTGTGACTCCAGACCCACAGCAATGTGGTTGATTCTCCATTGCTCTCTAACAAAGGCCTAACAAACCACTCAGTTATATCAATCACTAAAAGTCTCAAAGAAATGGAACTGGACAGATCACCTGACATTGACCTGGGAACCGGAAAAGACAACGACAGAAACAGCCCTGTCGACCCTGCACAGTCCCCATCACTAACATCTGGGGGTTAGTGCCAACATTGGGAGAGCTGTCTCACAGACTAGTCAAGTAACAGCCTGACACAGTCATTCTCACGGGATCATACCCTACAGACAATGTCCCAGACACCACCATCACCATCCCACTGACAGGACGGACCAGCAGAGGGGGCAGCACAGTGGGATACAGTCAGGAGGGAGTTGCTCTGGGAGTCCTCACTCCAGACCCCAGGAACTCTCATGGCTCCAGGTTAAACATGGGCAAGGAAACCTCCTGCTGATTACTGCATACCCTCCTCCCTTGGCTGATGGATCAGTAACCTTCCATGTTGAACAACACTTGGAGGAAGCACTGAGGGGGACAAGGACACAGAATATACTCTGGGGGGTGGGGGATTTCACTGTCCCATCACCAAGAGTGGCTCGGCAACAGCATTATTGATCGAGCTGGTCGGGTCCTAAAGGACACTGCTGCTAGACTGGGTCTGCAGCAGGTGGGGAGGGAACCTACATTATGGAAAAACATACTTGACCTCATCCTAACAACCTGCCAGCTGCAGATGCATCTGTCCATGACAGTATCGGTAAGACTTATCACCACACTGTCCTTGTGCAAAGTCCCACCTTCACACTGAGAATGCCTTCCATCATCTTGTGTGGCACTATCACCGTGCTGAAGGGGACAGACTTCATACAGATTGAGCGACTCAAGACTGGGATTCCATGAGGCACTGTGGGCCACGAACAGCAGCTGAACTGTACTCCAGCACAATCTGTAACCTCATGGCCCGGCATATCCCCCACTCAACCATTACCATCAAGCCAGGGGGTCAACCCTGGTTCAATGGAGAGTGCAGGAGGGTATACCAGGAACAGCACCAGGTATACCTGAGGGTGAGGTGCCAACCTGGTGAAGCTGCCAAATAGGATTACTTCCAAACAGCATAACCATCCAGTGATAGATAGAACTAAACGATCCCACAACCAATGGATCAGATCTAAGCTCTGCAGTCCTGGCACATCCAGTCGTGAATGGTGATGGATGACTAAACAACTCCCTGGAGGAGGAAACTCACAAATATCCCTGACCTCAATGACGGAGGAGCCCAGCACATCAGGGCAACAGATAAAACTGAAGCATTCACAACAATCTTCAGCCAGACACACCGAGTGGATGATCCACCAGTGATCCCCAGCATCACAGTTACCAGACTCCAGCCAATACGATTCACTTTACCTGATACTACAAAGGCTGTGGGACCTGACAACATTCCAGCAATAGTACGGAAGCCTTGTGCTCCAGAACTTGTCACTCCCTGAGCCAAGCTGTTCCAGTACAGTTACCACACCGGCATCTACCCGACAATGTGGGAAATTGCCCAGGAATGTCCTGGACATAAAAAGCAGGCCACTTACCGCCCAATCAGTCTACTCTCCGTCCTCAGTAAAGTGATGGAAGGGGTCAGTAACAGAGCTATCAAGCAGCACCTGCTCAGCAATAACCTGCTCAGTGACACCCAGTTTGATTCCCCCAGGGCCACTCAGCTCCTGACCTCATTCCAGCCTTGGGTCAAACATGGACAAAAGAGCTGGATTCCAGAGGGGAGGGGAGAGGGAAAGCCCTTAACATCAAGACTGTATTTGACCGAGTGTGGCATCAAGGAGCCCGGGCAAAACTGGAATCAATGGGTATTGGGGGCAAACTCTCTGCTGGTTGGAGTCAAACCTGGCACAGAGGAAGATGGTTGTGGTTCTGGGAGGTCAGTCATCTCAGCTCCAGGACATTACTGCAGGAGTCCCTTAGGGGAGTGTCCTAGGACCAACCATCTTCAGCTGCTTCATTAATGACCTTCCCTCCATCATTGCTGAGATATTTGTATCATTGATAGTCACAGGTGAGGTGCTGAAGACTGGAGGTTGGCTCTAACGTGGTGCCACTGTTTAAGAAGGGTGGTAAGGACAAGCCAGGGAACTATAGACCGGTGAACCTGACCTCGGTGGTGGGCAAGTTGTTGGAGGGAATCCTGAGGGACAGGATGTACATGTATTTGGAAAGACAAGGACTGATTAGGGATAGTCAACATGGCTTTGTGCGTGGGAAATCATGTCTCACAACCTTGATTGAGTTTTTTGAAGAAGTAACAAAGAAGATTGATGAGGGCAGAGCAGTAGATGTGATCTATATGGACTTCAGTAAGGCGTTTGACAAGGTTCCCCATGGGAGACTGGTTAGCAAGGTTAGATCTCATGGAATACAGGGAGAACAAGACATTTGGATACAGAACTGGCTCAAAGGTAGAAGACAGAGGGTGGTGGGTTGTTTTTCAGACTGGAGGCCTGTGACCAGTGGAGTGCCACAAGGATCGGTGCTGGGTCCTCTACTTTTTGTCATTTACATAAATGATGCGAGCATAAGAGGTACAGTTAGTAAGTTAGAGATGACACCAAAATTGGAGGTGCAGTGGACAGCGAAGAAAGTTACCTCAGATTACGACAGGATCTGGACCAGATGGGCCAATGGGCTGAGAAGTGGCAGATGGAGTTTAATTCAGATAAATGTGAGGTGCTGCATTTTGGGAAAGCAAATCTTAGCAGGACTTATACACTTAATGGTAAGGTCCGGGGGGAGTGTTGCTGAACAAAGTGACCTTGGAGTGCAGGTTCATAGCTCCTTGAAAGTGGAGTCGCAGTTAGATAGTATAGTGCAGAAGGCGTTTGGTATGCTTTCCTTTATTGGTCAGAGTATTGAGTACAGGAGTTGGGATGTCATATTGCGGCTGTACAGGACATTGATTAGGCCACTGTTGGAATATTGCGTGCAATTCTGGTCTCCTTCCTATTGGAAAGATGTTGTGATACTTGAAAGGGTTCAAAAAAGATTTACAAGTATTTTGCCAGGGTTGGAGGATTTGAGCTACAGGGAGAGGCTGTTTTCCCTGGAGCATCGGAGGCTGAGGGGTGACCTTATAGAGGTTTACAAAATCACGAGGGACATGGATAGGGTAAATAGACAAAGTCTTTTCCCTGGGTTCGGGGAGTCTAGAACTAGAGGGCATAGGTTTAGGTGAGAGGGGAAAGACATAAAAGAGACCTAAGGGGCAATGTTTTCAGACAGAGGGTGGTACGTGTATGGAATGAGCTGCCAGAGGATGTGGTGGAGGCTGGTACAATTGCAACATTTGCAATTGGATGGATATATGAATAGAAAGGGTTTGGCGGGATATGGTCCGGGTACTGGCAGGTGGGACTAGATTGGGTTGGGATATCTGGTCGGCATGGACGGGTTGGACCGAAGGGTCTGTTTCCGTGCTGTACATCTCTAGGACTCTATGATTCTCTAAGTAGGGATGTTGGCTGATGATTGCACAGTGTTCTGCACCATTCGCCACTCCCTCAGATACTGAAGCAGCTCAATGTTTAAAAACAACAAGATATGGACAATATCCAGGCTTGGGCTGACAGTGGCCAGTAACATTCACGCCACACAACGGCCAGGCAATAACCATAAGGAATAAAAGAGAATCTAATCACTACCCCTTGAAATTCAATGGTATTACCATCACTGAATTTCCCTTCCTGGAATCCAGGACAAAGCAGCCCGCTTGATTAGCAGCACATCCACAAGCATCCACTCCCTCCAATACCGATGCTCAGGAGCAGCAGTGTGTACTATCTACAAGATGCTCTGCAGGAATTCACCAAAATCGTTAGACAGCACCTTCCAAACCCACAGCCACTTCCTTCTAGAAGGACAAGGGCAGCAGATACATGGGAACACCACCCCCTGCAAATTCCCCTCCAAACCAGTGGTTAGCACTGCTGCCTCACAGCGCCAGAGACCCGGGTTCAATTCCCGCCTCAGGCGACTAACTGTGTGGAGTTTGCACATTCTGCCCGTGTCTGCGTGGGTTTCCTCCGGGTGCTCCGGTTTCCTCCCACAATCCAAAGATGTGCAGGGTCAGGTGAATTGGCCGTACTAAATTGCCCGTAGTGTTAGGTGAAGGGGTAAATGTAGAGGAATGGGTCTGGGTGGGTTGCGCTTCGGCGGGTCGGTGTGGACTTGTTGGGCTGAAGGGCCTGTTTCCACACTGTAAGTAATGTAATGTAATCTAAGAATCCACTCACCATCCTGACTTGGTATTATATACCTGTTCCTTCAGTGTTGCTGAGTAAAAATCCTGGAATTCCCTCCCTCAGGACATTGTGGTTGTATCTACAGCACATGGACAGCAGTGGGTCAAGAAGGCAGCTCCCCACCATCCCTCAGGGGCTATTAGGGATGGCCAGTGATGTTCACAGACTGAGAAGGAATGAATGAAATGGAACAAATTGGCACAAACTCTCTCTGTCTGACTGGTCCCTGACCAGGAAACCTGCTCCTGGACGGCTGCCAACGGGAAATGGGGGAGTTTGGAATGACAGAGACTGGGGAATGACATCAGGAAAAATACCCGAATATTTTATTGTTAATGAGAGTTAAAGAATGAAACAAATGCAATCAAATAATACTTAAACCTGATTGGATAAAATTCCAGAACTGAATACCAACAGCTTCAGGAAATTCCCACCTGAGCTTCACTCCGAGTCCTGCAGGGTGAAGATGACTAATTTATGCAATAATGTCGAAAGGAGCAGAATCTGTTTTCTGAGCATTTTATTGATCAGACTGTAATCCATAAACTACAATTATCCCCTCATCGAATTCCTGTAATTATTTCATCCTGATCATTATTCCTGGGAGATGCTGCTTAATTGTTAATGAAGGTGATCCGCTTCTGAACCAGCAAATGGAAATCGGGCTGTTTCCAAGGCTGGCTTTTCACAAACAATTTCCAGCACAGAAACAGGCCATTCAGCCCATCTGCTCCATGCTGGGGTTTCTGCTGCACACCATTCTCCTCCTGGCCCCTCTCAGCACATTCTTCAATTCCCTGCTCAGGGTGAGGTCAGTGTAGCTCAGAGAGTGACGACTGAAGCTGCAATGTTGTTTGTGTGTTTCTGTAAGGATCAGTAAGAGGGAGCCAGCAGCAACAGCAGTGATAAAGATCACCCCACACGGATCATTCTGACAGCTGCTCGATCAATGTCAGTGCAACACAGCCTGGGCCTGTGTCTCTCCTCCCCTCCCTGAACTCACCCTCCTCACCTGGAGATGACACAAAGACTGATGAGTGGGACAATGAGGAAGAAGAACTTGGTTATTGATTGATTGGAGAGCAGTGAGCAGTGACTCACACAATCACATGGCCCAGCAGGAGGCCAGTCAGCCCACTGGGCCTCTGCTAACCCTTTGAAAGAACTCCATTCAGATGGTCCTGACTTTCCCACGGGCTCTCTCATTGATTCTCTTTGATCTGCCTCCCTACAATCACTCACCCTCCTGCTCCTGCAAACACTTCCTCCTGATTTTCTCCATCCTAACTCCTCAATGCAGAAAACTTTAGTTTCTGTGAATTAAACAGAATACTCCAGCTGAGATCTACGTTGTCATTTCAAAAGAGGTTCACATCCCTCCTTTCATTTTAGAAAGAGAGAGAGAGAAACTGTAAGAGAGAGAGAGAGAGAGAGAGACGGAGCAATCTTCAGCTAAAGTGATGGTGGGCTGTGGCACTGACCGAAGAGTTTCCCTCTGATATAAATCACTGCCACAATCTGCAATGGCCCACATCAGCCCATAATCACTCAATGTTCCTCATCGATTTCTACTTCCCTTCAAGTCCTGGCTCATTTCCCTCGTATCGAACCAAAAGATAAAGTACATCCTGTGACACAGAGCTCCCTCACCCTAATTAACCTAAATTAAAGTTTCAATCATTGCATTAACCTGTGGAGCCAATGTTGCCAAAACCCAGATTGTTTCCAACGAGGAAAAAGCCAACTCCTCTGTCACTGGGGGCTGACCACATTCTCTCAAGCCGAGTGTGTGTGGCTGGACGGGTCAGTTCAGCTCTCACTGTCTCTCTACCTCCCAGTCACTGGGCTCTTCCTGCGAATTGCAGCTGCTTTCAGGACATCAACCCCCCTTTTAACATCCAGACCATTTCTGTAACAGACAGACACACAGACTGGTTCATCACAAGGAACAGAGTCGCTGAACACAGTCATCCAATCAATCACTGAACATCACCAGGTGTGGCCCAGTGGGTAGTGGACTCGCCTCAAAGCTGGCAGGTTATTGATTTAAAAACCACTCCAGAGTCAGATGTTTCACATCAAGGATAACATCGCCAATGCAATATTGAGGGAGTACCACACTGTCAGAGGGTCTGTGCTGAGGGAGTGCCGCACTGTCAGAGGGTAATTGCTGAGGGACTTCTGCACTGTCAGAGGGTCAGTGCTGAGGGAATGCCGCACTGTCAGAGGGTCAGTAGTGAGGGAGCGCTTCACTGTCAGAGGGTCAGTAGTCAGGGAGTGCTGCACTGTCAGAGGGTCAGTGCTGAGGGAGCACTGCACTGTCAGAGGGTCAGTGCTGAGGGAGTGCTACACTGTCAGAGGATCAGTGCTGAGGGAGTGCTGCACTGTCAGAAGGTCAGTGCTGAGGGAGTGCTGCACTGTCTGATGGTCAGTGCAGAGTGAGCACCGCACGGTCTGAGGGTCAGTGCTGAGGGAGTGCCGCACTGTCATAGGGTCAGTGCTGAGGGAGTGTCACACTGTCAGAGGGTCAGTGCTGAGGTAGTGCTGCACTGTCAGGGGGTCAGAGCTGAGGGAGAGCCGCATTGTCAGAGGGTCAGTGCTGAGGGAGTGCTGCACTGTCAGAGGATCTGTGCTGAGGGAATGCCGCACTGTCAGAGGGTCAGTGCTGAGGGAGTGCTGCACTGTCATAGGGTCAGTGCTGAGGGAGTGCCGCACTGTCAGTGGGTCAGTACAGAGGGAGTGCTGCACTGTCAGAGGGTCAGTGCTGAGGGAGTGCTGCACTGTCATAGGGTCAGTGCTGAGGGAGTGCTGCACTGTCAGAGGGTCAGTGCTGAGGGAGTGCCGCACTGTCAGTGGGTCAGTACAGAGGGAGTGCTGCACTGTCAGAGGGTCAGTGCTGAGCGAGTGCCGCACCGTCAGAGGGTCAGTGCTGAGGGAGTGCTGCACTGTCAGAGGGTCAGTGCTGAGGGAATGCCGCACAGTCAGAGGGTCAGTGCTGAGGGAGTGCTGCACTGTCAGAGGGTCAGTACTGAGGGAGTGCTGCACTGTCATAGGGTCAGTGCTGAGGGAGTGCTGCACTGTCATAGGGTCAGTGCTGAGGGAGTGCTGCACTGTCAGAGGGTCAGTGCTGAGGGAGTGTTGCGTTGTCAGAGGCTCAGTACTGAGCGAGTGCCGCACCGTCAGAGGGTCAGTGCTGAGGGAGTGCTGTACTGTCAGTGGGTCAGTACAGAGGGAGTGTTGCGTTGTCAGAGGGTCAGTACTGAGCGAGTGCCGCACCGTCAGAGGGTCAGTGCTGAGGGAGTGCTGCACTGTCAGAGGGTCAGTACTGAGGGAGTGCTGCACTGTCATAGGGTCAGTGCTGAGGGAGTGCTGCACTGTCATAGGGTCAGTGCTGAGGGAGTGCTGCACTGTCAAGGGTCAGTGCTGAGGGAGTGCCGCACTGTCGGAGGGTCAGTGCTGAGGGAGTGCTGCACTGTCAGAGGGTCAGTACTCAGGGAGTGCTGCACTGTCAGAGGGTCAGTGTTGAGGGAGTGCCGCACTGTCAGAGGATCAGTGCTGAGGGAGTGTTGCGTTGTCAGAGGGTCAGTACTGAGCGAGTGCCGCACCATCAGAGGGTCAGTACTGAGGGAGTGCTTCACTGTCAGAGGGTCAGTGCTGAGGGAGTGCTGCACTATCAGAGGGTCAGTACTGAGGGAGTGCCGCACTGTCAGAAGGTCAGTACTGAGGGAGTGCTGCACTGTCAGAGGGTCAGTGCTGAGGAGTGCTGCACTGTCGGAGGGTCAGTGCTGAGGGAATGCCGAATTGTCGGATGGTCAGTGCTGAGGGAATGTTGCACTGTCAGAGGGTCAAGTGCTGAGCGAGTGTCACACTGTTGGAGCGTCAGTGTTGAGGTAGTGTCGCACTGTCAGAGGGTCAGTGCAGAAGGAGTGTTGCACTGTCAGAGCGTCTCTACTGAGGGAGTGCCGCACTGTCAGAGGGTCAGTACTGTGGGAGTGCTGCACTGTTAGAGGGTCAGTGCTGAGGGCGTGTCACACTGTCAGAGGATGTGTGCTGAGGGACTGCCCCACTGTCAGAGGGTCAGTGCTGAGGGAGTGCCCCACTGTCAGAGGGTCAGTGCTGAGGGAGTGCCACACTGTCAGAGGGTCAGTGCTGAGGGAGTGCCCCACTGTCAGAGGGTCAGTGCTGAGGGAGTGCTGCACTGTCAGAGGGTCAGTAGTCAGGGAGTGCTGCACTGTCAGAGGGTCAGTGCTGAGGGAATGCCGCATTGTCAGAGGGTCAGTACTGAGGGAGTGCCGCACTGTCAGAGGGTCAGTAATGAGGGAGCGCTTCACTGTCAGAGGGTCAGTAGTCAGGGAGTGCTGCACTGTCAGAGGGTCAGTGCTGAGGGAGCACCGCACTGTCAGAGGGTCAGTGCTGAGGGAGTGCTACACTGTCAGAGGATGTGTGCTGAGGGACTGCCCCACTGTCAGAGGGTCTGTGCTGAAGGAGTGCCCCACTGTCAGAGGGTCAGTGCTGAGGGAGTGCCCCACTGTCAGAGGGTCAGTAGTGAGGGAGCGCTTCACTGTCAGAGAGTCATTACTGAGGGAGTGCCGCACTGTCAGAGGGTCAGTGCTGAGGGAGCACCGCACTGTCAGAGGGTCAGTGCTGAGGGAGCGCCACACTGTCGGAGGGTCAGAGCTGAGGTAATGCTGCACAGTCAGGGGGTCAGAGCTGAGGGAGTGCCGCACTGTCAGAGGGTCAGTACTGAGGGAGTGCTGCACTGTCAGAGGGTCAGTGCTGAGGGAATGCCGCACTGTCAGAGGGTCAGTGCTCAGGGAGTGCCGCACTGTCAGAGGGTCAGTGCTGAGGGAATGCCGCACTGTCAGAGGGTCAGTACTGAGGGAGTGCTGCACTGTCAGAGGGTCAGTACTGAGGGAGTGCTGCACTGTCAGAGGGTCAGTGCTGATGGAATGCCGCACTGTCAGAGGGTCAGTGCTGAGGGAGTGCTGCACTGTCAGAGGGTCAGTACAGAGGGAGTGTTGCGTTGACAGAGGGTCAGTACTGAGTGAGTGCCGCACCGTCAGATGGTCAGTACTGAGGGAGTGCTGCACTGTCAGAGGGTCAGTGCTGATGGAATGCCGCACTGTCAGAGGGTCAGTGCTGAGGGAGTGCTGCACTGTCAGAGGGTCAGTGCTGAGGGAGTGCCGCACTGTCAGAGGGTCAGTGCTGAGGGAGTGCCGCACTGTCAGTGGGTCAGTACAGAGGGAGTGTTGCGTTGTCAGAGGGCCAGTACTGAGCGAGTGCAGCACTGTCAGAGGGTCAGTACTGAGGGAGTGCTGCACTGTCAGTGGGTCAGTGCTGAGGGAGTGCCGCACCATCAGAGGGTCAGTACTGAGCGAGTGCCGCACCATCAGAGGGTCAGTACTGAGGGAGTGCTTCACTGTCAGAGGGTCAGTAGTCAGGGAGTGCTGCACTGTCAGAGGGTCAGTGCTGAGGGAGCACCGCACTGTCAGAGGGTCAGTGCTGAGGGAGTGCTACACCGTCAGAGGGATCAGTGCTGAGGGAGTGCTGCACTGTCAGAGGGTCAGTGCTGAGGGAGTGCTGCACGGTCTGAGGGTCCGTGCAGAGTGAGCGCCGCACGGTCTGAGGGTCAGTGCTGAGGGAATGCCGCACTGTCAGGGGGTCTGTGCTGAGGGAGTGCTCCTCTGTCAGAGGGTCAGTGCTGAGGGAGTGCCCCACTGTCAGAGGGTCATTACTGAGGGAGTGCCGCACTGTCAGAGGGTCAGTGTTGAGGGAGCACCGCACTGTCAGAGGGTCAGTGCTGAGGGAGTGCCGCACTGTCAGAGGGTCAGTACTGAGGGAGCACCGCACTGTCAGAGGGTCAGTGCTGAGGGAGTGCCCCACTGTCAGAGGGTCAGTGCTGAGGGAATACCGAATTGTCGGACGGTCAGTGCTGAGGGAGTGTTGCACTGTCAGAGGGTCAAGTGCTGAGCAAGTGTCACATTGTTGGAGCATCAGTGTTGAGGTAGTGTCGCACTGTCAGAGGGTCAGTGCTGAGGGAGCGCATCACGGTCTGAGGGTTTGTGCTGAAGGAGCGCCGCACTGTCAGAGGGTCAATGCAGAAGGAGTTTTGCACTGTCAGAGCGTCTCTACTGAGGGAGTACCGCACTGTCAGAGGGTCAGTACTGAGGGAGTGCTGCACTGTGAGAGGGTCAGTGCTGAGGGAGTGTTGCACTGTCAGAGGGTCAGTGCTGAGGGCGTGTCACACTGTTGGAGCATCAGTGCTGATGTAGTTCCGCACTGTCAGGGAGTCAGTGCCGAGGGGTGTGCGGCATTGTCGGAGTGCTGCACTGTCTGAGGGTCAGTGCTGAGGGAGTGCCGCACTGTCAGAGGGTCAGTGCTGAGGGAGTGCCGCACTGTCAGAGGATGTGTGCTGAGGGACTGCCCCATTGTCAGAGGGTCAGTGCTGAGGGAGTGCCCCACTGTCAGAGGGTCAGTGCTGAGGGAGTGCCCCACTGTCAGAGGGTCAGTACTGAGGGAGTGCCGCACTGTCAGCGGGTCAGTGCTGAGGGAGTGCCGCACTGTCAGAGGGTCAGTGCTGAGGGAGCACCGCACTGTCAGCGGGTCAGTGCTGAGGGAATGCCGCATTGTCAGAGGGTCAGTACTCAGGGAGTGCTGTACTGTCAGAGGGTCAGTGCTGAGGGAGTGCCGCACTGTCAGAGGGTCAGTGCTGAGGGAGTGCCGCACTGTCAGAGGGTCAGTACTGAGGGAGTGCTGCACTGTCATAGGGTCAGTGCTGAGGGAGTGCTGCACTGTCATAGGGTTAGTGCTGAGGTAGTGCTGCACTGTCAGAGGGTCAGTGCTGAGGGAGTGCCGCACTGTCAGTGGGTCAGTGCTGAGGGAGTGCCGCACTGTCAGAGGGTCAGTGCTGAGGGAATGCCGCACTGTCAGAGGGTCAGTGCTGAGGGAGTGCTGCACTGTCATAGGGTCAGTGCTGAGGGAGTGCTGCACTGTCAGAAGGTCAGTGCTGAGAGAGTGCCGCACTGTCAGTGGGTCAGTACAGAGGGAGTGTTGCGTTGACAGAGGGTCAGTACTGAGCGAGTGCCGCACCGTCAGAAGGTCAGTACTGAGGGAGTGCCCCACTCTCAGAGGGTCAATGCTGAGGAGTGCTGCACTGTCGGAGGGTCAGTGCTGAGGGAATGTGAAATTGTCGGACGGTCAGTGCTGAGGGAGCACTGCACTGTCAGAGAGTAAGTGCTGAGTGAGTGCTACACTGTCAGATTATCAGTGCTGAGGGAGTGCTGCACTGTCAGAGGGTCAGTGCTGAGGGAGTGCTGCACTGTCTGATGGTCAGTGCAGAATGAGCGCCGCACGGTCTGAGGGTCAGTGCTGAGAGAGTGCCACACTGTCAGAGGATCTGTGCTGAGGGACTGCCCCACTGTCAGAGGGTCTGTGCTGAGGCAGTGCCGCACTGTCAGAGGGTCAGTGCTGAGGGAGTGCCACACTGTCGGAGGGTCAGTGCTGAGGTGGTGCTGCACTGTCAGAGGGTCAGTACTGAGGGAGTGCCACACTGTCGGAGGGTCAGTGTTGAGGGAGTGCCGCACTGTCAGAGGATCCGTGCTGAGGGAGTGTTGCGTTTTCAGAGGGTCAGTACTGAGCGAGTGCCGCACCGTCAGAGGGTCAGTCCTGAGGGAGTGCTGCACTGTCAGAGGGTCAGTGCTGAGGGAGTGCTGCACTGTCAGAGGGTCAGTGTTGTGGGAGTGCCGCACTGTCAGAGGGTCAGTACTGAGCGAGTGCCGCACTGTCAGAGGGTCAGTACTGAGGGAGTGCCGCACTGTCAGAGGGTCAGTGCTGAGGGAGTGCTGCACTGTCAGAGGGTCAGTGCTGAGGGAGTGCTGCACTGTCAGAGGGTCAGTGCTGAGGGAGTGCTGCACTGTCAGAGGGTCAGTGCTGAGGGAGTGCTGCACTGTCAGAGGGTCAGTACTGAGCGAGTGCCGCACCGTCAGAGGGTCAGTACTGAGCGAGTGCCGCACTGTCAGAGGGTCAGTACTGAGGGAGTGCTGCACTGCCGGAGGGTCAGTGCTGAGGGAGTGCTGCACTGTCAGAGTGTCAGTACTGAGGGAGTGCTGCACTGTCAGAGGGTCAGTGCTGAGGGAGTGCCGCACTGTCAGAGGGTCAGTGCTGAGGGAGTGCCGCACTGTCAGAGGGTCAGTGCTGAGGGAGTGCCGCACTGTCAGAGGGTCAGTGCTGAGGGAGTGACGCACTGTCAGGGGGTCAGTACTGAGGGAGTGTCGCACTGTCAGAGGGTCAGTGCTGGAGGAGTGCTGCACTGTCAGAGGGTCAGTACTGAGGGAGTGTTGAACTGTCAGAGGGTCAGTACTGAGGGAGTGCCGCACTGTCAAAGGGTCACTACTGACGGAGTGCTGCACTGTCAGAGGGTTAGTACTGAGGGAGTGCCGCACTGTCAGAGGGTCAGTACTGAGGGAGTGCCGCACTGTCAGAGGGTCACTACTGACGGAGTGCCGCACTGTCAGAGGGTTAGTACTGAGAGAGTGCCACATTGTCAGAGGGTCAGTACTGAGGGAGTGCCGCACTGTCAGAGGGTCACTACTGACGGAGTGCTGCACTGTCAGAGGGTCAGTGCTGAGGGAGTGCCGCTCTGTTAGAGGATCAGTGCTGAGGGAGTGCTGCACTGTCAGAGGGTCAGTGCTGAGGGAGTGCCGCTCTGTCAGAGGATCAGTGCTGAGGGAGTGCTGCATTGAAACAGGGCATTCCCCTCATTGCAGAGTCTGATCCCAGTCAGTTAGGAAATCAATCAGTGATGTCTCCGGGAGCTCTCTCCTCGTATTCCGGTAACATTCTCTGTAATAACAGCAGCAGGAGTGGCCCTTTGTGCTCATTGTCTGGTGTCTGTTTGAACAGCCCCATGTAATGAAGAGGCTGACAGATTTACCAGGGACAGAGTCAGACTGACTGGAAGGTCACTGTGTGCAAAGGTGAGATGGTGATGTTCCTGCCCGCTGCTGGCTGGCCGTTTGGATTTACACAGTGTAGTGGGAGTGGGGCATTGCGAACTGGTACCCTCTGTCCTGTCCTCTGGCTGGGATTGGAGACGGGCAGTAAGAGTCTCAGTAAGAGACCCTCATAGACAGGACCCCGTGAGCTTTTCTGGGTCACACTCACACTGTCCCCGACAGGACAGGAACTGGTGAGCTCAAAGCACATCACAAACCGGGATCATTCTGGGATCGCCTGTCCTCTGGAGCAGGCAGTCAGATGATGTTCTGTCCACCATCCAATGGGAGTGTTTGAGCCGAGGTAGGGATTTGAAATGATGCCCTAGCCAACACTCCTCCCTCAGTCAGCGATAGATTCAAATACTTCCCCAGTGTGTCACTATGGGATCATTCTGTGCCAAAGACAAAATCTTTAAAAATGACGAACTTGAAAGGATCCAGAGAAGGACAGGAAATGGACAGTCACCTTTCAATAAAGAGGTAGCACCAGTACACCTGTGATGGAGCGAAAGGCCTCCATATTTGGACCCTTTGATAGCCAGGGAGCTGCAGACATTTCTCAGCAGGTTTGGAGCTGACACCTCCTCCCCCAGTTCAAGGTGCTCTCTCTGTCTGCCTGAGGGAGATCCCACTGCATTGAGACTGAGCTGTCGGTAAATTGTTCTCTCAATCCTGCTCCCCATGTGTTGTGTTACAGCACATCCCGAGACAGCGTAAACCCCCATTCCCTCCCAATGAGAGTGGGCCAGAGGCTGGGGAAGCACAGGGCCTTGGGGACATGGTCATTGGGGACAGCAGCTGCAGGTGGTTGAGATGAGGGTGAGGCCATTCAGAAGGATATCAGGAAGCAGGCCAATTCACAAAGAGCCTCGGAAATCTGGCTCCCTCTCCCTCCCTCTCTCCCCCTCCCCCCCTCTCTCCCTCCCTCTCCCTCCCTCCCTCCCTCTCCCTCCCTCCCTCTCTCTCCCTCTCTCTCCCTCCCTCTCTCTCCCTCTCTCTCCCTCCCTCCCTCTCCCTCTCCCCCTCTCTCCCTCCCTCCCTCTCCCTCCCTCCCTCTCTCTCTCTCTCTCTCTCTCTCCCTCCCTCCCTCTCTCTCTCCCCCCCCCTCTCTCCCTCTCTCCCTCCCTCTCCCTCTCCCTCCCTCCCTCTCCCTCCCTCCCTCTCTCTCCCTCCCTCTCTCTCCCTCCCTCTCTCTCCCTCCCTCTCTCTCCCTCCCTCTCTCTCCCTTCCTCTCTCTCCCTTCCTCCCTCTCTCTCCCTCTCCCCCTCTCTCCTTCCCTCCCTCTCTCCCTGTTTCTGGGGACCAAGGAATTTGGAACGAAGGACGGGAAATGGAAGGAAAGGCCAATTGGAATCTGATTGAAATATGGAACAGGTTCAAAGGGCAGAGTGGTCTCGTACTTTTCCAGTGGCTTTGCTGAAATGGCAGGAGGCGGGTGGGAAAGAGGAAATTAATCCAATGCAGCCCTCCGTGGGGAATTTCACAAGGTGATGGTTTGAGGCTGGGACAGTCTCAGTCGTTTCCCATGGTTTGGAATGGGGGAGAATGATTCCCTGGAGATCAGTGAACACGTCCCCAGAACTGTCTTTCTCCCCCCATCCATCACTGAGACAGCAAACACCCAGTAAACATCAGACCAATGGACCGTCAGAAAAAGGAACAGAAGTAGGCCATTCAGCCCTTCGAGCCCTGTTCCGCCATTCAATAGGATGATTGGCTGATCCAACATTCCTCACATCAACTTTCCTCCCTTTTCCCCATAACCCGAGATGCCCCGAAATAATCAAGAATCTTTCAGCCTTAAATATCCACAAGGACTCTCCCCCCACAGCTCCCTGTGTTACGGAGTTCCAAAGACTCACTTCCCTCTGAGAGAGGAACGTTCCCCCTCATCTCAGTCTGAAATTGGTGCCCCTTTATTCTGAGACTGTGCCCCTCTGGTCTGAGAGACCCCATGAGGGGAAACATCCTCTCAGCGTGAATCTGAGAGAGAGCCTGGGGACATTCAATTCTCACCGTCCTTTCAGGGCTCAGTCAGGAGACTGACAAGAGGAGAGTGTGTAGAGGTCAGACAGTGACTGTGAGATTTCCCAGGAGAGGGAGAGACACAGCCACAATCACTGAACAGAAACATTGGCTGTGGAAGGAGAGACAGGCTCCCTGCCTGAGCGTTACACAGGAACCTTTCATTTCTTCAGCCTCCGACACAGCGCTGGGATAACCAGCAATTGTGGACCTTCTCCTGCATGGAAAACTTGCGCCCACACCTCCCCCCCTCACCTCCCTCCAAGGCCCAAGGGATCCTTCCATATCCACCACAAATTCACCTGCACCTCCACACACATCATTTATTGCATCCTCTGCACCCGATGTGGCCTCCTCTATATTGGGGAGACAGGCCGCCTACTTGCGGAGCGTTTCAGAGAACACCTCTGGGACACCCGGACCAACCAACCCAACCATCCTGTGGCTCAACACATTCAACTCCCCCTCCCACTCCACCAAGGACATGCAGGTCCTTGGCCTCCTCCATCGCCAGACCATAGCAACACGACGGTTGGAGGAAGAGCGCCTCATCTTCTGCCTGGGAACCCTCCAACACAAGGGATGAACTCAGATTTCTCCAGTTTCCTCATTTCCCCTCCCCCCACCCTGTCTCAGTCCCAACCCTCGAACTCAGCACCACCTTCCTAACCTGCAATCTTCTTCCTGACCTCTCCGCCCCCACCCCATTCCGGCCTATCACCCTCACCTTGACCTCCTTCCATCTATTGCATTTCCAACGCCCCTCCCCCAAGTCCCTCCTCCCTACTTTTTTTTTTAGATTACATTACAGTGTGGAAACAGGCCCTTCGGCCCAACAAGTCCACACTGACCCGCCGAAGCGAAACCCACCCATACCCCTACATTTACCCCTTCACCTAACACTACAGACAATTTAGCATGGCCAATTCACCTGACCTGCACATCTTTGGGCTGTGGGAGGAAACCGGAGCACCCAGAGGAAACCCACACAGACACGGGGAGAATGTGCAAACTCCACACAGACAGTCAGACACCTGAGGTGGGAATTGAACCCGGGTCTCTAGCGCTGTGAGGCAGCAGTGCTAACCACTGTGCCACCGTGCCGCCCTTTTATCTTAACCTGCTTGGCACTCTCTCCTCATTCCTGAAGAAGGGCTTATGTCCGAAACGTCGATTTTGCTGCTCGTCGGATGCTGCCTGACCTGCTGTGCTCTTCCAGCACCACTGATCCAGACACTCAAGAGATTCACAGACCGAGTTACACAGTTTTCATCAACAAGGGGTCAAGGGTTACAGGCAGAGTATAAGGGGAAGGGACAGAAGGGAAATGAGGTCACTATCAGATCAGCCAATCAGAGATTATTGAATGTTGGGCATATCCAATGGGCCGAATGGCCAATTCCTGCTCCTGTTTCTCATTGAGTTCAAAATGAAATGTTCATCTTCCTGGGAATCTGTCCCTTTACGTCTCCAAGAAGTGAATCATCTTTCTCAGTGACTCTTTCCTCCCAGACTTGACAGCGGGTGAGAGATTGGTCGGGTGTGGTTCATAAATGCAATTTAACAAAAAGCAATGCCAGAAATCAGCTCTCTCACTATCCTCAAGGAATCTTCCCATTCAGAAAGGGACCATTCAGCCCACAATATCAATGCTGTTCCAGGTCCCAGTTTATGATGTGATTTTAGTCAGTACTTTCTGTATTAAAACTGGACACAAAATGCTGGAAAAGATGGCCTGTCAAGGGTCACCTGACTTATTTGGTGGAAGGAAATCCCTCCCTTGCCACAAAAGGAACTTTCCAGACTGATGTCTATCAATGTCCTTTTCCTGAAACCAATCAGAAAGGGCAATGATCATCAGATGGACTGGGTCACTCAGAAACAATAACACTGACCATCTTAAAGCTACAAGATGTTCAACCACAACACCGAATATTAGAATCAGCACAAACCCAATCTCTTTGTTTGTAAAAGGACTTTGAACTGGCAAACAGCTCACATGAAGAGACAGCCATGTTTTCTGTCTCCTTCTAAACCCAGCAGCTGCTTGTAAACTGTTCCACCAGAAATTGATCAAATCCTTTGCCATTAATTCAACCAGACAAGGGAACTAATATATTGTCTTGACAACGGGAGATTCCAACAGAGAAAGGAACTGCCCTCCACCTTCACATTCACCCAAGGACCAACATGTGAGAAATTCGACTGTGAGAGATCTCACAACCTTGTGAAATCCCTTCACTTTATAAAAACCCTCACTTCAACTTCAAAGCTTCAAAACAATCCAACATTTAAAAGGCATTTGGACAAATACATGGACAGGAAAGGATTAGAAGGATATGGGCCAAGTGCAGGGAAATGGGGTTAGTGTGGACAGACATTTTGGACAGCATGGGCCAGCTGGGCCAAAGGGCCTGTCTGTGAGCTGTAGGACTCTCTGACTCTGCGGGCCTGTCTCACAGGAGACTGGAGATGGTCAATCTGACAGTGAGATAAATTTCATCTGTTGTACCTTCACCGATAAACTTTTATATTTTTGAACTCACTGATGCTTGCTGCTGACCTTATTGAACCGGGATCCACATCAGGAGGAAGCAAACATACCTCATAAATCCTAAATAGCCAAAGTCAAAAAGTGTGGTGCTGGAAAAGCACAGCCAGTCAGGCAGTATCCCAGGAGCAGGAGAGTCGACGTTTTGAGCATAAGCTCTCCATCGGGAGCTCTTCATCATCTGAGGAAGGGCTTAAGCTTGAAACGTTGATTCTCCTGCTCCTCGGATGCTGTCTGGCTGGCTGTGCTTTACCAGAACCACACTCTCGAATCTGATCTCCAGCATCTGCTGTCCTCACTTGCTCCTAAATAGCCAAAGACTGGTTGTTGCTGGGCAGTGAAGGAGACATGTACGTTCTGTCTGTGACCTCCAGAGGTTTCTGTCATTTGGTGACAGTCTCATTGCTGTCTGGGAGCTTGCTGTGCACAGTTGGTAGCTGGGTTTCTTCTATCAACACAGTGACTACATCTCACAAGGATCTCATTGGCTGACCATGCTACCTGCCTGCAACTGTCCCACAGTTAGATTCCCAAATTCATAGGAGACAGAGAGAGAGAGAGAGACGGTGTGTAAGGGAGAGAGAGAGAGAGACGGTGTGTAAGGGAGAGAGAGAGAGAGACGGTGTGTAAGGGAGGGAGAGAGAGGCGGTGTGTAAGGGAGGGAGAGAGAGACGGTGTGTAAGGGAGGGAGAGAGAGACAGTGTGTAAGGGAGGGAGAGAGAGACGGTGTGTAAGGGAGGGAGATGGTGTGTAAGGGAGAGAGAGAGTGTGTGTGTGTGGGAGACAGATTGGAAGAGAAAGAGTAAGGGAGAGAGAGTAAGATAGAGGCAGATGGAGAGCGAGAGTCAGAGAGTGATACACAGATGGACAGAGAGAGACAGATCGATGGAATTTGAAAGACTGAGATCAAAAGAAATGAAATGTGAGACAGAGAGGGGTGAGAGATCCAGAGTAATAGACAGAGGAGGAGAGACTGAGAGAAACAGAAAGTGAGAGAAGAGAGGGAGCAGAGACCTGTGATAAAAGAGAAAGCGAGAGACCCGTGAAACAGCCCAAGGTTCAGGCAGTGAGGAGAAACAGCCACTTACTGTCACTGGTCCCTGGGATTTCACTGTGGAACAGTTTGATCTCCTGCTGCTGTGTCCCGGTCACACTGTTGGGAATCCTGCGTTCTCCTGGTTTTCCCGCAAAGGATCCTTCAGGAACAGAGAGGGAAGGAGAGAGATGACAGGGATAAGCTGCAAGACAGATCCCCCTGGTCCCTCCACAAAACAGAATGCTGACAGTCTGGAGATGCTTTGTGTTCGAAGGTTCTCCGAGCTCAGAGTGACTTTGTCACAAGTCTGTCTCGTCCGTCCCTGGCTCCCACCCCCTCGGCCTGTCAGAGTTCAACAAAGCTTCTTGATGCTGCTACACTCCTTCCTCCAGGTTCAATGAGGAATTCAATCTCAGTGAGTGAGTGTGTGAGTGTGTCTGTGTGTCTGTGAGTGTGTCTGTGTGTGTGTGTGTGAGAGTGAGCCTGGCTCTGTGTGTGAGTGTGTCTGTGAGTGTGTCTGTGTGTGTGTGTCTGTGTGTCTGTGAGTGTGTGTGTGTGTGTGTGTGTGTCTGTGAGTGTGTGTGTGAGAGTGAGCCTGGTTCTGTGTGTGTGTGAGTGTGTGTGTGTGAGAGTGAGCCTGGCTCTGTGTGTGTGTGTGTGTGTGTGAGAGTGTGAGCCTGGCTCTGTGTGTGAGTGTGTGTGTGTGTGAGTGAGTGTGTGTGAGTGTGTGTGTGTGTGTGAGAGTGAGCCTGGCTCTGTGTGTGAGTGTGTGTGTGTGAGAGTGAGCCTGGCTCTGTGTGTGAGTGTGTGTGTGTGAGAGTGAGTGAGTGTGAGCCTGGATCTGAGTGTAAGTGAGTGAGTGAGTGTGAGCCTGGCTCTGTGTGAGTGTGAGTGAGTGTGTGAGTGTGAGCCTGGATCTGAGTGTAAGTGAGTGAGTGAGTAAACTGGGAGCAGGCACTCACTGGAACGTTATGTCACTCTCTGTTCTTTCAGCTGTCTGACTGCTGCTTATGAAAGGCTCCGTGTGGATTGGGTAGCGACTCGATGACATCTGGGCACTGATTGGCTTTTTTCACATTTACATCGCACTGACAGGGTTACAATGAAAACAAACACTAAGCTGCATCTACATAGCACCGTCCACACGCTTCAAAATCAGACAGGTAACACAGGGGAATGCATCACAGCAAACTGAGTCAGGGAGAAATAAAGAGAGGGATGTAGGGGCTGGAGGGGGTTACAGAGATAGGGAGGGATGGAGGGGCTGGAGAAGGTGACAGGGATAGGGTGGGGTGTAGGGGCTGGAGGGGATTACAGAGACAGGGAGGGGGTGTAGGGGCTGGAGGGGGTTACAGAGATAGGGAGGGGGTGTAGGGGCTGGAGGGGGTTACAGAGATAGGGAGGGGGTGTAGGGGCTGGAGGGAGTTACAGAGATAGGGAGGGGGTGTAGGGGCTGGAGGGAGTTACAGAGATAGGGAGGGGGTGTAGGGGCTGGAGGAGGTTACAGAGATAGGGAGGGGGTGTAGGGGCTGGAGGAGGTTACAGAGATAGGGAGGGGTGTAGGGGCTGGAGGGGGTTACAGAGATAGGGAGGGGGTGTAGGGGCTGGAGGGGGTTACAGAGATAGGGAGGGGGTGTAGGGGCTGGAGGGGGTTACAGAGATAGGGAGGGGGTGTAGGGGCTGGAGGAGGTTACAGAGATAGGGAGGGGTGTAGGGGCTGGAGGGGGTTACAGAGATAGGGAGGGGGTGTAGGGGCTGGAGGGGGTTACAGAGATAGGGAGGGGGTGTAGGGGCTGGAGGGTGTTACAGAGATAGGGAGGGGGTATAGGGGCTGGAGGGGGTTACAGATTTAGGGAGGGGGTGTAGGGGCTGGAGGGGGTTACAGATTTAGGGAGGGGGTGTAGGGGCTGGAGGGGGTTACAGATTTAGGGAGGGGGTGTAGGGGCTGGAGGGGGTTACAGAGATAGGGAGGGGGTGTAAGGGCTGGAGGGGGTTACAGAGATAGGGAGGGGGTGTAGGGGCTGGAGGGGGTTACAGAGATAGGGAGGGGGTGTAGGGGCTGGAGGGGGTTACAGAGATAGGGAGGGGGTATAGGGGCTGGAGGAGGTTACAGAGATAGGGAGGGGGTGTAGGGGCTGGAGGGGGTTACAGAGATAGGGAGGGGGTGTAGGGGCTGGAGGGGGTTACAGAGATAGGGAGGGGGTATAGGGACTGGAGGGGGTCACTGGAGTGCTGTCCTTACAGCTGGTCCATGAGGTTTCCCTGATCCCTGAGACTGGGAGGGGGAAGCTGAGTCAGTAATGTCCATCTCAGATCACACAACATCATAGAGACAGAGAGAGATGAAAGTCACTGATAAAGTGTGAGGAACACAGACACACACTGTAACTGGTCTCAGTGAGGAACTGACACTGAGTCTATTAACATGAGGGAAATGTGCTCAATGATCTGGGAAATGTTAGTGGGAAAATCTCCAAGTATCAGTCTGGGGAGTGTTCAGTCACTCTGTCCAGAAATCCCACGTTCCCTCCGGTCCCAGCTGCTCTGTATCATTAACATTCCCCAGTGTTGCTCCATACGCCCTTGTCCAATGAAGTGCAGGTGCCAATGTTATAAATTCTGTGTCCTATGATCCTGCCCCAGTAGTTATCTGATGAAGGAGCAGTGCTCCAAAAGCTAGTGCTTTCAAATAAATCTGTTGGACTCTAACCTGGTGCTGTGTGATTGTTAACTTTGTCCTATAAACTCACCCATCACAGTCTCTGAAAGCTCCAATTAATCCCCAGAACCTACACCTTTCCCTGAGAGAGACAGTTCCAGATGCCCCCCCCCACTACCCCCCGTGTGGGTAGGTGGTTCCTGATCTCCCCCTGTAGGGCCTGGCTCAGATGGGAAGGTCCTGCCCCTTGTCCTGGACTCTCCCCCTCCTCTCTCCATCAACCCAATCAACTCCTTTTATGATCCCCTCCCAGTCTCAGGGATCAGGGAAACCTCATGGACCAGCTGTAAGGACAGCACTCCAGTGACCCCCTCCATGGGATCCCCCTTTAATCTTCGATACTCAGGGGATTACAATCCGGTCGATACAACCCGGCCTCGTCCTTTAACCCTTTCCTCCCCGGGATCATTCTGGTGAATCTGCTCTGTCCCCCCCAAGGCCAATCTCCCCTTCTTGAGGAGTAGGACGCAGACCTGAACCCGGTTCCTCCTGATGGGGCTCAGGCCATGACTGTGGGGAACAGAAGGTCCCATTGGTATCATTTGTGTTCCAGACTCTGAGATAAAGACCTTGGTCAGACACAAGAATGGGACAGAATCACCATTCACTATCTGCCTCCCTCCTTTACAAAGGAGAAGGCCAAGGGAACCCATTCGGAATGGAACCTTTCCCACAATCTCCTGCTTTCTTTCCAATTCTCTCCTCTTCCCAATGAGAGGGATGGACATTGGAGATTGGCAGTTCCCTTGGATTTACGTCCCTCCTCCGGAGCAGATGTCTCTGGGAAAGCATCATGTCAGCAGCTGACAGACGGAATTCAGGACAATGCTCACTGTGAGACTCGCTCTGTTTCATTCCATCTTTTAAGAAAATTCCATTTTCACCATCTGTCGTAGTGTGTCCTCACAACCCTAACCTGGGGTTTGGAATGACAACAATGGGTTTAAACCCCAATGCTATGTTTGTCCTTGGCCTGATGTACTGGTGTGTGCATAATTAGAGTAGATTACTTACAGTGTGGAAACAGGCCCTTCGGCCCAACATGTCCACACCGACCCGCCGAAGCGCAACCCACCCATACCCCTACATTTACCTCTTACCTAACACTATGGACAATTTAGCATGGCCAATTCACCTGACCTGCACATCTTTGGACTGTGGGAGGAAACCGGAGCACCCGGAGGAAACCCACGCAGACACGGGGAGCATGTGCAAACTCCACACAGTCAGTCGCCTGAGGTGGGAATTGAACCAGGGTCTCTGGCACTGTGAGGCAGCAGTGCTAACCACTGTGCCACCGTGCCGCCATTAAACACCCATTGGATATTAAACACCCCTGAAGACATGGAAATGAAATCACAGTCTCGCTGAGTGCTGTGATCAGCCCCTGTCAAAACAAACCAAGACGAAAGAATTTCAATTACCCTGTGATCCAAGAGTTCTAAAACCGAATGCTCAAGCACTGACATTGGCAGGTGAAGAGCTAAAGGGAGCAAGTTCACCTCCTTACCCAGGAGCTTCAGGATGTGAGGTATCCTGACTGGAAGCTCAACAAATTGGGAATCTCCACCGGACACTGGTTGGAACATTCATTTATCAGAAACTGGAAATCTGAGACTTTGTTGTCTCAGTAAGTTCCCTGGATCGCACTCTGTTTCCTTTAAACATGATTCCTGATCCCTCACCAGCCTGTACCATGTGATTGGTGTCTCATCGAGGATTGTAGCAATGGTGTTGTGAGGGGGTCCAGGAGAAACAGGAGAATCGGGGACAGTCTGAGGCAGGAGGTTTCTCAGATTCCCCGCACTCTGTGTGAAGACAAATTACATTGCAAACCTGGAATGTGTCAGAGTGAATTATCCCCACCTCGCTTCACGTTCCAGTTAAACAAAGATTTCTCCAGCTGACTAGTTCACATTCTGATCGTTTCCAGCAAGTCACTGAAATTGCAATAAAAAAAGATCCATTTCTCAGCAGCAAATCAGATTATTCTCTTTTCAAACATCCCAAACTGCACCAGAGGCAATCTTCAAATGTAGATTCAGTGTTTGGATATGAGCAGGAGTCCGTATAAAACAGAGAGCAGCCCTTTCTCCCCACACACCACTGTCACTTAATGCAGTGGGAATCTCACTGACAACTTCACATCTTTCTGAAGAAATGGACATTGACCGATCTGATCCATGGATGGGGACATTGATAACAACAGGAGGAAAAGAATGAAGGGAAGAGAAATCGAGGGAAGGGGAAAGTGAGACAGAGGAATAAAGAGAATGAGAGAAAAGAAAGGAAGAAATGAGAGACAGGGATAAAAAGGTGAGAATTAAACCAGAAAACAAACAATCCCCATTGGTCCCTGTCCACTCGAGACTCTCTAACCAGCAAGATTCAGGAAAGGGAGCGCGTTACGTGGAGAGACTGGGCCTGAGGGTTGGTGCGGGTTCAGTGGGCAGTGCTCTGGCCTGTGACTCTCCAACAGTTTCTGGTTCAAGACCCACTCCAGGCTGAATATAAAATCACACCTGACACCAGCAGCTGACCAACATGGAGCTGATGGGCCGATGGGTCATGCCCTGTGCTGTGGGTGTTACATTACTCTGTGAGTCCATGACAGTGGAGGGCTGAGGGGATGCTGCACTGTCACAGATGCCGTCTTTCAGGTGAGATGTCAGACTGAATCTCCACTTGCCCCGGTCAGGATGGGTCATCCATCCCATTGCACAGCCTGAAACAGGAGGGCTGGGGGGGAGCGGGGAGGGGGGGAGCTCTCCTCAACGTCCCGACCAACATTCATCCATCAATCAAAGCAGCCTCTCACTGACCTGAGACAACCAACACCATTGGCCTCATCAGTCTCATAACAGACAGTCCAACAGCACAGAAAGAGGCCATACAGTCCCTCCAGGCCTATCAGTCTCATTAACGATTCACTTTCAAATCTCATTCTTTGACCGAGCTTTCAGTGCCCTGTCCGAACATCTCCCAAAACCATTCGGTCTGATCACACACCCTGTGGACCTGGTGCTGGGCCCGAATCGAATTCACCTCTGCACGCTCTCGCACTGTCTCACCTTCACAGACACCCGCTCTCACACTGTCTCACCCTCACAGACGCCCGCTCTCACACTGTCTCACCTTCACAGACACCCGCTCTCGCACTGTCTCACCTTCACAGACACCCGCTCTCGCACTGTCTCACCTTCACAGACACCCGCTCTCACACTGTCTCACCTTCACAGACACCCGCTCTCACACTGTCTCACCTTCACACCCGCTCTCACACTGCCTCACCTTCACAGACACCCGCTCTCGCACTGTCTCACTTCACACCCGCTCTCGCATTGTCTCACCTTCACAGACACCTGCTCTCACACTGTCTCACCTTCACAGACGCCCGCTCTCACACTGGCACACCTTCACAGACACCCGCTCTCGCACTGTCTCACCTTCACAGACACCCGCTCTCACACTGGCTCACCTTCACAGACACCCGCTCTCACACTGTCTCACCTTCACACCCGCTCTCACACTGCCTCACCTTCACAGACACCCGCTCTCGCACTGTCTCACCTTCACACCCGCTCTCACACTGTCTCACCTTCACAGACACCCGCTCTCGCACTGTCTCACCTTCACAGACACCTGCTCTCACACTGTCTCACCCTCACAGACACCCACTCTCACACTTTCTCACCTTCACAGACACCCGCTCTCACACTGTCTCACCTTCACAGACACCCGCTCTCACACTGTCTCACCTTCACAGACACCCGCTCTCACACTGTCTCACCTTCACAGACACCTGCTCTCGCACTGTCTCACCTTCACAGACGCCCGCTCTCGCACTGTCTCACCTTCACAGACGCCCGCTCTCGCACTGTCTCACCCTCACAGACGCCCGCTCTCACACTGTCTCACCTTCACAGACACCTGCTCTCGCACTGTCTCACCTTCACAGACACCCGCTCTCGCACTGTCTCACCTTCACAGACACCCGCTCTCACACTGTCTCACCTACACAGACACACGCTCTCACACTGTCTCACCTTTGCAGACACCCGCTCTCACACTGTCTGACCTTCACAGACACCCGCTCTCACACTGTCTCACCTTCACAGACACCCGCTCTCGCACTGTCTCACCTTCACAGACACCCGCTCTCACACTTTCTCACCTTTGCAGACACCCGCTCTCACACTGTCTCACCTTCACGGACACCCGCTCTCACACTGTCTCACCTTCACAGACACCCGCTCTCACACTTTCTCACCTTTGCAGACACCCGCTCTCACACTGTCTCACCTTCACGGACACCCGCTCTCACACTGTCTCACCTTCACAGACACCCGCTCTCACACTGTCTCACCATCACAGACACCCGCTCTCACACTGTCTCACCTTCACAGACTCCCGCTCTCACACTGTCTCACCCTCACAGACACCCGCTCTCACACTGTCTCACCCTCACAGACACCCGCTCTCACACTGTCTCACCTTCACAGACACCCGCTCTCACACTGTCTCACCCTCACAGACACACGCTCTCACACTGTCTCACCTTCACACCCGCTCTCACACTGTCTCACCTTCACACCCGCTCTCACACTGTCTCACCCTCATAGACACCCGCTCTCACACTCTCTCACCTTCACAGACACCCGCTCTCGCACTGTCTCACCTTCACAGACACCCGCTCTCACACTGTCTCACCCTCACAGACACCCGCTCTCACACTGTCTCACCTTCACACCCGCTCTCACACTGTCTCACCTTCCCACCCGCTCTCACACTGTCTCACCCTCATAGACACCCGCTCTCACACTCTCTCACCTTCACAGACACCCGCTCTCACACTGTCTCACCCTCATAGACACCCGCTCTCACACTCTCTCACCTTCACAGACACCCGCTCTCGCACTGTCTCACCTTCACAGACACACGCTCTCACACTGTCTCACCTTCACAGACACCCGCTCTCGCACTGTCTCACCTTCACAGACACACGCTCTCACACTGTCTCACCTTCACAGACACCCGCTCTCGCACTGTCTCACCTTCACAGACACTCGCTCTCGCACTGTCTCCCCTTCACAGACACCCGCTCACATACTGTCTCACCTTCAGAGACACCCGCTCTCACACTGTCTCACCTTCACAGACACACGCTCTCACACTGTCTCACCTTCACAGACACCCGCTCTCACACTGTCTCACCTTCACACCCACTCTCACACTGTCTCACCTTCACAGATACCCACTCTTACACTGTCTCACGTTCACAGACAAACGCTCTAATACTCTCTCACCTTCACAGACACCCGCTCTTACACTGTCTCACCTTCACAGACACCCGCTCTCGCACTGTCTCACCTTCAGACACCCGCTCTCACACTGTCTCACCTTCACAGACACCCGCTCTCACACTGTCTCACCTTCACAGACGCCCGCTCTCACACTGTCTCACCCTCACAGACGCCTGCTCTCACACTGTCTCACCCTCACAGACGCCCGCTCTCACACTGTCTCACCCTCACAGACGCCTGCTCTCACACTGTCTCACCTTCACAGACACCGGCTCTCACACTGTCTCACCTTCACAGATACCCGCTCTCACACTGTCTCACCTTCACACCCGCTCTTATACTGTCTCACCTTCACAGATACCCACTCTCACACTGTCTCACCTTCACAGACACATGCTCTCATACTGTCTCACCTTCACAGACACCCGCTCTCACACTATCTCACCTTCACAGACACACGCTCTCACACTGTCTCACCTTCACAGACACCCGCTCTCGCACTGTCTCACCTTCACAGACACCCGCTCTCGCACTGTCTCACCCTCACAGACACCCGCTCTCACACTGTCTCACCTTCACAGACACCCACGCTCACACTGTCTCACCTTCACAGATACCCGCTCTCGCACTGTCTCACCTTCACAGACACACGCTCTCACACTGTCTCACCTTCACAGACGCCCGCTCTCGTACTGTCTCACCTTCACAGACGCCCGCTCTCGCACTGTCTCACCCTCATAGACACCCGCTCTCACACTGTCTCACCTTCACAGACACCCACGCTCACACTGTCTCACCTTCACAGATACCCGCTCTCGCACTGTCTCACCTTCACAGACACACGCTCTCACACTTTCTCACCTTCACAGACACCCGCTCTCGCATTGTCTCACCTTCACAGACACCTGCTCTCACACTGTCTCAACTTCACAGACGCCCGCTCTCACACTGTCTCACCTTCACAGACGCCCGCTCTCACTCTGTCTCACCTTCACAGACACCCGCTCTCATACTGTCTCCCCTTCACAGACACTCGCTCTCACACTGTCTCACCTTCACAGACGCCCGCTCTCACTCTGTCTCACCTTCACAGGCACTCGCTCTCACACTGTCTCACCTTCACAGACGCCCGCTCTCGCACTGTCTCACCTTCACAGACGCCCGCTCTCGCACTGTCTCACCTTCACAGACACCCGCTCTCACACTGTCTCACCTTCACAGACGCCCGCTCTCGCACTGTCTCACCTTCACAGACGCCCGCTCTCGCACTGTCTCACCTTCACAGACACACACTCTCACACTGTCTCACCTTCACAGATACCCGCTCTCACACTGTCCCACCTTCACAGACACCCGCTCTCATACTGTCTCACCATCACAGACACACACTCTCGCACTGTCTCACCTTCACAGACGCCCGCTCTCGCACTGTCTCACCTTCACAGACACACACTCTCGCACTGTCTCACCTTCACAGACACACGCTCTCATACTGTCTCACCTTCACAGACACACGCTCTCATACTGTCTCACCATCACAGACGCCCGCTCTCGCACTGTCTCACCTTCACAGACACACACTCTCGCACTGTCTCCCCTTCACAGACACTCGCTCTCGCACTGTCTCACCTTCACAGACGCCCGCTCTCGCACTGTCTCACCTTCACAGGCGCCCGCTCTCGCACTGTCTCACCTTCACAGATACACGCTCTCACACTGTCTCCCCTTCACAGACGCCCGCTCTCGCACTGTCTCACCCTCACAGACGCCCGCTCTCGCACTGTCTCACCTTCACAGACACCCGCTCTCACACTGTCTCCCCTTCACAGACACTCGCTCTCACACTGTCTCACCTTCACAGACACCCGCTCTCACACTGTCTCACCTTCACAGACACCCGCTCTCACACTGTCTCACCTTCACAGACGCCCGCTCTCGCACTGTCTCACCTTCACAGGCGCCCGCTCTCGCACTGTCTCACCTTCACAGATACACGCTCTCACACTGTCTCCCCTTCACAGACGCCTGCTCTCGCACTGTCTCACCCTCACAGACGCCCGCTCTCGCACTGTCTCACCTTCACAGACACCCGCTCTCACACTGTCTCCCCTTCACAGACACTCGCTCTCACACTGTCTCACCTTCACAGACACTCGCTCTCACACTGTCTCACCTTCACAGACACCCGCTCTCACACTGTCTCCCCTTCACAGATGCCCGCTCTCACACTGTCTCACCTTCACAGACGCCCACTCTCGCACTGTCTCACCTTCACAGATGCCCGCTCTCACACTGTCTCACCCTCACAGACGCCCACTCTCACACTGTCTCACCTTCACAGACGCCCACTCTCGCACTGTCTCACCTTCACAGACGCCCGCTCTCGCACTGTCTCACCCTCAGACGCCCGCTCTCGCACTGTCTCACCTTCACAGACACTCGCTCTCACACTGTCTCACCTTCACAGACACCCGCTCTCACACTGTCTCCCCTTCACAGACACTCGCTCTCACACTGTCTCACCTTCACAGACACCCGCTCTCACACTGTCTCCCCTTCACAGACACTCGCTCTCACACTGTCTCCCCTTCACAGACACCCGCTCTCACACTGTCTCCCCTTCACAGACACTCGCTCTCACACTCTCACCTTCACAGACGCCCACTCTCGCACTGTCTCACCTTCACAGACACCCGCTCTCGCACTGTCTCACCCTCACAGACGCCCGCTCTCGCACTGTCTCACCCTCACAGACACCCGCTCTCACACTGTCTCACCTTCACAGATGCCCTCGCCACTGAGAGTCCTCACTGGATTTCCCCAATGTGATATCACTGATGCCTGGTAAAGCACCGGCCCCTAACACACCTCCACTGCCATGAAGCTGCGTTGGATACTGACACCGCCAGGAACTCAAACTCTCTCCGATACCACCACCAGGAGTGTGTACTGTGCCCACTCAGCATGTTGGTAGGAGGCAGAGGCCTGTGTCCATTGGTATGGTTTTTAAGTTTGGAAATGACACCAAACTTGGAAATGTCGTGGACAGCGAAGACTGTTCCCTCAGATTACATCGGGAGCATGATCAGACGGGCCATTGGGCCAACTAGCAGCAAGATAGAGGTTAATTCAGGTAAATGTGAGGGGCTGCATTTTGGAAAGGCAAATCAGGCAGGACCTATACACTTAATGGTAAGGTCCTGGGGAGTGTTGCTGAACAAAGAAACCTCAGAGTGCAGGTTCATAGCTCCTTGAAAGTGGACTAGTAGGTAACTAAGATAGTGAAGGAGGCATTTGGACCTCTATTGGTGAGTGCACTGAGTACAGGAGTTGGGAGGTCATGTTGTGGCTGTACCGGACATTAGTTAGGCTGCTTTTGAAATACTGTGTTCAATTCTGCTGTAGGAAAGATGCTGTTAAACTTGAAAGGCTGCAGAAAAGATTTGGAAAGTTTGAAGCTATAGGGAGGGACTGAACAGGCTGGGGCTGTTTTCCCTGGAGCGTTGGAGACTGAGGGGTGATCTTATAGAGGTTTATAAAACCATGAGGAGCAAGGATTGGGTAAATGGGCAAAGTCTTTTCCCTGGGGTGGGGGAGTCCACATCTAGAGGGCATAGGTTTAGTGTGAGAGGGGAAAGATATAAAAGAGACAGAAAGAAACTGCAATGGAATGCAATAACAAGTGGGCAGAGTGGATGAGCCCTAGGCTCAGAAACCCAACCCCACCATCATCGCAGAGACATTGGAATCGGATAGGGAGAGGCAGGAGGAGGGAGGGGGCATGGATTGTGAGGGGGTGAGGAGAATGGAGACAAGGGGAGGAATAATGAGGAGGTGGAGGGGAGGAGGGAGTGAGAGATTTCTGCGAGCTTTATTCATTCACTCATGGGATGAGGGCATCACTGGCCGAGCAGCATTTATTGCCCATCCCTAATTACCCAGGGAGCAGTTGAGTCAACCCCTCTGGGTCTGGAGTCACATGTAGGCCAGACCAGCCGTTCCCTTCCCTGAAGGGTATTAGTGACCCAGATGGGTTTTTCCCAACAATCAACAGTGGTTTCCTGGTCATCATTAGACTCTTAATTTCAGATTAGATTAGATTACTTACAGTGTGGAAACAGGCCCTTCGGCCCCAACAAGTCCACAACGAAGTTAACGAAATAAGGTAGGTGAACTTGCAGCGTGGGTTGGTACCTGGGACTTCGATGTTGTGGCTATTACGGAGACATGGCTAGAACAGGGACAGGATTGGCTGTTGCAGGTTCCAGGATTTAAATGTTTTAGTAGGGTCAGAGGTGGGGGTAAAAGAGGGGGAGGTGTGGCATTGCTTGTCAAAGATAGTATTACAGCGGTGGAAAGGACGATGGATGAAGACTCGCCATCTGAGGTAGTTTGAGCTGAGGTTAGGAATAGGAAAGGTGAGGTCACCCTGTTAGGAGTCTTTTACAGGCCTCCCAATAGTCCTAGAATCATTGAAGAAAGGATAGGGAAGGTGATTCAGGAGATGAGTGACAGTAATAGGGTGGTTGTTATGGGGGACTTTAACTTTCCTGATATTGATTGGGAAAGCTATAGCTCAAGTTCGTTAGATGGGGCAGTGTTTGTTCAATGTGTGCAGGAGGGTTTCCTGACACAATATGTAGATAGGCCAACAAGAGGTGAGGCCATACTGGATTTGGTTCTGGGTAACGAACCAGGCCAGGTGTTAGGTGTTAGAATTAGAGGTAGGTGAGCACTTTGGGGATAGTGACCATAATTCGGTGATTTTTACACTCGTGATGGAGAGGGATAAGTGTGCACTACAGGGCAAGAGTTATAGCTGGGGGCAGGGAAATTATGATGCAGTGAGGCATGACTTAGGATGTGTGGCTTGGAAAAGTAGACTCCAAGGCAAGAGTGTAAATGATATGTGGAGCTTGTTCAAGGAGCAACTATTGAGTGTCTTTGATAATTATGTACCTGTCAGGCAGGGAGGAAAGGGTCGTGCGAGGGAGCCGTGGTTTAATAAGGAATTGGAATCCCTTGTTAAATGGAAGAGGGCGGCCTATCTCAAGATGAGACGTGAAGGTTCAATTGGGGCGATTGAGAGTTATAGGGTAGCCAGGAAGGACCTGAAGAGAGAGCTAAGAGCAGCAAGGAGGGGACATGAAAGGTCCTTAGTCGGTTGGATTAGGGAAAACCCTAAGGCTTTCTATAGGTATGTCAGGAATAAAAGAATGACTAGGGTAGGAATAGGTCCAGTCAAGGATAGTAGTGGGAAGTTGCGTGTGGAGGCGGAAGAGATTGGGGAGACACTGAATGAATACTTTTCTTCAGTATTTACTCAGGAACAGGGCATTGTCGTCGATGTGAATACTGAGTCACAAATAAGTAGAATGGATGGCTTTGAGGTATGTAGAGAAGAGGTGTTGGAAATCCTGGAAAAGGTGAAAATAGATAAGTCCCCTGGGCCTGATGGCATTTATCCTAGGATTCTCTGGGAAGCAAGGGAGGAGATTGCAGAGCCATTGGCCTTGATTTTTATGTCCTCGTTGTCTACTGGAGTAGTGCCAGAAGACTGGAGGATAGCAAATGTGGTTCCCTTGTTCAAAAAGGGGAGTAGGAATAACCCTAGTAACTATAGGCCGGTGAGTCTCACTTCTGTTGTGGGCAAAGTCTTAGAGAGAATTGTAAGGGATAGGATTTATGCACATCTGGATAGGAATAATGTGATCAAGGATAGTCAGCATGGTTTTGTGAAGGGCAGGTCGTGCCTCACAAACCTTATTGAATTCTTTGAAAAGGTGACGAAGGAGGTTGATGAGGGGAAAGCGGTAGATGTGGTATATATGGATTTTAGTAAGGCGTTTGATAAGGTTCCCCATGGTAGGCTACTGCAGAAAATACGGAGATATGGCTTTGAGGGTGAGTTGGAGGTTTGGATTAGGAATTGGCTGGATGGAAGAAGACAGAGGGTAGTAGTTGATGGCAAAGTTTCTTCATGGAGTGCCGTCACTAGCGGTGTTCCGCAAGGATCTGTTTTGGGACCATTGCTGTTTGTCATTTTTATAAATGACCTGGAAGAGGGGTTAGAAGGTTGGGTGAGCAAGTTTGCGGATGATACGAAAGTCGGAGGAGTTGTTGACAGTGAGGAAGGATGTGGCAGGTTACAGCAGGATATAGAGAAGCTGCAGAGCTGGGCAGAAAGGTGGCAAATGGAATTCAATGTAGCTAAATGTGAGGTGATTCACTTTGGGAAGAATAACAAAAAGATGGGGTACTGGGCTAATGGTCGGATACTTGGTAGTGTGGATGAGCAGAGTGATCTTGGTGTCCATGTACACAGATCTCTGAAAGTTGCCACCCAGGTAAATAGTGCGGTGAGGAAGGCATATGGCGTACTGGCTTTTATTGGTAGAGGAATTGAGTTCCGGAGTCCTGAGGTCATGATGCAGTTGTATAAAACTCTGGTGCGGCCGCATCTGGAATATTGTGTGCAGTTTTGGTCGCCATACTATAGGAAGGATGTGGAGGCACTGGAACGGGTGCAGAGGAGGTTTACCAGGATGTTGCCTGGTATGGTAGGAAGATCGTATGAGGATAGACTGAGACACTTGGGGCTGTTTTCATTAGAGAAAAGAAGGTTTAGGGGTGACTTGATTGAGGTGTACAAGATGATTAGGGGGTTAGATAGGGTTGACAGTGTGAACCTTTTCCCGCGTATGGAGTCGGGTATTACAAGGGGGCATAGCTTTAAATTAAGGGGGGGTAGATATTGGACTGAAGTTAGGGGTAGGTTCTTCACTCAGCGAGTCGTAAGTTCATGGAATGCCCTGCCAGCAGCAGTGGTGGACTCTCCCTCTTTATGGGCATTTAAGCGGGCATTGGATAGGTATATGGAGGATAGTGGGTTAGTATAGGTTAGGTGGGCTTGGATCGGCGCAACATCGAGGGCCAAAGGGCCTGTACTGCGCTGTATTCTTCTATGTTCTATGTTCTATGTTCTATGACCCTCCAAAGAGCAACCCACCCAGACCCATTCCCTCTCACCTAACACTACGGGCAATTTAGCATGGCCAATTCACCTGACCTGCACATCTTTGGAATGTGGGAGGAAACCGGAGCACCCGGAGGAAACGCACGCAGACACAGGGAGAACGTGCAAACTCCACACAGACAGTTGCCTGAGGCGGGAATTGAACCCGGGTCTGTAGCGCTGTGAGGCAGCAGTGCGAACCACTGAGCCACCGTACTGCCCCAAATTCAGACTCTCTGAATTATTAATTCAAACCCCACTCTTTGCCATGGTGGGATTTGCACCTGGCTCCCCAGAACATCCAGAGAAAGTGAGGACTGCAGCTACTGGAGATCAGAGACAAGAGTGTGGTGCTGGAAAAGCACAGCAGGTCTGGCAGCATCTGGGGAGCAGGAGAATCGATGTTTCGGATATAAGCCTTCCATCAGGAATATCCGAAACGTGGATTCTCCTGCTCCTCGGATGCTGCCCGATCTGCTGTGCTTTTCCAGCACCTCACTCTCGACTCCCCAGAACAGGGGCTGAGTTTCAGGATTAATAGCTGAGCTATAATACCATGAGACCATGACCTCCCAGGTGGGGGAGACGTTACTGTGGGACTGTGATGTTTTGGAGGATAAGTCCCTCAGTTCTGGTGCTACACAGCAGCTTCAGGATCTCTGTGAGATACGAACGGCAGAGCTTCAGGGGCTGTGAACAGTTTCACAGCGAGTAATATCGTTAGAGTGGGGGGTGGGAAATGGAGTGGACAATGGGGTGGGTTAATTCTACAATTCCCCAGACTGTGGGTGATTCAATACAGAACCGTTCTCACCCAAGGAGGAACATTGAACAGAGAACAGTACAGTACAGGCCCTTCGGCCCTTGATGTTATGCTGACCTTTTACCTTGGAACAAGATCAGACTAACCTACAAACCCTTCATTTTACTATCATCCAGGCACCTATCCAAGAGTCACTTAAATGTCCCTAATGTCTCTGACTCTACTCCCACCGCTGGCAGTGCATTCCACACACCCCCCACTCTCTGTATAAAGAATCTACCTCTACCATCTCCCTTAAACCTTCCTCACCTTAACATTATGTCCCTCATGACAGACATTTCTGCCCTGGGAAAAAGTCCCTGTCTATCCACTCTATCTATGCCTCTCATCATCTTGTACACCTCTATCAAGTCACCTCTCATCCTTCTCCTCTCCAATGAGAAAAGCCACAGCTTCCTCAACCTCTCTTCATAAGACACACCCTCCAGTCCAGGCAGCATCCTGGGATATCTCCTCTGCACCCTCTCTAAAGCTTCCACATCCTTCCTATAATGAGACAACTAGAACTGAACATAATATTCCAGGAGTGGTCTAACCAGGGCTTTATAGAGCTGCACCATATCTCAATCCCCCGCTAATGAAAGCCAACACACTATATGCCTTCTTAACAACCCGATCAACCTGGGTGGCAACTTGGAGGGATCTATGGACATGGACCCCAAGATCCATCTGTTTCTCCCCAGTGCCAAGAATCCTGTATTCTGCATGCAAATGCAACTTTCCAAACTGAATCACCTCACACTTTTCCAGGTTGAACTCCATCTGCCACGTCTCAGCCCAGCTCTGCACCCTGTCAATGTCCCATTGCAGCCTACAACAGCCCTCCACACTATTCACAACTCCACCAACCTTCGTGTCATTGGCAAACTTACTAACCCACCTTTCCACTTCCTCATCCAAGTCACTTAGGAAAATCACAAAGAGCAGAGGTCTCAGAACAGTTCCCTGTGGAACACCACTGGTCACCGAGCTCCAGACTGAATACTGTCCATCTACTATCTGTCTTCTATGGGCCAGCCAATTCTGTACCCAGACAGCCAGGTTTCCCAGTATCCCCCGGGTCTTTACGTCCTGAATGAGACTACCATGGAGAATCTTATCAAACACCTTGCTAAAATTCATGTACACAACATCCACTGCTCTACCTTCATCAACATATTTTGTCACATCCTCAAAAAATTAAATCACCAAGCCAAGCTGACTGGAAGGGGCGTAGACTCTGAGCTGATGGAATTGTTGACTGCACAGTGGCTGTTGAAGATAGAGAGATGAATCCACGGTTCCCTCAATCCTGAGGGTTTGCCCCTTCCATCTGGCCTGGCAATTAATCCAGGATTATTTCTCTTTCCTCATTTCTTGAGATCATTTTTATTTCCTGGTTCTCTTCAACAGAGAAACAATCCGTTTCCTGAGACACACCGCCCAAGGGCTGACATTTAATCTCTCTCTGTTTGAAGAACGATGGAACATGAATTTTCCCTGAACTGTCCCAGAGAGAACCTGGAAAGCTGCTGGTGTCATTGAAGAGAGAGGTTTCCTCACGGAACCCGATCAGATTCAAAATGAAGGGGGAGAAATAAAGAGACCGATGAATAAATCCTGTTGTGGACATGGTGGCCTGCCTGGGGAACAGCAATCTCCAATCACTTCACTCACTCCCCCTCACACTCTGCCGAGGACATGCAGGTCCTGGGTCTCCTCTACTGCCGCTCCCTCATCACCTGGAGGAAGAACGCCTCATCTTCCGCCTCGGAACACTCCAACCCCAGGGCATCAATGTGGATTTCACCTGTTCCCTCATTTCCCCTCCCCCCACCTTACCCCAGCACCAACCTTCCAGCTCAGCACTGTCCCCATCACCTGTCCTACCTGTCCATCTCCCTTCCCATCTATCCACTCCACCCACCCCTCTAACCTTTCACCTTTACCCCCCCCCCATCCACCTGTTGCTACCTTCCCCCCAGCCCCACCCGCTACCATTTATCTCTCCACCCTGGAGGCTCCCAATCTCATTCCTGATGCTGCCTGACCTGCTGTGCTTTTCCAGCACCACGCTAATCTTGACTCTGATCCCAGCACCTGTAGCCCTCACTTTCACCCAGTGTCTTCAGTCAGCACAGAAGTTAAGCGATTACATATTTAGGGTTGTCTCTCAGTCATTAAGTCACAGTCTACTGGTTTGGAGTTGGTTTGACCAGTCATGGAGCTGTACAGCACGGCAACAGACCCTTCGGTCCAACTTGTCCATGCTGACCAGATATCTGAAATTAATCTAGTCCCATTTACCAGAACCAGGCCCATATCCCTCCAAACTCTTCCTATTCATATACCCATCCAGATGCCTTTTAAATGTTGTAATTGTACCATCCTCCACCACATCCTCTGGCAGCTCATTCCATACACACACCACCCTCTGTGTGAAAACGTTGCCCCTTATTCAATGAACTGTGTTGCAATCCCCTGAGACTCAGTGCCCTGTTGATGCCTGAGAGAACAGGGATATTGGCAGCTTGCACTGGGACTGTTCTGCCTTAAAGGTTGCTCCTAGCCCTCAATTCAGACCCTCCAACTGTCAGAAAATCAATCCACAGATAGTCCCAGAGAGGTCCATGTTCCCAGCTTCAGAAACACTGAGTGAGACAGCACCAAGTCCGTTACTCCCCATCTGTGGGAAGGTGTTGCACTGTTTCCATATCATTTTGTGTTTGATTAAAGGGATCACGGAGCCCTGTGTCAGTCACATGGCCCTGTCCTTCCAGGGGATGGGAATAATCCCAGGACACTCTCTCAGAGAAACGAAGGGAATTCTCCCAGAGTTCAGGAAAATATTTGTCCTCAACCAACATCCCACCGGCTGACACTCTGCTCAGGATCACATTGTGGCTAATGGGATCTTGCTGTGCATATTGGCTGGTGTGTTTGCTACATTACCGCTGGAGCTTCGCAACAAAATGACTTCAAAAGCTGTAATGCTCGCTGGGTCATCCTAAGGTAGTGAATGGTACAACGGAAATGCAAGTTCCATCTCTCTGTTCCACGCTGGGATTCCTTTCTGAAGCCACATCAATTCCTGGGATGTTCCAGCAAACAGCTCCCTCATTCCCAGGTTAGTGAGTCTACTACTGTTGCAGACAGTGCGTGCCACGCCCCTACTACTCTCTGAGTAAAGAACCTGCCTCTGACATCTGTCCTATATCTCTCACCCCTCAATTTAAATCTACGTCCCCTCGTGCGAGCGATCGCCATCTGAGGAAAAAGGCTCTCCCTGTCCACCCTATCTAACCCTCTGATTATCTTGTATGTCTCTATAAAGTCACCTCTCAACCTTCTTCTCTCCAACAAAAACTGCCTCAAGTCCCTCAGCCTTCCGTCGTAAGACCTTCCCTCCAGACCAGGCAGCATCCTGGTAAATCTCCTCTGCACCCTTTCCAAAGCTTCCACATCCTTCCTATAATCCAGCGACCAGAACTGTACGCAATACTCCAAGTTCCTGAATGAGCAGATCTTGAAATGCAGAATAGAATAGGATGCCTACAGTGTGGGAACAGGCCATTCAGCCCAACGAGTCCACACTGACCTTCCAAAGATTTACCCACCCAGACCCATTCCCCGACCCACATTTACACCTAACTAATGCGTCTAACCTACACATCCCTGGACACCATGGGACAATTTAGCATGGCCCATTCACCTGACCTGCACACCTTTGGACTGTGCCTGGAGCACCCAGAGGAAATCCATGCAGACATGGGGAGAATGTGCAAACTCCACACACACAGCTGCCCGAGGCTGGAATTGAACCCGGGCCCTTGGCGCTGTGAGGCAGCAGTGCTAACCCCTGAGCGACCGTGCCACCCTTACTACTCTCAGAGTAGGACAGGAATAAAGCTGGGATCTCCCTGTGCTGGGGTGCAAGAGCACACAGGACAGACACCAGTCATTGGGAGCTCATGTTCCCACCATTCCTGGAATAATCCAGTCACATCTGGTCACATCCCAGACACAGGCAGCTTGCTCACAATCACAATAAAAGCCTTTTTGTTCTTACTGCCTTCGATATCCTCCACTTCCTCTTCCATTGCCACCTTATCACTGTCTCGAAGAGACTTCAGCAGATCCTTGTCAGCACTGAATAAGAAGACTCTTGTCAATGAAATGGATCATTCAGCATTTCCTCTGAGGACCTCTTGGCATTTCAGGGCACTGTTCAGTTCATAGATCGCGACATCAATTCCTACAGATGTCCCACTGACACACAGACTGCAGGAGACTCAAGTCAATCAGCTTTTATGTTTCTTAATCCGAGTGTGATCAGGTCGAGACAGCACAGATTTATAAAAGGGTTTGTTAAAGCGATTGGAGTTTTTGGGAATATGTAACAAGCAGCTGGAGACGGGGAAACCGGTGGATATGGGAGATTGGAGTTTCAAATGGAAGTTGATAAAGGGCCACAGGAAAGGTTTTGCACAAGAGAACAATTCCTGCAGTCGGGGAAGCACAGAGACAAATTTGGTTTATAATAATTCCAACAGTGACATTATCAACAGAATCAATTAACTTACAATCCTGGACAATCGGGAACACCTGGATGAAATCTCTTCGACATTCCCAGCTCCATGTGGAACAATCCCAGCTTCTCCAGAATTTAACATTTAAAAAATCATCAGGGGCTTTTGATCAAGTGAATAACCAGACTGTGTTCCCAGGGGCAGGAGGGTGACTGAGCAGGTGGAGACAGATTGAAGGGAATCGGGAAAAGCCCCAGCGGTGGAGATGCATCCAGTTTAAAATTCTCTTCCTGTTTTACAAATCCCTCTGTGTGTCCTCACCCTCCCTGTCTCTGTCATTTCCCCAAGCCCTGCAACCAATCGAGATCTCTGTTTCTTTAATTTGAAAGAGCCAGCACAGGAAGTGTGGGCAGAGTGGACTCTCTCCGGGCTGTAAGATTCGATGACTCAATGAATTGTACAGAATCATCTCATTTCCTTAATGTTCTTCCTGCTCTGATCGATTCAGAGGCACATTACATCTTTACTGTATCTGTGTTGTTACCACGGCAATCGTCCAGAATTTAATAAACCAATAAACTGTAGCTTGAGCCATTTATTCCTTGGCCTCAGACATCATAACATTTCGATATTACATTAAACTCCCAGATTCCTATATCCAGCAAATCCGAGTGCAGCTCATGAGTTCAGATCAATACAGACACGCTGTTGTAATGAAGGGTTTGGATCTGGCCCCTTGGGGAACAGGAACCCAACATTGTTCCATTTCCTGACCTCATCCCCAGATTGCTGATTGTCCAGGAGACGAGGGATCAACTGGCTCCCCATTCTTCACTCACCCTTCTCCCTTCGGTGGGTCACAAGCATCCCCTCCCTTTCTGGGCTCCTACCTCCCAGAGCAAATGAATTCATGTTTTAAAAGGGCCCATTTTAATCAGGATTTAGTAACTTAATGTAACTGAGAGCTGAATTTTTCCTCAACATCTGAAGAAATTATAAGACAACATGAGGGGCTCAGTGGTTAGCAGTCCTGCTCACAGAGCCAGGCTCCAGGATTTGATTTCACCCTCGGGTGACTGTCCGTGTGGAGTTAGCACATTCTGCCCGTGTCTGCGTGGGTTTCCTCCGGGTGCTCCGGTTTCCTCCCACAATCTAAAGATGTGCAGGTTTGGGTGGATTGCCCCTAGTGTCTCCAGATGAGCAGATCATGTGGATAAACCACGGAAAATGGAGAATTGCAAGGATAAGGTTACGTGATGTGCCTGGGTGGGATGCTGTTTGGAGGGTTGGTGTAGACTTGATGGGCTAAATGGCCTGTTTTCCCACTGTTGGAATTCCATGAAGACCCAGGGACACAGTAGAGAAATGAGTTGATAAAATGAGGCAGAGGAGCCGGTGTTGGACTGGGGTGGACAAAGTTAAAAATCACTAAACCCCAGGCTTTGGTCCAACAGGTTTATTTGGAAGCACTGGCTTCATCGGGGGTTGTTGAAGGAGCAGCGCTCCGAAAGCTAGTGCTTCCACACTATACCCTCGTGTTGGACTATACCCTCGTGTTGGACTATACCCTCGTGTTGAGTTGATAAAAGTTACAGATATCTGTGTCAGTCTCTGGGGCATTTGTGAACAGGAGATTGTGGAACACTGAGAGTGAAAAAGTCAATGTGGAGGTACCTGGCTTTGCATGTTTGATGAAAATTCTTTTTCAGATTCTGCTTATGAATCACTTGCTGACTGGCATCGAGTGAACGTAGTGAGAGGTTTCTTTACCTGCAACATGGGGAGGGGAGGTGCCCAGTGGGCTGTTCTTTTACTGTCACTGTCACAGCAGGCTAATGCTTGGACCGAGGGTAGAACAGGAGTACTGTAGCCCAGGAGCACCACCAAAACCACAGGTAAAACCTGCACTGTTCCACCGTCCGCATGTGTCCTTAAAACGATGGCTGTCTATTCTCACTTCATGTTCCCATTTTGAGACAGTCTCAGGAGATTAGAGATTAGTTTGTAGAATTTCTCTCTTTGAAGTTCCTTTAACACTTGCCGAATGTGCATTCAGAACTCCTTTCCAGACAGCCATGTGTACCCACAGTCATCTCTTGGCAATATTTCCGCCTTTCAGAAATACACATTGTAATTGACAGTTCAATCTGTCCATGAGTGATTCAGGGGCATGAGCCCTGGTCATGGCTGAAACATTAGCTTTAGTGAAGTGGGATTGAAAAGTCTCCTCCACCCAGCTCTGTGCTGTACTATCCTACAGGCCTGACCCTCCTCCCTGTCTCTGTAATATCCTCCAGATGCTACATCCCTCTCTATCACTGGTTTATCATCCAACACCACAACCCTCTGAGATATCAGGCCTCCTCAAATTTGAGAGCCTGGTTCTTTCCCAGTTGCCATCACCCTTTCATTGTTGGCTGTATAGGAGAACATGGATCCCACACTCTGGAATTCCATCCCAAACCAACTCTGCCCCTTTCGCTCTTCCCACACTAAAGAAGATCCTTAAACCTTCCCTCGTTGCCTGACCTCTCCGTCACCTGTCCTAGTGGCTATGTGGGTGGCTCAAGGACAATTTGTTCCAATAAGCTCCTGTGAATCACCTTGGGGTGTGAAAGGAGTTACTTCAATGTAGGTTGTCTTTAAAAACACGTGCTGGAGTCAGTTTGAGAGAGTTGCTCTAATTTTCCCTTTCAATGTAAACAATTTAAATTTGTGCAGCTTGTTGTATTGATAGAGGATAGTAATGAGCTGACTAGATATTCACAGTGAGCAAGGTTATCCTGGGACTGTGCTGGAGCTGTAAATCTGTGATGTAGGGGCAGGAAGATCATTCTCAGCAGGAAATAGAACACTAACAAGCCCCTGCGGGATAACCTTCGCGGCTCTCAGAGCCATTCACTCCTCATTCGGGCAGTGGCTGGGATTCAGGGCACTGACTCCATTGAAATGTCGGAGCTCAGTCCCAGAGAAATGCCCTGTATATCTCCGCACTCCCATCAGGGCCCATTTCCTGGCAGATTCTCTGCTGATTTATTACATTCTGTCGATATCAGCTCGCTGGCTCTCTGCCTTTCAATGAGGCCTTGAATCTCGCTGCTATCTCTCCATTCCAGAAAGTTCTTGTTTTTGGGATTCTTCGGCGGGCGGTGGGGGGGGAGCGGGGAGAGCAGCCCCAAGTCGTGGTCCACATTGGCACCAACGACATAGGAGAGAAGAGAGAAGGAGGGAGGAGGCAGAAATTCAGGGAGCTGGGATGGAAGCTTAGAGCTCGGACAAACCGAGTTGTTTCTCTGGTTTGCTGCCCGTGCCACGTGCCAGTGAGGTGAGGAATAGGGAGAGAGAGGAGTTGAACACGTGGCTACAGGGATGGTGCAGGAGGGAGGGTTTTGGGTTTTTGGATAATTGGGGCTCTTTCTGGGGTAGGTGGGACCTCTACAAGCAGGATGGTCTTCACATAAACCAGAGGGGTACCAATATCCTGGGTGGGAAATTCACTAAAGCTATTAAGGTGGATTTAAACTAATACAGCAGGGGGATGGGAACCAAAATTGTAGGACAGGTACAGAAGAGGCTGAGAGTAGGGAATTCCAAAATCAAGTATCTGACACTGGCAAGCGCGAACCTGGATTGAAGTGTGTGTACTTCAACGCGAGGAGCATCCGAAATAAAGTGGGTGAACTGGCAGTGTGGGTTGGTACCTGGGACTTCGATGTTGTGGCCATTATGGGGACATGGATAGAGCAGGGACAGGAATGGCTGTTGCAGGTTCTGGTATTCAGATGTTTCAGTAAGATCACAGAAGATGATAAAAGAGGGGGAGGTGTGGCATTGTTGATCAAGGACAATATTACAGTTGTAGAAAGGATGTCTGGGGACTTGTTAACTGAGGGAGTATGGGCTGAGGTTAGAAACAGGAAAGGAGAAGTCACCATGCTGGGAGTTTTCGATAGGCCTCCGAATAGTCCCAGAGATGTAGAGGAAAGGATAGCAAAGATGATTCCTGATAGGAGTGAGAGAGGCAGGGTGGTTGTCATGAGGGACTTCAACTTTCCAAATATTGACTGGGATCACTACAGTACGAGTACTATAGATGGGTCAGTTTTTGTCCAGTGTGTGCAGGAGGGCTTCCTGACACAGTATGTAGACAGGCCTACAAGGGGCGAAGCCACATTAGATTTAGTACTGGGTAACGAGCCTGGCCAGGTGTTAGACTTGGAAGTAGGTGAGCACTTTGGAGACAGCGATCACAATTCTGTCAGGTTTACTTTAGTGATGGAAAGGGATAGGTGTACTCCACCGAGCAAGAGTTACAGCTGGGGGAAGGGAAATTACGATGCAATTAGAAAAGATTTAGGAAGCGTAGCATGGAGAAGGAAACTGCAGGGGATGAGCACATTAAAAATGTGGAGCTTATTCAAGGAAAAGCTCCTGTGTGTCCGAGATAAGTATGTCCCTGTCAGGCAGGGAGGAAGATATAGAATGCGTGAGCCATGGTTTACTAAGGAAGTGGAATCCCTGGTCAAGGAGAAGAAGAAGGCTTATGTTAGGACAAAATGTGAAAACTCAGGGCGTTTGAGGGTTACAAGGAAATCAGGAAAGACCTAAAAAGAGAGCTCAGGAGAGCCAGGAGGGGACATGAGAAGTTGTTGGTGGATAGGATCAGGGTTAACCCTAAGTCTTTCCATAGGTATGTCAGGAATAAAAGAATGACGAGAGTTAAATTAGGGCCAATCAAGGATAATAGTGGAAAGTTGTGTGTGGAGTCAGAGGAGATAGGGGAAGCACTAAATAAATATTTTTCGACTGTATTCACTACAAAAAATGAAAATGTTGGCGAGGAAGATACAGAGATACTTGCATCTAGACTAAAAGAGATTGAGGTTCACAAGGAAGAGGTATTAGAAATACTGCAGAGTGTGAAAATAGACAAGTCTCCTGGGCCGGATGGGATCTATCCTAGGATCCTCTGGGAAGCAAGGGAAGAGATTGCCGAGCCTTTGGCATTGATCTTCAAATCATCATTGTCCACAGGAATAGTGCCTGAGGACTGGAGGATAGCAAATGTGGTTCCCTTGTTCAAAAAGGGTAGTAGAGACAACCCTGGTAATTACAGACCAGTGAGTCTCACTTCAGTTGTTGGTAAAGTGTTGGAAAAGGTTATAAGAGATAGGATTTATAATCATCTAGAAAAGAATAATCTGATCAGGGAAAGTCAGCACAGTTTTGTGAAGGGTAGGTCGTGCCTAACGAATCTTATTGACTGTTTTGACAAAGTGACCAAACAGGTAGATGAGAGTAAACCGGTTAATGTGGTGTATATGGATTTCAGCAAGGCGTTCGATAAGGTTCCCCACAGTAGGCTATTATACAAAATGCGGAGGAATGGAATTGTGGGAGACATAGCAGTTTGGATCAGTAATTGGCTTGCTGAAAGAAGACAGAGGGTGGTGGTTGATGGAACATGTTCATCTTGGTGTCCAGTTACTAGCGGCGTACCACAAGGGTCGGTGTTGGGTCCACTGCTGTTCATCATTTTTATAAACGACCTGGATGAGGGCATAGAAGAGTGGGTTAGTAAATTTGCAGATGACACTAAGGTCGGTGGAATTATGGATAGTGACGAAAGAGAGGTTACAGAGAGACATAGATAAGCTGCAGAGCTGGGCTGAGAGGTGGCAAATGGAGTTTAATGCGGATAAGTGTGAGGTGATTCACTTTGGTCGGAGTAACTGGAATGCAAAGTACTGGGCTAATGGTAAGATTCTTGGTGTGCAGATGAGCAGAGAGATCTCTGTGTTCAGGTACAAAGATCCCTGAAAGTTGCCACCCAGGTTGACAGGGTTGTTAAGAAGGCATACGGTGTCTTGGCCTTTATTAATAGAGGGATTGAGTTCTGGAACCAGGAGGTTATGCCGCAGCTGTACAAAGCTCTGGTACGGCCTCACTTGGAGTATTGTGTACAGTTCTGGTCACCGCATTATAGGAAGGATGTGGAAGCTTTGGAAAGGGTGCAGAGGAGATTTACTAGGATGATGCCTGGTATGGAAGGAATGTCTTACGAGGAAAGGCTGAGGGCCTTGAGGCTGTTCTCTTTAGAGAGAAGAAGGTTGAGAGGTGACTTAATAGTGACATACAAGATAATCAGAGGGTTAGATAGGGTGGACAGGGAGAGCCTTTTTCCAAGTATGGGAACGGCAAACATGAGAGGGCACAACTTTAAAGTGAGGGGAGATAGGTATAAGACAGATGTCAGAGGTAGTTTCTTTACTCAGAGAGTAGTAAGGGAATGGAATGCTTTGCCTGCAACGGTAGTAGATTCGCCAAGTCTAAGTACATTTAAGTCGTCATTGGACAGGCATATGGACGTACATGGAGTAGTGTAGGTGGGATGGGCTTCAGATTAGTATGACAGGGCGGCGCAACATCGAGGGCCGAAGGGCCTGTACTGCACTGTAATGTTCTATGTTCTATGTTCTCTCCGTGTTGAGCCAGATCCCATTCCTCCATCACCAGCTGTTTCTCTCCAAACGGGAATGGGAGTGAAATCTGAGATTCCCATCTCTCAGGGACACAACCCAACAGTGATGATGCTCCAGATCCAGTCAGTTTCTGTTCCAGGCTGCAGGCACTTTGTTTATCAGCGAGAGCTCATTCTCCAGCAGTCAGCTGCTTGTTATCAGTTAGTGAGGCTGATTGACAGGTTTCTGACTCCAATTGTCTCAGTAATATGCCAGCCTGCCCTGGGGATACTCATATCGATTGGTTGCTAACAGTAGCAGGCAGAAAGGGGTCAGCGATAAAGGGTTAAATTTCTGTGCAGTTTCCCATTCTCTCCGATGATGCTGTTCACACACTGAGCTGTGTTTGAGGATTCAAGATATCACTGAGTGTTGCACTAAATGTGATGGTTTTTTGGAGCTGGGTTCACACAATTAGAAATTAATTCTCCGGGAACAGATCACTATTAGTCGAGTGTAATCTCGAAGCTGAACTGAGCTTCAAAGGGAGTGTGTGAAGCCACAAATTATGAGCTATTTGGGAGTTCAGGTTTTAATTAGCTGCCAGAGGCAGAAATCTTTTCAAAGGAAAACGTGAACATGTTCGGAGTTGTTCCGTTTAACCAGAAGCTTTAAACAGATGATTGAGGGTCATCTAGTCTCAGATTAAAACAATATAATAACATTGAACAGTCTCCGAGCTGTCATATATATATATATATTTATATATAATGTATATCAGCTGGTGAACACAGGCTGGTTTCATACCAACGGAGCTTTGGAGAGAAAAGAAACAGGGGGAGAAGTTACAGCCCAGAAACTGGGGCAGGTCAGGAGGGGCGGGGGAGCAGGGAGAGAGGGCTGCGGGCAGGGGGTGTGTGAGTAGATTTAACTCCTGGTCTGCCTGTAGTCAGACCCACATTGCTGCTGTGATGTAGGTTAGTCACTCTCGAGAACTCAGCAAGGCTCCTCCAATACCACCTTCCAAACACAACACCTTTACCACCCTGAAGGACAAGGGCGGTAGCTACATGGGAACACCATCTCCTGCAAGTTCCCCTCCACGCCAGTCCCCATCCTGACCTGGAAATATATCACCATTCCTTCACTGTCGCTGGGTCAGAATCCAGGAATTCCATCCGTTATGGCATTGTGGGTCAATTGACGGCGCAGAGACTGTAGGAGTTCAGGAAGGCAGTGCACCCCTACCTTCTCAAGGATAATGTGGGATGGATAATAAATACTGGGCCAGCCGATAACACCCTTATCCCCTGAACAAATGAAATAATTGTGTCATTTAGCTGCCTGTTCAATGCCACCTCACCAGCACCTTCTCAAGACTAGACAATGTCATAATCGGGGATACAGTGGGACCTGTTCTCATTTAAGTTACAACATCTTTTTTAAAAATAAAGGTCATGGTGTTAAACACTGAAGACAGATGTGAACTCAGAGGCTGCCTGGAGAGAGTGAGAGAGAGAGAGGGAGAGAGACAGGGAGAGAGTGAGAGAGAGAGAGAGAGAGAGAGAGAGACGGAGAGAGACAGGGAGAGAGTGAGAGAGAGAGAGAGAGAGAGACGGAGAGAGACAGGGAGAGAAAGAGAGAAAGACAGAGAGAGGGGGGATACAGAGAGAGAGAGAGGCAGGGATATATATATATATGTAGAGAGAGAGAGGGATAGAGAGATAGAGAGAGAGAGATAGAGAGAGAAAGACAGAGAGAGAGCAAGAGAGAGAGAGACACAGAGAGAGAAAGAGAGACAGGAGAGAGACAGGGAGAGAAAGAGAGAGAGAGACAGAGAGAGAGTGAGAGAGAGAGAGAGAGAGAGACAGGGAGAGAGACAGGGAGAGAGAGAGACAGGGAGAGAGTGAGAGAGAGACAGAGAGACAGACAGGCAGAGAGAGAGATGGGATAGAGAGAGAGAGAGAGACAGAGAGAAAGAGGGATAGAGAGAGATAGAGAGAGAGACAGACAGAGAGAGAGAGAGGGGGTAGAGAGAGATGTAGAGATAGATAGAGAGAGAGGGATAGAGAGAGAGACAGAGAGAGAGAGAGAGGGAGAGAGAGAGAGACAGAGAGACAGAGAGAGAGGGTCGAGAGAGAGACAGACAGAGAGAGAGAGAGAGAGGGAGAGAGAGAGATAGAGAGAGAGAGAGAGAGAGAGAAGAGAGAGATGTAGAGATAGATAGAGAGAGGGATAGAGAGAGAGAGAGAGAGACAATGCTCTCAGTGGCGGGTCCAATCGCAGCACTACCAAGAATGGTCCTGGAGAGAGTGAGAGATTCCAGAGCTAACCGTAAGTGACAGATTGTGTTGGCCAGAAGTTGCCACTATTATTTATTCAATATATCGTTTCAGCTGTATGACACCGTAATGTTTTACTGTAAACTCTGTGTCTTAGTTTCCTGCTCCACAGCTGTCTGATGACGGAGCAACATTCCAAAAGCCAGTGCTTCCAAATAAACCTCTTGGACTATAACCTGGGGTTGTGGGATTTTTAACAATCACCTTCAGATAACTCTCACTGTTTGCTGGAATTCCAGGATAAATATGTCATTGATATGTCTGAGACAATGCTCCCCTATGACAGAGGGCTGGATCCTTTACCAGGATGTTGCCTGGAATGGAGAATAGGTCGTACGAGGATAGGTTGAGAGTGCGAGGCCTTTTCTCATTGGAACGGCGAAGGATGAGGGATGACTTGATAGAGGTTTATAAGATGATCAGGGGAATGGATAGACAGTCAGAAACTTTTTCCCCGGCAACAACAGAGTGTTACAAGGGGACATAAATTTAAGGTGAAGGGTGGAAGGTATAGGGGAGATGTCAGGGGTAGGTTCTTTACCCAGAGAGTGGTGGGGGCATGGAATGCGCTGCCTGTGGGAGTGGCAGAGTCAGAATCATTGGCGACCTTTAAGCGGCAATTGGATAGGTACATGGATGGGTGCTTAAGCTAGGACAAATGTTCGTGGGCCGAAGGGCCTGTTCTGTGCTGTATTGTTCTATGTTCTATGTTCTATGATTGAGAACCAGGAGGCAGGTGCGGCTCACTCAGTCCCTGTACTGTACACAGACTGGTCAAAACTGCCCAGGCTTCAATCACACACTGTCACGCTCAACTGGAACATTGTCAGTGTCTTGATGTGAAGGTTTAACCAAACAATAACAAGTGGGATGCAGTTGGAAAGGTTTCAAGTATTTAAATGGCGCTCTTGTAAACTGCTTTCCTGAATACACACACTCAGAGAGACGAGAGAGAGAGAGAGAGAGAGAGAGGGGGAGAGAGAGACGGCAGAGCAGTGACAGACAGGAAGCTTATACATTTCAGCCGCACACAGGGGCAGCACAGGATTCCATCGACACCACGGCAAGTCACCAAATCCACTCCAAAAGCACTTCCTGATTCCAAACCTATTGTGAAGGACAACAGCAACAGGTCCATGGGAACAGCAATCTCCTGGAGGGTCCCCTCCGAAACACTGTGCAGCCTGACTCGGAAATATCTCGATGGCCATTTAGTGACCTTGGGTCAACAGACAGCACATGGACTGCACTGGTTGAAGAATACAGGTCACCAACAGTGTGGCACTCCCTTAGTACTGACCCTGTGACAGTGCAGCACTCCCTCAGCACTGACCCTCTGACAGTGCAGCACTCCCTCAGCACTGACCCTCTGACAGTGCAGCACTCCCTCAGTACTGACCCTCTGACAGTGTGACACTCCCTCAGTACTGACCCTCTGACAGTGCGGCACTCCCTCAGCACTGACCCTCTGACAGTGCGGCTCTCCCTCAGTACGGACCCTCTGACAGTGCAGCACTCTCTCAGTACTGACTCTCCGACAGTGCAGCACTCCCTCAGCACTGACCCTCTGACAGTGCAGCACTCCCTCAGTACTGATCCTCTGACAGTGTAACACTCCCACAGCACTGACCCTCACAGTGCAGCACTCCCTCAGTACTGATCCTCTGACAGTGTGACACTCCCTCAGCAATGACCCTCTGACAGTGCGGCACTCCCTCAGCACTGACCCACCGACAGTGTGACACTCCCTCAGTACTGACCCTCTGACAATGCGGCACTTCCTCAGCACTGACCCTCTGACAGTGCAGCACTCCCTCAGCACTGACCCACTCACAGTTTGACACTCCCTCAGTATTGACCCTCCGACAGTGCAGCACTCCCTCAGTATTGACCCTCCGACAGTGTGGCACTCCCTCAGTACTGACCCTCTGACAGTGCAGCATTCCCTCAGCACGGACCCTCTGACAGTGCTGCACTCCCTCAGCACTGACCCTCCGACAGTGCGGCACTCCCTCAGCACTGACCCTCTAACAGTGCAGCACTCCCTCAGCACTGACCCTCTGACAGTGCGGCACTCCCTCAGCACTGACCCTCTCACAGTGCAGCACTACCTCAGCACTGACCCTCCGACAGTGCGGCACTCCCTCAGCACTGACCCTCTGACAGTGCAGCACTCCCTCAGCACTGACCCTCTGACAGTGCAGCACTCCCTCAGCACTGACCCTCTGACTGTGCGGCACTCCCTCAGCACTGACCCTCTGACAGTGCGGCACTCCCTCAGCACTGACCCTCCGACAGTGCAGCACTCCCTCAGTATTGACCCTCCGACAGTGTGGCACTCCCTTAGTACTGACCCTCTGACAGTGCGGCACTCCCTCAGCACGGACCCTCTGACAGTGCGGCACTCCCTCAGCACTGACCCTCCGACAGTGCGGCACTCCCTCAGCACTGACCCTCCGACAGTGCGGCACTCTCTCAGCACTGACCCTCTGACAGTGCGGCACTCCCTCAGCACTGACCCTCTGACAGTGCAGCACTCCCTCAGCACTGACCCTCTCACAGTGCAGCACTACCTCAGCACTGACCCTCCGACAGTGCGGCAGTCCCTCAGCACTGACCCTCTGACAGTGCGGCATTCCCTCAGTACTGATCCTCTGACAGTGTGACACTCCCTCAGCAATGACCCTCTGACAGTGCGGCACTCCCTCAGCACTGACCCACCGACAGTGTGACACTCCCTCAGTACTGACCCTCTGACAATGCGGCACTTCCTCAGCACTGACCCTCTGACAGTGCAGCACTCCCTCAGCACTGACCCACTCACAGTTTGACACTCCCTCAGTATTGACCCTCCGACAGTGCAGCACTCCCTCAGTATTGACCCTCCGACAGTGTGGCACTCCCTCAGTACTGACCCTCTGACAGTGCGGCACTCCCTCAGCACTGACCCTCTGACAGTGCAGCACTCCCTCAGCACTGACCCTCTCACAGTGCAGCACTACCTCAGCACTGACCCTCCGACAGTGCGGCACTCCCTCAGCACTGACCCTCTGACAGTGCAGCACTCCCTCAGCACTGACCCTCTGACAGTGCAGCACTCCCTCAGCACTGACCCTCTGACAGTGCGGCACTCCCTCAGCACTGACCCTCTGACAGTGCGGCACTCCCTCAGCACTGACCCTCCGACAGTGCAGCACTCCCTCAGTATTGACCCTCCGACAGTATGGCACTCCCTTAGTGCTGACCCTCTGACAGTGCGGCACTCCCTCAGCACGGACCCTCTGACAGTGCTGCACTCCCTCAGCACTGACCCTCCAACAGTGCGGCACTCCCTCAGCACTGACCCACTAACAGTGCAGCACTCCCTCAGCACTGACCCTCTGACAGTGCAGCACTCCCTCAGCGCTGACCCTCTGACAGTGCAGCACTCCCTCATCACTGACCCTCTGACAGTGCAGCACTCCCTCAGCACTGACCCTCTGACAGTGCAGCACTCCCTCAGCACTGACCCTCTGACAGTACTGACCCTCTGAGAGTGCCCCCATCCCTCAGCACTGACCCTCCTGAATAACTCTCCTATGCCCTGATGAAGGCTTCATTTGAACCTGCCTCCCATACAGCCCAGGGCAGTGCATACCAGCCCGGAACTGTTGGTCAAATGGTTTATTTTTCCCCGGTAGCTCCATTGTTCCTTTGAAAGCCATTTCTAATCCGTGCTGTCTCTTTAGATCACAATGAGGAATGGGTTCCCTCTCTCCATGCTCACCAGATTCCCCATGATTTTCAAAACCACTGTGAGATCTCCTCCCAGATCTCTTCCCTCGAAGGTGAACAGTCCCAGCTTCCGAGGAATTGTTTGCTCGGAAGGAGGATTTGGATCGGAATAAGCCAAGGGGTGAAATGTGAATCGGTGGGATCCACTTTGTTCAGAGGTTTCTATTGGGGAGTGTGGCTGCATTGGAATGTTGGAGCTGTCTGATCTCAGCTTCCTGACAGGGAGTAATCTCTCGCTGTAAACTCCCAGGAGAAATATAAAAGAAACCACATGCCAGCAACAGAATATAAACAGGAGACAGAATTCAAATCCGGCACCATCACAATGATTGGATTGGAGATTAATATTTTGGAAAGCTTGTTTCTCAACTTTCCCCAGGGATTAACTATAATTCTGTCAGTGGAAGGAAATGGTTTTTCATCGAGGTCACCTTGTCCCTTTGCAGAGTGGAGTCAGTGTCCACCTTGAACCTTGTTCACTGATTATCTGCTGCAGGATCGACAGTGGGGTTTGAACTTCCACCCTTCAGGAACCAACAGTCACAGCACTGTGCACTGAGCCCTGACTCAGCCCTCGGGGCACTGACTCTGATGTGCAGCTAATGTTGGGTGTCAGTGTGGCACAGACCATTCCCCGAGAGTCCAACAACTTCAGGAACAAAATGTTTCCCAGCCTGTGCCAGGAGCCCGTGACAGGGCGAGCCTGGGGTTAAAAATCAATGTGTCCCTCACCTTCCCAGTCCTGGGCTCAAGGCTGTGACTCTCAGTGAACAAAATATCTGAAGGTCTTTCCCTGAGTTTAAAATGAGTGGGGCGCTAGTTAGATTCAGACTGTGTACAAAACTGAACTGGGTCATTGTTCAGGGTGTCCGGGAGCTGGCCTGGCCTGACGGAGCTGTCATCTCAGCTCCTTCTTCTTCCAGCCTCAGGACCAGAGTGTCCCATGGACAGAGGGAGTGAATCCAGGAGCTGATCCCACACTGAGGCTGCGACACTGAGGGAATGATCCCCGAAGCTGGATCTGTTCCCAATCCACATGGAACCGGAGGATGAGGGGATTCAAAGAGACAGGGTGGTTCACACTCAGTCTAAACAGATCAGAAAGCCAGACTGTGTCTCCTGGGGAAAGCTGTGAGCATCTCCTCATCATTTTCTCAATTACTATCAAAATATCAAACCTTTCAGAGCAGATGGAGACCATTCAGCCCATCCAGCCCGGAATGTCACTTTAAAAATGTATCCAATCAGTGCCCTTACCCTCCTCTTTCCCCAATGTTCTGCATATTCTCCCCCTCCTCCATTCCCCCCTCCCGGTTCCTGTGTGAAAGTTCTGATGGAATCTGCTCCCACCGCCCTTTCAGGCAGCACCTTCCAGACCCCAACAACTCACTGTGTAAAATAATCCCCCTGGGGCTTCTCCCCGATTCCCTTCAATCTGTCTCCCTCTGCTCCCTCACCCTCCTGCCCCTGGAAACATTTTCAAATTTAAAAAGCCCCTTGTTTCCCTGAACCGGATTATTTCAAGCGGACGGAGGTTGACCCTTGAGGAGCTGCTCGAAGTTCAATTGTTTCGGTCACATCCGGAGTTTGTTTGAGCAGGGAGGGAGTGGTTTGTGTGGGGAACAGTGCAGCTTCTGTCAGACAGTGGGAGAGAACAGGAACACCAACAATAACCACCCACCAACAAACACCTTGACCATCGCTGGAAACATTTCACTCCAGCTTCACCACAAACTGCCTGTGTCTCTCACACTCAGTGCTCAGCATTGCTCCCCATCTACTCCAGGTACAACCTCAATCCCAGTCAGGCAGGGGATCTGAGCTCAGCTTGTTTCTGGGTGAAATGACTGAATGAAAAAGACAGCAAGAAATCTCTGAGTGACCGTGAGAAGGATACGAGGGAGAATAGTCAGGACTAGAGGGGAGGTGGTCAGGGCGTGGATAGTAATTGTCAGAATGTTGTCAGTTCTAATTTAACAAATTATCTAAAATTCACCAATAACTGGCAATGATTTATTTCCAATTAAGAATTGTGGATGTAATTTCTCAGCATTAATAATTCAGTTGCTGGTTGCAATCGATGCTAATCACTTCAGCTCATTCCTGGGCCTTATTTGATGAATTGTTAATTTATTAGAACTGTTGCTCCAATTTCTTCCTGTGCTGTAAATGATGGCTTGGATCTGTTCTCAAAATCCTCACTTTGTGCAGAGTTAACCTTTATTGGGATTATTGTCTGAGATTCTGGATAATCGTAGTTTTAAGGTTTTAGCTGGGCTGGATTTCTTGAAATGTATCTGGGGAGCTTTTTGTATCAATACGTAGAAAGCTCAACAAGAGATGATGCAATGCTGGATCCGGTTCTGGGGAGAGTAGCCAATCGCGTGTTCGATGAAGCAGTGGGGGAACATTTCGGCAATAGTGACCACAACACAATACTGTTCAAATTTATTCTGGATAAGGAAAAAGATGGTCTGCAAAAGATGGCTTTGGATTGGGGGCAGGAAGGCAGATCTTAATGAAATAAAACAGGATCTGGCCTCAGTAGAATTGGAACAGCTTCATGTGGGTGAGTCTACAGCAGAGCAAATGGGGGGGCATTCAAAAAGGAACTGGGGGGAGTACAGCCCCAACATATACCCTTTAGAGGGAGATGTCAGAACAACACAGTCAGGACCCTGAACGTCGAGGACAATGCAGGACTGAATCAGGAAGAGAAAAAGGCCTTTAGCAAGTTCGAAGGGAGCAATTCAGCTGCAGCCTGACAGGAATACAGGAAGTACAGGAGGGAACTTCAGAAAGCAAATAGAAAAGCAAAAAGTGAGCATGAGAAAGAACCTGTGAACAGAATTAAGGAAGATCCTAAGATATTTTATACACACATTAACCAGGAAGAGATTAACCAGGGAAAGGGTGGGCCCAAGGGGGCGACCTGTGTGTGAAGCTGCAGGATAATGGAAGGGGTTGAGTAAATACTCCTCTTCAGTCTTCACTCTGGAAAAGGACAACGCAGGTACGGAATTCAGGACAAGGGACTGTGAGGAACTTGCACAAAGAACAAAGAGAATGACAGCACAGGAGAGGCCCTTCGGCCCTCCAAACCTGCACCGATCCAGATCCTCAATCTAAACCTGCTGCCTATTTGCTAAGGATCTGTATCCCTCTGCTCCCTGCCCATTCATGGGCCTGTCCAGATACATCTTCAATGACGCTATTGTTCCCGCCCCTACCACCTCCAATGGCAACATATTCCAGGCACCCACCGCACTCTGCGTAAAGAACTTTGCACGCATATATCCCTTAAACTTTTCCCCTCTCACCTTGAACTCATGACCCCTAGTAACTGAGTCCCCCACTCTGGGAGAAAGCTTCTTGCTATCCACCCTGTGTATAACTCTCATGATTTTGTAGGCCTCAATCAGGTCCCCCCTTAACTTCCATCTTTCTAATGAAAATAATCCGAATCTACTCAACCTCTCTTCATAGCTAGCACCTTCCATACCAGGCAACATCCGGGTGAACCTCCTCTGCACCCTCTCCAAAGCATCCACATCCTTTGGGAATGTGGCAACCAGAACTGTACGCAGTATTCCAAATGTAGCCGAACCAAAGTCCTATACAGCTGTAACATGACCTGCCAACCCTTGTACTCAAAACCCCGTCTGATGAAGGACAGCATGCTGTATGCCTTCTTGACCACTTTACTGACCTGCGTTGCCACCTTAAGGGTACAATGGACATGAACACCCAGATCTCTCTGTACATCAATTTTCCCCAGGACTTTTCCATTTACTGTATAGTTCGCTCTGGAATTGCATCTTCCAAAATGTATCACCTCACATTTGTCCGGATTGAACTCCATCAGCCATTTCTCTGGCCAGCTCTCCAACCTATCTATATTCTGCTGTACCCTCTGTCAGTCCCCTTCACTATCTGCTACTCCACCAATCTTAGTGTCATCTGCAAACTTACTAATGAGGCAACCTACACCTTCCTCCAAATCAGTTATGTATATCACAAACAACAGTGGTCCCAGCATGGATCCCTGTGGGACACCGCTGTTCACAGCTCTCCATTTTGAGAAGTTTCCTTCCACTACGACTCTCTGTCTCCTGTTGCCCAGCCAGTTCTCTATCTATCCAGCTAGTACACCCTGGACTCCATGTGACTTCACTTTCTCCATCAGCTTATCATGGGGAACCTTACTAAAGACCATGGATATACCATCTACACACCTTCCCTCATTAATCATTTTTGTCACCTCTTCAAAGAATTCTATTAAGTTGGTAAGACATGACCTTCCCTGGACAAAACCATGCTGCCTATCACTGATTACCCTATTTTCTTCCAAATGGGTACATATCCTATCCCTCAGTATCTTCTCCAGTCGCTTCCCTACCACTGACATCAGACTCACTGTTCTATAATTACCTGGATTATCCCTGCTACCCTTCTTAAACAAGGGGACAACATCAGCAATCCTCCAGTCCTCTGGGACCTCACCCATGTTCAAGGATGCTGCAAAGATATCTGTTAAAGCCCCAGCTATTTCCTCTCCCCCTTCCCTCAGTAACCTGGGGTAGATCCCATCCGGTCCTGGGGACTTTGAGAATACCCAACCTTAATGCCTTTGAGAATACCCAACACTTCCTCCCTCCTTATGCTGACTTGACCTTGAGTAACCAAAGATCTATCCCTAACCTCAACATCTGCCATGTCCCTCTCCTTGGTGAATACCGATGCAAAGTACTCATTAAGAATCTCATCCATTTTCTCTGACTCCACACATATCTTTCCTCCTTTGTCCTTGAGTGGGCCAACCCTTTCCCTCATTACCCTCTTGCTCCTTATGTATGAATGAAAGGCTTTGGGGTTTTCATTAATCCTGCTCACTAAGGATATCTCATGACCTGTTTCAGCACTCTTAATTGCTCGTTTCAGATTGGTCCTCCATTCCCCATATTCTTCAAAAGATTTGCCTGTCTTCCATCACCTAGACCTTATGAATGCATCCTTTTTCCTCTGAGCTGATCTTACAATTTCACCTGTCATCCATGGTTCCCTAATCTTGCCATTTCTATCCCACATTTTTACAGAAACATATCTCTCCTGAACTCTAATCAACTTCTCTTTAAAAGCCTCCCACATATCAAATATGGATTTCCTTTCCATCAGCTGCTCCCAATCTACATTCCCGACTTCCTGCCGAATTGTGGTAGAGTTGGCCTTCCCACAATTTAGCTCTTTCTTTAGGACCACTCTCATCTTTGTCCATGAGTATTCTAAAATGTATGGAATTGTGATCACTATTCCCAAAGTAATCCCCCACTCAAACTTCACCCACTTGGCCGGGCTCATTCCCCAACATGAGGTTCAGTATGGCTCATTCCTGAGTTGGACTATTTACAGCCTGCTCCAGAAAACCCTCCTGGATGCTCCGTACAAATTCTGCTCCATCCAATCCTCTAATACTAAAGTGAATCCCAATCAATGTTGGAAAAATTAACATCTCCCATCACCACCACCCTGTTGCTTATCCATCTTTCCATGATCTGTTTACATATTTGTACCTCTATCTCACGCTTGCTGTTGGGAGGCCTGTAGTACAGCCCTAACATTGTTACCGCACCCTTCCTATTTCTGAGCTCTGCCCATATTGCCTCACTGCTTGAGTCCTCCATAGTGCCCACCTTCAGCACAGCTGTGACATCCTCTCTGACCAGTAATGCAGCTCCTCCACCTATTTTACCTCTCTCTCTATCCTGCCTGAAGCAAACCTGCACAGTTTGAGATAGAAAATGGCTCTCCATTGGTACTGGAGGCCCTGTCAGGCTTAAAAATGGACAAATCCCCTGGTCCAATTAAATTACATCCCAGGCTGCTGTGGGTGATGAGGCAGGATATTACAGGGACTCTGACACAAAGTTTTAATTGCTCTCTGACCATAGGGGAAGTGCCAGCGGACTGGAGGATGGCAAAGGTGGTTCCACTTTTTAAAGAAGGCTGGTAGGGATGAGATGGAAATGTGTTGCTGGAAAAGCGCAGCAGGTCAGGCAGCATCTAGGGAACAGGAGAATCGACGTTTCGGGCATTAGCCCTTCTTCAGGCTGGTAGGGATGAGCCAGGAAATTATAGGCCAGTGGGTTTAGCGTCAGTGTTAGGGAAACTATTGGAGAAAGCTCTGGAGGAGTGAATTAATTCCCACTTGCAAAGGCATGGGTTAATTAGGGAGAGTCAGCATGACTTTGTCAGAGAGAGTTGAAAAATGTGGTGCTGGAAAAACACAGCAGGCCAGGCAGCATCCGAGGAGCAGGAGAATCGACGTTTTGGGCATAAGCCCTTCTCAACGCTGGTCTCCAGCATCTGCAGTCGTCACTTTCCCCTTTGTCAGAGAGAGGTCATACCTAATAGATTTGTTAGAAGATTTTGAAAATGTGATCAAGTGTGTGGATGAGGGAAGTTCAGTTGGTGTTGTTTATCGGGACTTTAGCAAACCTTTTGACAAGGTCCCACATGGGAGATTGACTGAGAAGGTTAAAACTCATGGAATTGTGGGAACGTTGGTGAGATAGATCGGAAACAAAGGGTAGTGGGAGGAGGCTGGAGGCCGGTGTCCAGTGATGCACCACAAGGATCAGTACTGGGACCCTTATTGTTTGTTATATACTGAAATGATATACAAAACAACCTTAGTTATCCGAACATCAATTATCCAAATTTCGGATTATCCGAACAAGATCTCAAGGTCCCATAAATGCTTCCTTTGTTTACGATCAGATCAGTTATCTGAACAATCGGTTATCTGAACAAAATACCCCCCCGCCCATCTCGTTCGGATAATTGAGGTTGTATTGTAGATGAAAAGGTTGGGGGAATGCTAAGCAAGTTTGCAGATTATACCAAGGTTGGTGGAAGGGTTAATAGAGAAGATGATGTTTATAGGTTACAGGAAGATATAGATGGGTTGGTCAGAAGGGCAGATCAGTGGCAGATAGTATTTAACCCTGATAAATGTGAGGTGATGCAGTTTGGAAGAAGAAACAAGATGAGAGAGTATTTAATGAATGGCAGGACACTGGGTCGCCCAGAGGAACACTGGGATCATGGGTAATTATTCACAGATCCCTGAGATAACCAGGGCACGTGAATAGGGTAGTTAGGAAGAAAGCATGTATGGAACACTCGCTTTCATCAGTTATGACAGAGTATAAGAGCAAGATGGAAATGTTGAGACATACAAAGCGTTGGTCAGGCCGAAGCTGGAGTTGTGTGCGCAGTTCTGGTCACCTCACTACAGGAAGGATGTGACAGCACTAGAGGGAGTACAGAGGAGGTTCATCAGGATGTTGGCTGGGATTGAGAGACTGAGCTATAAGGAGAAGCGAGATAGGCACAGAAGATTGAGGGGGAACATGATTGAGATATATAGGATTATGAGGGGTAGGGACAGGGTGAATAGAGAGTAGTTGCTCTCCTCGGTTGAGGGGTCAATCATGAGGGGGTGAGGTTTTCGGGTAAGGGGCAGGAGATTCCGAGGGGATTTGGGAAAAATCTTCTCCACTCGGTGGGTGCTGGGCATCTGGAATGCACTGCCTGGGAAGGTAGCTGAGGCTGGAAACATTACAACCTTCAAAAAATATTTGGACGAGCACTTCAAATATCATAACATTCAGGGATATGAGATAAGTGCTGAAAATTGGGATTAGTGCATCTTTAGTGGTAGTTATATCAGTGCAGAGTCAATGGGCTGAAGGGCCTTTTCTGCGCTGTATGAATCGACAACTCTATTGCATCGCTCATGCTCAAATATCCAGCTCTACCTTCCACACTGAAACCTTCAGAACTGTTCACCCATGGTGGGCTTCATAGGGATTGGATATGAGCTCAGTCACACAGTGAGATCAAGATCATTATGGGATGTCAGTAAAATACACTGAAGACACAGGGATGGTGTTTAATGGAAAGTTGGTTTCGATTAGCATTCTGCCAGTGTAGATCAGAGTGATTTGTATTCACACAAAATACCTCAACTGAAGCTGTTCTTAATGTTTCAGCACGAGACAATAATGAGGCAATAATTGGAGATTATTTAACACAATTCTGCTTAATCAGGTCGGATTAATCACTGGACATAGCAGGGGTAAGGTTCCCCAGGACTGACATATGATTTATTTTTTCATTCCGCCATTACTGGCTGTCCCTTTTATTGACCCTCCGACAGTGCGGCTTCCCTCAGTACTGACTCTCTGAGAGTGTGATAGAGGGAGTGCCACACTGTCAGAGGGTCAGTCATGAGGGAGCACTGATTGATTGCTGCTGCATGACGTTTTCTGCTGGCTCCCTGTTTCTCTCTGCATTAAACGCCCTGAGTATTGAGTGCTTCCTGCATTCTCTCATTTCATTTGGAATTTGCAGCATCTGCAGGTTTTTTTTCCCAGTGAATGCTGAAGTCATCCTCTGGATTGGGAGATGCCGGTGTTGGACTGAAGTGATCTTTAATGAAGTCATCCACTACATTGATTGTAAAAGCTCTCAGAAGTGATGCTGTCATTTCAGTCTCACAGAGTGAACTGACAGGAGGATATCGATGTCGAACTCTCAGCTCAGTGATAGGGGAAGGTTAACGGTTTACACATGAAAGGATGACTTCAGAGGAGTCCTTTCAACCATTGACTGAAGGTCTGGCTTTCAGTTAAAGTTTTCAATCTGATTTCTGCTGAAGTTCATCTGAGAAGATTGATGTTTGATGTCTTGACAAGGGAACAGGAACACGGTCTTCCTTTCATTGTTACTCCCCAGAATATTCAGAATGTAAAATTGCAGCCATTAATGACCATTGGCTCGGTTTCCACTGTTATATTATCGGCTGGTGTGACAGTGTGGAGTTAGGTGAAGTATTTCTGAAGAACATGATCTGTGTCAATGAGTTGGCACCCTCTCACAATCAGAACCAGCTTTCAAATCTCAACAAACAGCACCTTCCAAACCCACCACCTCTTCCATTTAGAAGGACAAGGTCAGTAGATACTTAGGAACACCACCCCCTGCAAGTTCCCCTGCAAGCCACTCACCCCCCTGACTTGGAAATATATCTCCAAATATATCTCCGTTCCTTCAGTGTTGCTGGGTCAAAATCTGGGAATTCCCTCCTTAATGACAACCCACAGCAGATGGACTGCAGCAGTTTCAGAGGGCAGCTCACCCCCCACCTTCTCAAGGACATGAACAGGTGGGTAGGAAATGCTGATGGAGCTGAAGTGAGGATCCGTATAGAGACTGGTGTCTGGTTAAAGGTTATGAAGCTGAAAATGTGTTGCTGGAAAAGCGCAGCAGGACAGGCAGCATCCAAGGAACAGGAGAATCGACGTTTCGGGCATAAGCCCTTCTTCAGGAAACCCGAAACGTCGATTCTCCTGTTCCCTGGATGCTGCCTTTTCCAGCAACACATTTTCAGCTCTGATCTCCAGCATCTGCAAACCTCACTTTCTCTTAAAGGTTATGAAGCCAATGGAAAGAAAACTGATGCACAAGGTTTCATTCATTAAAACTGTTCTTTAAAAAATACCAAAATGATTCAAAAAGTGATTAATAGCTGAAGGAGAGCTGATGGAAGGTGAATCACATGACCAGGACTGTAGGTAAAGATTTAAATTAAATAGTGTGGGGTGGTGTGTGTTCAGTTGCATGGAAAATTATAAGATCAAAGGTAAAGAGGAAGGTAGGATTCCATGTTCACGATGGGATTAATTGTTACCAGAAAATAAAAGCATGACACAGAACGTGTGTACGTTGCATTGTGCTATTCCACATACATAGTTACAAGGAGATCAATACTGGGAACGTAACATTCAAGGTAATTTGATCTTTTAGAGGTCAGGACAGTTGGGAAAGCTGTTGGAGTAATACTATTAATAAAAAAAACACAGACAGGTCTGGGACTGAATCACGTCTCAGGTGCTATTTTTTTTTAATGTCAAAAACAAACTTTATTCATAAAATTATTTGGATCTCTACACAATCGGTCATGCCATTCTTGTCACACATTACATTGCTTTACATACAGACATCGAAGTTTATTTTTCCTAAATACACATCTGTACATTTACTATCCAGCTCTTCTGCTGAGACGTCAACGGAGCCCAAATGACTGGGTGGCCCCCCAGTTCTTCTTAGGCAGGCGTCTTTCACCGAGTTGATGATCCTTCAGGCACAGTTGATGTTCGTCTTGGTGTGCGTCCCGGGGAACAGGCCGTAGAGCACGGAGTCCCGCGTCACGGCGCTGCTCGGGACGGACCTCGACAAACACCACTGCATTCCTCTCCAGACTTCTTCTGCGTAGGCACATTCCAGAAGGAGGTGTGTGACAGTCTCGTCCCCCCCGCAGCCCCTTCGTGGGCAGCGTGCGGTGCGGCTGAGAGTCCGGGCGTGCATAAAGGATCTCACAGGCAGAGCCCTTCTCACCACCAGCCAAAGCCATGTCTTGGTGCTTGTTGGAAAGTTCTGGCGATGAGGCATTCTGCCAAATGACTTTGACAGTCTGCTCAGGGAACCGCTCGATAGGATCTGCCCTCTCCTTTTCCCGAAGGGTCTCAAGGACACTACATGCTGACCACTTCCTGATGGACTTGTGGTCAAAGGTGTTTTTCTTCATAAACTTCTCCACGAAGGACAGGTGATACGGAATGGTCCAACTACTTGGAGCGTTCCACAGCAGCGAGGCCAGGCCCATCCTTCACGACACCGGGGACAGGTAGAACCTCAGTATGTAGTGACACTTGGTGTTTGCGTACCGGGGATCCACGCACAGCTTGATGCAGCCACACACAAAGGTGGCCATCAGGGTGAGGGTGGCATTGGGTGTGTTTTTTCCCCCGTTGTCCAGATCTTTATACATTGAGTCCCTTCAGACCCGGTCCATATAAAATGGTAGATGGCCCGGGTGACTGCAGCGGCACAGGTTCTGGGAATAGGCCAGACCTGTGCCACGTATAACAGCAATGACAGTGCCTCACACCTGATGACCAGGTTTTTTCCCACGATAGAGAGTGACCGTAGCTTCCATCTGCCCAGTTTCTGCCTCACTTTGCTGATACGCTCCTCCCAAGACTTGGCACACGCCCCAGCCCCTCCGAACCAAATACCCAGCACCTTCAGGTGGTCAGTCCTGACGGTGAAGGGGATTGAGGATTGGTTCCCGAAGAGCATGGCCTCACTCTTGCCTCTGTTTACCTTGGCCCCCGAGGCCCGTTCGAACTGGTCACAGATGCACATGAGTCTGTGCACGGACAGCGGATCCGAGCAGAAAACGGCGACGTCATCCATGTACAGGGAGGCCTTAACTTGTAGGCCTCCGCTGCCAGGAATAGTCACCCCTCCCAGGCTCACATCCTTATTATATCGAAATACTTTTATGAATAAAGTATATTTTTGAAATAAAAAAAATGACTTTCAGCAAAAATATATCCCAATAAAGACACAGCATATTAAACACTACGGCAGATTAGTGAGGAATATAAAAACTGACAATGAAAGCTTCTTTATATGTATAAGAGGAAGAGGGAGGTCAAAGTGAATATATGAAAAGATGATGAATCTGTGGAGATGGCTTTGGGATCAAGGAAATGGCAGAGGAGTGAAACAGATATTTTGCATCAGTCTTTATGGTGGTAGGTACTTTGAGCATCCCAGTAAATACTAAATAATACTGGGCAGAATGTAAGTCCCATCAGCAGCACTAACAGGGAAGTATGAGACGAACTAATGGGGCTAAAGGCAGATACGTCTCAGGGCCCCAATGGCTTGCATCTTCGAAAAGAAGTTGCTACTGAGAGAGTGGGTGCATTGGTTCTAATTTTTCACAAATTGTTAGATTCGAAAGAAGTATCGGAGGATTAGAAAACTGTTAATGTGACACCTCTATTCAAAAAGAGCAGGAGGTAAAAAAGTGGGTAACTATAGACAGATTAGCCAAACATTTATTGTTGGAAAAGTATTGTAATCAATTATTAAGAAAGTAATACCAGAACATTTGGAAAATCATAATCCAATCAAGCAGAGTCAGCTCAGCGTCAGGAAAGGGAAATTGTTCCTGGCTCATTTGAGTTTTTCGAGGAAGTCTTAACCAGAATGGATAGAGGGGAACTAGAAGATGTGTTGTAATTGGAAATGTTCGACAATATATCTCACAAAAGATTAAGTCTAACATCAGAACCCACAGGGATCAATGCTGGGACCACAGCTGTTAGTAATATATATTGAAGACTGGGAGGAAGGAAGTGATTGTACTGTAGCTACATTTGCAGATGACACAAAAATAGGTGAAACGCAATTTGCGACAGTGACACAAACCATTTCCAGGAAGATAATGATAGGTTAAGTAAATTGGCAAATAGAGTATAACGTGGGAAAATGTGAAGTTGTTCATTTTGGAAAGGAGACCAAAAGAACAGAATATTACTTAAATGGAGAGAAATTGCAGAAAACTGCAACACAAAAGGACTTGGAGAACTTGTGCACAAACATGGACAGCAGGAGATCAGGAGGCTAATGGAATATTGGCCCTTATTTCAAGGGGGTTGAAGTATAAGGATAGGGAAGGCTTACTGCAACTGTACAAGGTGCTGGGGAGAACACATCTAGAGTACTGAGAGAAATTTTATAGACAATAGACAATTGGTGCAGGAGTAGGCCATTCGGCCCTTTGAGCCAGCACCACCATTCATTATGATCATGGCTGATCATCCACAATCAGTATCCTGTTCCTGCCTTATCCCCATAACCCTTGATTCCACTATCCTTGAGAGCTCTATCCAACTCTTTCTTGAAAGTATCCAGAGACTTGGCCTCCAAAGCCTTCTGGGGCAGAGCATTCCACACACCCACCACTCTCTGGGTGAAGAAGTTTCTCCTCAACTCTGTTCTAAATGGCCTACTCCTTATTTTTAAACTGTGTCCTTTGGTTTGGGACTCACCGGAAACATGCTTCCTGCCTCTAGAGTGTCCAATCCTTTAATAATCTTCTACGTCTCAATCGGATCCCCTCTCAGCCTTCTAAACTCAAGGGTATACAAGCCCAGTCGCTCCAATCTTTCAGCATAAGATAGTCCCACCATTCCGGGAATTGACCTCGTGAATCTAGGCTGCACTCCCTCAATAGCCAGAATGTCTTTCCTCAAATTTGGAGACCAAATCTGCACACAATATTCCAGGTGTAGTCTCACCAGGGCCCTGTACAGCTGCAGAAGAACCTCTTTGCTCCTATACTCAATTCCTCTTGTTATGAAGGCTAGCATGCTATTAGCCTTCTTCACTACCTGCTGTACCTGCATGCTTGCCTTCATTGACTGGTGTACAGGAACACTCAGATCTCTCTGTACTGCCCCTTTACATAAATTGATTCCATTTAGGTAGTAATCTGCCTTCCTGTTCTTGCCACCAAAGTGGATAGCCACATTTATCCACATTAAACTGCATCTGCCATGCATCTGCCCACTCACCTAGCCTGTCCAGGTCACCCTGTAATCTCCTAACATCCTCCTCACATTTCACCCTGTCACCCAGCTTTGTGTCATCAGCAAATTTGCTAATATTACTTTTAATATTTTCATCTATATCATTAATGTATATTGTAAACAGCTGCGGTCCCAGCACCAAACCTTGTGGTACCCCACTGGTCACCGCCTGCCATTCTGAAAGAGACTCTTTGTTTCCTGTCAGCCAGTCAATTTTCAATCCAAGTCAGTATTTTACCCCCAATACCATGTGCCCTAATTTTGCTCACTAATCTCCAATGTGGGGCTTTATCAAAGGCTTTCTGAAAGTCCAGGTACACTTCATCCATTGGATCTCCCTCGTCCATGTTCAGAGTTACATCCTCAAAAACTCCAGAAGATTAGTCAAGCACAAGCCATACTGACTCTGACCTATCCTGTTACTGCTATCCAAATGAGTTGTAATTTCATCTTTTATAATTGACTGTGACTCGGTGGTTAGCACAGCTGCCTCGCAGCACCAGGGACCCAAGTTCGATTTCAGCTTCGGGTAACTGTCTGCGTGGAGTTTGCACATTCACTAAGATGATCCCTGGGACGGAGAGATTGTCTTAGGAGGAAAGGCTAAACATATTGGGAATCTACTCACTGGGGTTTAGAAGATTGAGAGGTGATCTGATTGAAACATTAAGGATTCTGAAGGGGCTTTGCTGAGGGGGTGTTTCTCCACATGGGAGAGTCTAGAACCAGAGGGTACAGGCTCAGATTAAAGGGACACCAATTAAAGACTGAGTAGAGAGGAATATCTTCTCTCAAAGAGTTGAGTCTTTGGAACTCCTTGCCACAGAGAGCAGGGTCCTTGTGCATATTTAAGGCTGAGAGAGAGACTCTTGATCAGTCAGGGAATCAAGGGTTAAGGGGAACAGGACAGGAACATGGACGTGAGGAATGTTGGATCAGCCATGATCATATTGAATGACAGAACAGGTTTGAGGGGCTGAATGATCTCCTCCTGTTCCTATTTCCATTGGTCCCATGGTCAAAGAAGTAAATTTCATTTTAAATGGTCAATGCAAAGACATAGCTCACATTGTGCTAACACTCACATTACTCCCAAATGAAAGCAGGGCATTGTGCAATCTCACATTCGGCTGTCACTAGAACAGCCTCTCACTCTCACAAGGATAGCCTCTCACTTTCCACTCAATTGTTTTGGACTTGAGTCACTTTCACTGTTCACCATATTCCATTGGAATTCACAAGACACAGTCACCACCACTGAAATATAGGTCCCAGAATTCTCACTTGGATGCCAATAGTTGTGCTAGCATACAATTCCTTGGGACTCCCTCCTCGGCCCCATTCAATTGGAGTCATGGGCTCTTGAAATACTGAAACAGTCGCAGTATATCGATAGTTCCTCACAGTCAGAACCTGTCTGCTCTTTCCAACTGGAACACACTCAGTAATCAGTAACACTCTCTGCTCTATTCTCAGGGACCGGCTACAAAACCCAGCGTTTTAGTTTCAGCAGCTGAAAGATCGGCGGGGTTGACGGGAAGGTGAATCACTGATTTTAAACTTACCTCGTGAATAGGTGGAGTGCACGCTGAACAGGAGCAGACACAGGATGGCTGGGTAGGTGAAGTAATATATTTGGGTGGTTGCGTTACCTGAAACATGACTTAGGTAGTGTCTCCACCCATCCTCCTCCTCTAACCAAAAAAAGAGTTCTGTGTGCCGGATTAGTAACGTAACTAATTGTTTTTTTATTCTTTATTTTTCTACAGTCCCTTTGGGAATTTAGAACAGTGGGAATGGAGGTTAGGGCAGTTGAATGTTTCTCCTGCAGGATGTGGGAGGTTAAGGGTCACCACAGGGTTCCTGCTGACTGCATCTGTGGGTAGTGCACCCAACTCCAGCTCCTCGGGAACCCCGTTAGGGAACTGGAGCTGGATGAACTTCAGATCATTCGGGAGGTGGAGGGGGTAATTGAGAGGAGTTACAGGGAGGTAGTCACTCCTCAGGTACAAGAAGAAGGGAGTTGGGTTACAGTCAGGGGACAGAAAGGGAACTGGCAGGCAGTGCAGGGAGTATACCATTTTAGATATTGTTGGGGGGGATGACTTACCAGGTAAAAGCAGTGGGGCACAGGTCTCTGGCACAGAGTCTGTCCCTGCTGCTCAGAAAGGAAGAGGGAAGAGGAGCAGAGCAGTAGCCATTGGGGACTCCATAGTTAGGGGGACAGATAGGAGGTTCTGTGGGGACGAGAGAGACTCACGGTTGGTGTGTTGCCTCCCAGGTGCCAGGGCTCGTGACATCTCTGATCGTGTTTTCGGGATCTGTGAGGGGGAGGGGGAGCAGCCCCAAGTTCTGGTTCACATCGGGACCAGCGACATAGGTAGGAAGAGAGATGGGATTGAAGGCAGAAATTCAGGGAGCTAGGGTAGAAGCTTAGAGCTAGGACAAACAGAGTTGTTATCTCTGGTTTATTGCCTGTGCCACGTGCTAGTGAGGTGAGGAATAGGGAGAGAGTGGAGTTGACCATGTGGCTACAGGGATGGTGCAGGAGGGAGGGTTTTGGATTCCTGGATAATTGGGGCTCTCTCTGGGGTAAGTGGGACCTCTACAAACAGGATGGTCTACACCTGAACCAGAGGGGTACCAATATCCTGGGGGGGGAGATTCGCTAACGCTCTTCAGGAGGGTTTAAACTAATTCAGCAGGGGGATGGGAACCAGAATTGTAGCTCCAGTGTACAGGAGGTCGAGAGTAGTGGGGTCAGGAATGAGGTTTCAAGGTCGCAAGAGTTCACCAGCAAGTAGGAGGGTGTTTTGAAGTGTGTCTACTTCAACGCCAGGAGCATCCGGAATAAGGTGGATGAACTTGCAGCTTGGGATGGTACCTGGGACTTCGATGTTGTGGCCATTTTGGAGACATGGATAGAGCAGGGACAGGAATGGTTGTTGCAGGTTCTGGGATTTAGATGTTTCAGTAAGAACAGAGAAGATGGTAAAAGAGGGGGAGGGGTGGCATTGTTAGTCAAGGACAGTATTACAGTTGCAGAAAGGATGTTTGAGGACTCATCTACTGAGGTAGTATGGACTGAGGTTAGAAACAGGAAAGGAGAGGTCACCCTGTTGGGAGTTTTCTATAGGCCTCCAAATAGTTCCAGAGATGTCGAGGAAAGGATAGCAAAGATAATTCTGGATAGGACCGAGAATAACAGGGTAGTTGTTATGGGGGACTTCAACTTTCCAAATATTAACTGGGAATACTATAGTTCAAGTACTTTAGATGGGTCAGTTTTTGTCCAATGTGTGCAGGAGGGTTTCCTGACACAGTATGTAGACAGGCCAACAAGGAGTGAGCTGGAAATGTGTTGCTGGAAAAGCGCAGCAGGTCAGGCAGCATCCAGGGAACAGGAGAATCGACGTTTCGGGCATAAGCCCTTCTTCAGGAATGAGGAAAGTTTGTCCAGCAGGCTAAGATAAAAGGTAGGGAGGAGGGACTTGGGGGAGGGGCGTCGGAAATGTGATAGGTGGAAAGAGATCAAGGTGAGGGTGATAGGTCAGACTGGGGTGGGGGCAGAGAGGTCGGGAAGAAGATTGCAGGTTAGGAAGGCGGTGCTGAATTCGATAGATTTGACTGAGACGGGGTGGGGGGAGGGGAAATGAGGAAACTGGTGAAATCCGAGTTCATCCCTTGTGGTTGGAGGGTTCCTAGGCGGAAGATGAGGCGTTCTTCCTCCAACCGTCGTTTTGTTGTGGTCTGACGATGGAGGAGTCCAAAGACCTGCATATCCTTGGTGGAGTGGGAGGGAGAATTGAAATGTTGAGCTACAGGGTGGTTGGGTTGGTTGGTCCGGGTGTCCCAGAGGTGTTCTCTGAAACGCTCCGCAAGTAGCCGGCCTGTCTCCCCAATATAGAGGAGGCCACATCGGGTGCAGAGGATGCAATAGATGATATGTGTGGAGGTGCAGGTGAATCTGTGGCAGATATGGAAGTTTCCTTTGGGGCCTTGGAGGGAGGTGAGGGGGGAGGTGTGGGCGCAAGTCTTGCACCTCCTGCGGTTGCAGGGGAAGGTGCCGGGAGTGGAGGTTGGGTTGGTGGGCGGTGTGGATCTGACGAGGGAGTCACGGAGGGAGTGGTCTTTACGGAATGCTGATAGGGGAGGGGAGGGAAATATATCCTTGGTGGTGGGGTCCGTTTGGAGGTGGCGGAATTGATGGTGGATGATGCGCTGTACATGGAGGTTAGTGGGGTGGTAGGTGAGGACCAGTGGGGTTCTGTCCTGGTGGCGGTTGGAGGGCCCCTCCAACCGCCACCAGGACAGAACCCCACTGGTCCTCACCTACCACCCCACTAACCTCCATGTACAGCGCATCATCCGCCGTCATTTCCTCATTCCTGAAGAAGGGCTTATGCCCGAAACGTCGATTCTCCTGTTCCCTAGACGCTGCCTGACCTGCTGCGCTTTTCCAGCAACACATTTCCAGCTCTGATCTCCAGCATCCGCAGACCTCACTTTCTCCAACAAGGAGTGAGGCCACTTTAGATTTAGTACTGGGTAACGAGCCTGGCCAGGTGATAGATTTGGAGGTAGGTCAACACTTTGATGATAGTGACCATAATTCGGTTATGTTTACTTTAGCGATGGGAAAGGGAGAGGTATATACCACAGGTCAAGAGTTACTGCTGGGGAAAAGGCAATTATGATGTGATTAGACAAGATTTAAGATGCATAGGATGGGGAAGGAAACTGCAGGGGATGGGTACAATTGAAATGTAGAGCTTATTCAAGGACCAGCTACTGCATGTCCTGGATAAGTCTGTAGCTGTCAGGCAGGGAGGGAGTGGTTGAGCGAGGAAGCCGTGGTTTACTAAAGAAGTTGAATTTCTTGTCAAGAGGAAGGAGGAGGCTTATGTTCGGATGAGACGTGAAGGCTCAGTTAGGGCACTTGAGAGTTACAGGTTAGTCAGGAAAGACCTAAAGAGAGAGCTAAGAAGAACCAGGAGGGGACATGAGAAGTCACTGGCAGATAGGATCAAGGAAAACCCTGAAGCTTTCTATCGGTATATCAGGAATAAACGAATGACTGGAGTAAGATTAGGGCCAATCAAGGAAATGGTGGGTAGTTGTGCGTGGAGTCCGAGGAGATAGAGGAAGTACTAAATGAATATTTTTCGTCAGTACTCTCACAGGAAAAAGACAATGTTGTCGAGGGGAATACTGAGATAGAGGCTACGAGACTGGACAGGATTGAGGTTCATCAGGAGGTGGTGTCAGCAATTCTGGAAAGTGTGAAAATAGATAAGTCCCCTGGGCCGGATGGGATTTATCCCAGGATTCTCTGGGAAGCCAGGGAGCAGATCACAGAGCTTTTGGCTTTGATCTTTATTTCGTCATTGTCTACAGGAATAGTACCAGAAGGCTGGAGGGTAGCAAATGTTGTTCCCTTGTTCAAGAAGGGGAGTAGAGACAACCCTGGTAATTAAAGACCAGTGAGCCTTACTTCAGTTGTGGGTAAAGTGTTGGAAAGGATTATAAGAGATAAGATTTATAATCATCGAGAAAGGAATAAGTTGATTAGGGATAATGAACATGGTTTTGTGAAGGGTGGGTCATGCCTCACAAACCTTATTGAGTTCTTTTAAAAGGTGACTAAACAGGTAGATGAGGGTAAAGCCGTTGATGTGGCGCATACGGATTTTAGTAGGGATCCGTGCTGGGACCGCAGCTTTTTACAATATATGTTAATGATATAGAAGATGGTATTAGTAATAACATTAGCAAATTTGCTGATGATACTAAACTGGGTGGCAGGTGAAATGTGATGAGGATGTTAGGAGATTACAGGGTGACCTGAACAGGTTAGGTGAGTGGTCAGATGCATGGCAGATGCAGTTTAATGTGGATAAATGTATGGTTATCCACTTTGGTGGCAAGAACAGGAAGGCAGATTACTACCTAAATGGAATCAATTTATGTAAAGGGGCAGTACAGAGAGATCTGGGTGTTCTTGTACACCAGTCAATGAAGGCAAGCATGCAGGTACAGCAGGTAGTGAAGAAGGCTAATAGCATGCTGGCCTTCATAACAAGAGGAATTGAATATAGAAGCAAAGAGGTGCTTCTGCAGCTGTACAGGGCCCTGGTGAGACCACACCTGGAGTACTGTGTGCAGTTCTGGTCTCCAAATTTGAGAAAAGACATTCTGGCTATTGAGGGAGTGCAGCGGAGGTTCACGAGGTCAATTCCTAGAATGCCGGGACTACCTTACGCTGAAAGATTGGAGCGACTGGGCTTGTATACCCTTGAGTTTAGAAGGCTGAGAGGGGATCTGATTGAGACATATAAGATTATGGAAGGATTGGACACTCTGGCAGCAGGAAACATGTTTCCGCTGATGGGTGAGTGCCGAACCAGAGGACACAGCTTAAAAATACGGGGTAGACCATTTAGGACAGAGATGAGGAGAAACTTCTTCACCCAGAGAGTAGTGGCTGTGTGGAATGCTCTGCCCCAGAGGGCAGTGGAGGCCCAGTCTCTGAATTCATTTAAGAAAGACTTGGATAGAGCTCTCAAAGATAGTGGAATCAAGGGTTATGGAGATAAGGCAGGAACAGGATACTGATTAAGGATGATCAGACATGATCATATTGAATGGTGGTGCAGGCTCGAAGGGCTGAATGGCCTACTCCTGCACCTATTGTCTATTGTCTAGTAAGGCGTTTGATAAGGTTCCCTACTATAGGCTACGGCACAAAGTACAGAGACATGGGATTGAGGGTGATTTTGTGATTTGGATCAGAAGTTGGCTAGCTGAAAGAAGTCAGAGGGTGGTGGTGGATGGGAAATGTTCATCCTGGAGTTCAGTTACTAGTGGGGTACCACAAGGACCTGTTTTGGGGCCACTGCTGTTTGTCATTTTTCTCAATGACCTAGATGAGGGCGTGGAAGGATGGGTTAGTAAATTTGCAAATGACACTAAAGTCGGTGGAGTTGTGAATAATGCTGAAGGATGTTGCAGGTTACAGGGCTGGGCTGAGAGGTGACAAATGGAGTTTAATGTGGAAAAGTGTGAGGTGATTCTCTTTGGAAGGAGCAACTGGAATACAGAGTACTGGGTGAATGGTAAGATTCTTGGTAGTGTAGATGAACAGAGAGATCTCAGTGTCCATGCACATAGATCCCTGAAAGTTGCCACCCAGATTGATAGGGTTGTTAAGAAGGTATACGGTGTGTTAGCTTTTATTGGGAGAGGGATTGAGTTTCGGAGCCATGAGGTCATGCTGCAGCTGTACAAACCTCTGGTGTAGCAACAATTGGTGTATTGTGTACAGTTCTGGTCACCGCATTATAGGAAGGATGTGGAAGTTTTGGAAAGGGTGCAGAGGAGATTTACCAGGATGTTGCCTGGTCTGGAGGGAAGGTCTTATGAGGAAAGGCTGAGGGACTTGAGGCTGTTTTTGTTAGAGAGAAGAAGGTTAAGAGGTGACTTAACTGAGACATAAAGATAATCAGAGGGTTAGATAGGGTGGACAGGGAGAGCCTTTTTCCCTCGGATGGTGATGGCTAGCACGAGGGGACATAGCTTTAAACTGAGGGATGATAGATAGATGTCAGAGGTGGTTTCTTTACTCAGAGAGTAGTAGGGGCATCGAACACTCTGCCTGCAACAGTAGTAGACTCACCAACCTTAAGGGCATTTAAATGGTCATTGGGTAAACATCTGGATGAGGATGGAATAGTGTCGGTTAGATAAGCTTCAGATTGGTTTCACAGGTCGGCACAACATCGAGGGCCGAAGGGCCAGTACTGCGCTGGAATGTTCCATGTTTTAAAACCAGGACTTGTTGGAAAACAGCCGGACAAATATTTGTGGCTGATCCAGTCCCAGTGCGGTTAGCTTCCTGTTCACACTTTGACTTTTAGTTGCTGATCTCCATGACAACCTTAGGTCACATAGATATTTCTTGGCACCAACTCACGTAATGATTGAGAATCTAGACCAAGCTTGCTCTTTAAGGGACAAAAGAAAATAGAGACTTACCCAGCACAAGAGTCAGCACACAACAGCACAAAGGTGTCATTCTGGAGAGTTGTTCCTGAGAGGAGTTAGACCAGGTTACCTCTGCTGACAAATGAAAAGGATTCCTGATGAAGGGCTTATGTCCAAAACACTGACTCTCCTGCTCCTCAGTTGTTGCCTGATCAGCTGTGCTTTTCCAGCAACACACTCTGCGACAAATGAAAAGGGCCAGGGTTTACTGAGATAGATCAAAGTGGTGGAATCTCGCTGCAGTCTGGGCGGAGGGGGCTGAGTCCGAAAGCAATGTTTATTTTCCAATGGGCCCTGTGTCACCGAGTGCAGAGAAGCTGAAGACTCAAAGGGCAACAGTGAGCTGTGTCCCCCAAATCTCCAGCACATCATTAGGCTCAGTCTTGCCAGTCAGAGTCCCCCAGAGAAAACTCTTCACGCGAACACTCAGCATCTGAAAACATTTAATCTTCAGTATGTTGATCACAGAGCAAAACTGGAATTGCTGGAAAAGCTCAGCTGGTCTGTCAGCAACTGTGGAGAGAAAGTTGAGTGACCCTTCCTCAGAGTTTTGAGGACAGGTCACTTAACTCCACACATTAACTCTGATTTCTCTCCACAGATGCTGTCAGACCTGCTGAGCTTTTCCAGCAACTTCTATCTTTGTCTCTGATTTACATCATCCGCAGTTCTTTCGGTTTTTATTTGACAAAGGACACTCTAATTGGGTGAGTCTGAGATCAATGTGGAATACAGCTGAGCCTCAAATTCTATCAGATGTCGGAGGAATCCAATAAAACAGAATTTCCATTGAATCCTCACTGTTTGAATCTCTGTCCAACTGAAAAATCATGTACATTTGAGGTAGTTCTCACACAACTGCCTGGGCCTATGTAGACATGCTGCCACTGTGCATCTCTCCTCATCCAACAGATCTTGTTGCAGTGTCTGCAGAGTGAACACACTTTCTCAGTCAAGGTGCTCACAGTTCAAGGACAATTGGCCAGACAAGGTTCCCCACCCCACAGCAGTCAGTACCGTTCAGGGCAGTAAAGCTTCGAGAGCAGAGGGAGAGAGAGGACAGACAGCAGACCCTCTGTCTCCAACTCCGCACCCACCCCACCTCACCCCAGACCCCATCGGAATTCATTCCCACAGAAAATAGAAACAACTCCAACACACAAAACAGCACAAAATGACCTTTTCAACCTTATCTGACCAACAGCTTCTGCCACAGACAGGAGATTGGTCGTATCATCTGAGCAACTTCTATAATCACATCCAGGCAATCAACATTACCCCTGTGCTGAAAGATTCTCGCTGTCAGAGGGTCAGTATCAGAGGGTCAGTGCTGAGGGAGTGCTGCACTGTCAGAGGGTCAGTGCTGAGGGAGTGCCAGACTGCCAGAGGGTCAGTGCTGAGGGAGTGCCGCACTCTCAGAGGGTCAGTGCTGAGGGAGTGCCGCACTGTCAGAGGGTCAGTGCTGAGGGAGTGCCGCACTGTCAGAGGGTCAGTGCTGAGGGAATGCTGCACTGTTAGATGGTCAGTGCTGTGGGAGTGCCACACTGACAGATGGTTAGTACTGAGGGAGTGCCTGGATTAGTGGTGCTGGAAGAGCACAGCAGTTCAGGCAGCATCCAAGGAGCTTTGAAATCGACGTTTCGGGCAAAAGCCCTTCATCAGGAATAAAGGCAGAGAGCCTGAAGAGTGGAGAGATAAGCTAGAGGAGGGTGGGGGTGGGGAGAAAGTAGCATAGAGTACAATAGATGAGTGGGGGAGGGGATGAAGGTGATAGGTCAGGGAGGAGAGGGTGGAGTGGATAGGTGGAAAAGGAGATAGGCAGGTCGGACAAGTCCGGACAAGTCATGGGGACAGTGCTGAGCTGGAAGTTTAGAACTAGGGTGAGGTGGGGGAAGGGGAAATGAAGAAACTGTTGAAATCCACATTGATGCCCTGGGGGTGAAGTGTTCCGAGGTGGAAGATGAGACATTCTTCCTCCAGGCGTCTGGTGGTGAGGGAGCAGCGGTGAAGGAGGCCCAGGACCTCAATGTCCTTGGCAGAGTGGGAGGGGGAGTTGAAATATTGGGCCACGGGGCGGTGTGGTTGATTGGTGCGGGTGTCTCAGAGATGTTCCCTAAAGCGCTCTGCTAGGAGGCGCCCAGTCTCCCCAATGTAGAGGAGACCGCATCGGGAGCAACGGATACAATAAATGATATTGGTGGATGTGCAGGTAAAACTTTGATGGGTGTGGAAGGCTCCTTTAGGGCCTTGAATAGAGGTGAGGGAGGAGGTGTGGGTGCAGGTTTTACAGTTCCTGCGGTGGCAGGGGAAAGTGCCAGGATGGGAGGGTGGGTTGTAGGGGGGCGTGGACCTGACCAGGTAGTCACGGAGGGAACGGTCTTTGCGGAAGGTGGAAAGGGGTGGGGAGGGAAATATATCCCTGGTGGTGGGGTCTGTTTGGAGGTGGCGGAAATGTCGGCGGATGATTTGGTTTATGCGAAGGTTGGTAGGGTGGAAGGTGAGCACCAGGGGCGTTCTGTTCTTGTTACGGTTGGAGGGGTTGGGTCTGAGGGCGGAGGTGCGGGATATGGACGAGATGCGTTGGAGGGCATCTTTAACCACGTGGGAAGAGAAATTGCGGTCTCTAAAGAAGGAGGCCATCTGGTGTGTTCTGTGGTGGAACTGGTCCTCCTGGGACAGTGCCACACTGTCAAAGGGTCAGTCTTGAGGGACAGTGCCACACTGTCAGAGGGTCAGTGCTGAGGGACAGTGCCACACTATCAGAGGGTCAGTGTTGAGGGATAGTGCCACACTGTCGGAGGGTCAGTGCTGAGGGACAGTGCCACACTGTCAGAGGGTCAGTGCTGAGGGACAGTGCCACACTGTCGGAGGGTCAGTGCTGAGGGACAGTGCCACACTGTCGGAGGGTCAGTGCTGAGGGACAGTGCCACACTGTCGGAGGGTCAGTGCTGAGGGACAGTGCCACACTGTTGGAGGGTCAGTGCTGAGGGACAGTGCCACACTGTCAGAGGGTCAGTGTTGAGGGACAGTGCCACACTGTCGGAGGGTCAGTGTTGAGGGACAGTGCCACATTGTCAGAGGGTCAGTGTTGAGTAACTGTGCCACACTGTCGGAGGGTCAGTGCTGAGGGACAGTGCCACACTGTTGGAGGGTCAGTGTTGAGGGACAGTGCCACACTGTCGGAGGGTCAGTGCTGAGGGACAGTGCCACACTGTCGGAGGGTCAGTGCTGAGGGACAGTGCCACACTGTCAGAGGGTCAGTGCTGAGGGACAGTGCCACACTGTCGGAGGGTCAGTGCTGAGGGACAGTGCCACACTGTCAGAGGGTCAGTGCTGAGGGACAGTGCTGCACTGGCATCACTCGCTGACTGGAATTGAATGGGAATCACCCAGAAACCATGGAGGCATCATGATCCACAAAGATTAGTCACTGACAGATTGATGTTGGAATGTGATTTTGTCTCTGCACAATCATCATTGGGAAATACCACAGAGTTATTTCTGGATAATATTTCTTTCTCCAATTTATTTTTCAACAATTTGAAATGATTTGTGGGTTTGATGAAAAATTTGTGCAGTTTCACTGAGGATGAGTGCATTGTGGAAATGTCACACTGATGTAACAGCTTAGCCATCTGAAGAATTACAGATGAACTGTATCATTCCACAGACATTGCAATTCGATTGACCTTCAAAGATACATTCACTTACTAATATCTAATTGTTCTAACCATCAAAATTCATGTTAAATGCCTGGTCATGAATTAAAGGGGCTTCTTAACATTTGGAGATGGTGCATGTTCATTTCAAAACAGATCAGTCAGAGCCCACTGATTTGTAAATCAAGTTGTATTTACTGTTATTAGGAATGCATCATGAAGATAATTCTGGGATTCTGTCTCAAAGATTTATTCCAGTTCTCAATTCCAATGGATTCCTAGGTTTCCGTATAACTACTGTTTAAATACAATCTAATCACATCTCCCAGATCTCTCAAAGCTCTTTTAACAATATCTACAGGCCCCGTGGCTCAGGGAAATGAGACTTTTAAAAACTGATTTGTCAAACAACTACAGCAGCTGCACAGTTTACTTCTCCCTAACTAAGTCACCTCCTTTAGTCGCACACCCTCTGAAATCTGAGGTTATTCCCAATCTAGCCTCACCTGAATGCCTGAATTGTAATCACTCCATTTGGTGGCTGTACCATCAGACTGCCTGAGCACCATGTACTGGGATTCCCTTCCGAATCCTCTTCACTTCCACCTCTTTTAAAGACTCTCCATTAAATCAAGTTGTTCATAGATCTTTGAAAGTTGCCACTCAGGTGGATAGAGCTTGTAAGAAGGCCTATGGTGTATTAGCGTTCATTAGCAGAGGGATTGAATTCAAGAGTCGTGAAGTGATGTTGCAACTGTACAGGACTTTGGTTAGGCCACATTTGGAGTACTGTGTGCAGTTCTGGTCGCCTCACTTTAGGAAAGATGTGGAAGCTTTGGAGAGGGTGCAGAGAAGATTTACCAGGATGTTGCCTGGAATGGAGAATAGGTCGTACGAGGATAGGTTGAGAGTGCTAGGCCTTTTCTCGTTGGAACGGCGAAGGATGAGGTTTATAAGATGATCAGAGGAATAGATAGAGTAGACAATCAGAAACTTTTTCCCCGGGTGCAACAGAGTGTTACAAGGGGACATAAATTTAAGGTGAAGGGTGGAAGGTATCGGGGGATGTCAGGGGTAGGATCTTTACCCAGAGAGTGGTGGGGGCATGGAATGCGCTGCCTGTGGGAGTGGCAGAGTCAGAATCATTGGCGAACTTTAAGCGGCAATTAGATAGGTACATGGATGGGTGCTTAAGCTCGGACAAATGTTCGGCACAACATCGTGGGCCGAAGGGCCTGTTCTGTGCTGTATTGTTCTATGTTCTATGTTCTAATTTCTTTAACCAAATAAAACCAGAGAATCCTTACAGTGTGCAAGCAGGTCATTCTGCCCATCAAATCCACCCGAACCCCTGAGAGCATCCTACCCAGAGTCTCCCTATCCCTGTAACCCTGCATTCCCCATGGCCAATCCATCTGACCTGGAATTCCTCAGACTGTGGGAGGAAACTGGAGCATCCAAAGGAAACCCACGCAGACACGGGGAGAATGTGCAAACTCCACACAGACAGCCACCCGAGGCTGGAATCAAACCTGGGACCCTGGTGCTGGGACAGCCTTGCTAACCACTGAGCCACAGTACCACCCATAGTTAGTCACCTGTCCTCACATCGACTCAAATTTTACTTATAGGCTCTTGTGGGGCTAGCAAAACGCAATACGAAAGCAAGTTGTTGTTATACTGTCTCATCAAGCTCTCCCAGTGTAGGAAATTAACCACCTTATTACCTGAAGATAGCCCCACATTGAACTCTCAGCACCACACTGAACTCCCAGCCCCACACTGAACTCTCAGCCTCACTGAACTAGATTATCTTTTCTTTCACTTCCCTGGACTATGTGATTCCTGCAAAGAGCTTTTGTGAGGGTAGAGTTTGTAACAGCCCCAATGTTTTATGAATTCTCCTGATTGTCAGGCAAATCCACAAAATCTGAAGGATTTGATCCAAAGATTTGTCGCTGGTAGATATTCAAGTGCAAAGACCTTTAAAATGTGACAAACTGGTCCAGGAAACAATCAAGAAAGCTAATGGAATGCTGGCCTTTAGATCTACAGGCCTGGAGCACAGGATGCAGACGTTATGATGCGGTTGATCAAACTCCTGGTTAGAACCCACCCGGAGCACTGTGAGCAAATCTGGGCAGAACACCTTAGGAAGGATAGGTTGGCTTTGGAGGGAAGACAACGTGGATTTACAGGAATGATTCCTGGTCTTAAGGGTTAAGTTTGAGAAAAGATTATACAAATTAGGTCTGTTTTCTCTCGAATTTAGATGTTTCAAAGGCTTCAAGATAGTAGCAGGAAAAGACAGGGGAGATAAAGATAAACTATTTCCACCGGTTGGGGAATCTAGAACTTGGGGCATAGTCTGAGAATTAAGGCCAGAGCATTCAGGAGAGATAGCGAGTTTGCAGAAGATTTATAGCTCAGGTTGAGGTTCTGGATGTAGGTTTGCTTGTTGAGCTGGAAGGTTCATTTCCAGACGTTTCATCACCATACTAGGTAACATCTTCAGTGAGTTTCCAGGTGAAGCATTGAACACAGTCCTCAGATTTCTCAGCAACAATCCCAAAAAAGCAGACAAAGCACGTCCAGAAACCCGAGCCATTCTCCCCTACAAACAGGCAGAAAACTAGCCACCAGGATACATGAACATCAACTAGCCACAAAACAACATGACCCTCTCTCACTAGCATCCTTACATACAGATAAGGAAGGACACCACTTTGACTGGGACAACACATCCATCCGAGGACAAGATAACAAAGACACACACAAGAATTCCTAGAAGCATGGCATTCCAACCGGAACTCTATCAACAAACACTTGACTTGTACCAAATTTACCACCCCCTGAGAAAAAGAATGGGAAATGGCATCACCACAGGAAATGACATCACCAACCCAAAGAAACCCAAACATATAAATAGAAAGCAGGAATCAGCAGCAGTGCTTCGCCTGGAGGCCCACTGAAGATGTTACCTAGTAGGGTGACGAAACGTCTGGATATGAACCTTCCAGCTGGACGAACAAACCTACATCCAGTTCAGAAGAGATGTTAGGAAGTACTTCCACACACAAAGAGCAGGAGAGGTTTGGAATTCTCTTCCACAAATGGCAGTGGGTGCTGGATCAGTGTTAATATTCAATCAGAGATAGATACATTTGTGAAGCAAAGTGAAATAACTCCACAGTGGCTGGTATCCCATCACCAAGTGCCCCTTTATTTACACGTGGAGACTCCTTGACACTGACCAAGCTCCATTGAATCCGGCTCTGAATGAACAGAACCCCTGAAACTCCTGTTTATACCTGTCAGCCAGGGCTCACTGATTGGGCCAGGTGAACAGCCCCAGTCAGGGAACTCATACTTTCAGGTCCACTTGACTGACCTCAATACACCAAGATCCTTTATTGGTCAGAGTATTGAGTACAGGAGTTGGGAGGTCATGTTGCGGCTGTACAGGACATTGGTTATGCCACTGTTGGAATATTGCGTGCAATTCTGGTCTCCTTCCTATCGGAAAGATGTTGTGAAACTTGAAAGGGTTCAGAAAAGATTTACAAGGATGTTGCCAGGGTTGGAGGATTTGAGCTACAGGGAGAGGCTGAACAGGCTGGGGCTGTTTTCCCTGGAGCGTCGGAGGCTGAGGGGTGACCTTATAGAGGTTTACAAAATTATGAGGGGCATGGAAAGGATAAATAGACAAAGTCTTTTCCCTGGGGTGGGGGAGTCCAGAACTAGAGGGCATAGGTTTAGGGTGAGAGGGGAAAGATATAAAAGAGACCCAAGGGGCAACTTTTTCACACAGAGGGTGGTACGTGTATGGAATGAGCTGCCAGAGGAAGTGGTGGAGGCTGGTACAATTGCAACATTTAAGAGGCATTTGGATGGATATATGAATAGGAAGGGTTTGGAAGGATATGGGCCGGGTGCTGGCAGGTGGGACTAGATTGGGTTGGGATATCTGGTCGGCATGGACGTTTTGGACCGAAGGGTCTGTTTCCATGCTGTACATCTCTATGACTCCATGACTCTATATAAGAGATATGGGTCAAAGGCAGGCCTATGGGGTTAGGCCACAGATCATCCATAATCTCACGGATCAGTGGAACAGGCTGGAGGGGCTGAATGGCCTCCACTTGTTCCAATAATCCATCTTGTTTTTAGTTCCCTATGTTTAAATTTATTCCATTTAACTCACGTGGAGGATGAAAGCCGATTGCTGGTACAGTGCTTATTCTGATAAGAAATCTCTTTTCCAGGGAGCAGTAGGGGCTGGGTCACTGAATATATTTGAGGCTGAGCTTGTCAGAGCTTTGACTAATGAGGGAGTGAAGGGGGAAAGGGGAGAGAAAGTGAAATGGCCAATGCTACCAGATCGACCACAACCCTTTGAATGGCAGAACAGACTGGAGGGGCTGAATGGCCTACTCTAGCTCCTATTTCTAATGATCTTATCACCAACGACCTCACAGCTCAAGTCAGAGAGACGATTCTGTTTGACACTGGTTAATCCTCACAAGCAGTAAGTCTTTGAAGAATGCAGGATAAGTTGCTGAGGCTGTGAAGGAACACGAGCGGAGGGTTTACAAATTAGAGAACAGTAGCCAGGAAGGTCGAGTGAATGTTTACAAATCACTGGGGTGAACCAAGCAGGAGGGCTGTCTCTCACCCTGGGCCCCAGTCTTAATGACCTCAGAGTCTTGGAGAAGGCATCGAGGAGATTGGCTAAGCAGGGAGAAGGGATTGCGCGGCTACTGGATGCTCTTATCGGACTGGGGTGATTGAGACTGTCGCTCTGTGACTGACAGCAGCCTTTCCATTCCTTGCACTGTGCGGATTTGATCCAAACAACAAGGAGGAGACTGAGTGAAGGAGGCATGGAGATTCCAACAGGAGCACTCCACTCTGACGCAGAAATCTGCCTGTAGATCTGAAAGCAGAGGCAGTTTCTATCCCTTCTCAAGGACACTGCTGTGATAGACAAAGCTGCCTCACCAGCTCAGGTAAGGAAACCTTAAAGAATTGGAATCACTCCTGTGATGAAGGACCCATGACAACCAAACTGTACACAGCAAGATCCCATGAATGACAATGACTCTGTGAGCAGTTATGGTGCTGCTGGCTATGAGGAGGTTAACCTCAGCAATGGGCAAAGTGACCTCCTCCTGTGCTGTCAGAGTCTGTGACTGAAGAGAACGCAGAACAGTACAGCATAGTACAGGCCCTTCAGCCCACAATGTTGCGCAGAGCATTTATCTTAAACTTATCAACCTGACCTACACACCCCTCAATTTACTGCTGTCCATGTGCTTGTCCAGCACTCGCTGATATGTCCCTAATGTCTCTGACTCTACAACCACCGCTGGCAGTGCATTCCACACACCACCACTCTCTGAGTAAAGAACCTACCTCTCACATCTCCCCTAAACCTTCCTCTAATTACTGTAAAATATGCCCCCTTATGCAGCCATTTACATACAACATAGAACATAGAACATAGAAGAATACAGCGCAGTACAGGCCCTTTGGCCCTCGATGTTGAGCCGATCCAAGCCCACCTAACCTATACTAACCCACTATCCTCCATATACCTATCCAATGCCCGCTTAAATGCCCATAAAGAGGGAGAGTCCACCACTGCTACTGGCAGGGCATTCCATGAACTCACAACTCGCTGAGTAAAGAACCTACCCCTAACATCTGTCCTATACCTCCTCCCCTTAATTTAAAGCTATGCTCCCTCGTAATAGCTGACTCCATACGTGGAAAAAGGTTCTCACGGTCAACCCTATCTAAACCCCTAATCATCTTGTACACCTCTATCAAGTCACCCCTAAACCTTCTTTTCTCCAATGAAAACAACCCCAAGTGCCTCAGCCTTTCCTCCTACGATCTTTCTACCATACCAGGCAACATCCTGGTAAACCTCCTCTGCACCTGTTCCAGTGCCTCCACATCCTTCCTATAGTATGGCGACCAAAACTGCACACAATACTCCAGATGCGGCCGCATCAGAGTCTTATACAACTGCAACATGACCTCAGTACTCCGGAACTCAATTCCTCTACCAATAAAAGCCAGTACGCCATATGCCTTCCTCACCGCACTATTTACCTGGGTGGCAACTTTCAAAGATTTGTGTACATGGACACCAAGATCCCTCTGCTCATCCACACTACCAAGTATCCGACCGTTAGCCCAGTACCCCATCTTTTTATTACTCTTACCAAAGTGAATCACCTCACACTTAGCTACATTGAACTCCATTTTCCACCTTTCTGCCCAGTTCTGCAGCTTATCTATATCCCGCTGTAACCTGCCACATCCTTCCTCACTGTCAACAACTCCTCCGACTTTCGTATCATCTGCAAACTTGCTCACCCAACCTTCTAACCCCGCCTCCAGGTCATTTATAAAAATGACAAACAGCAATGGTCCCAAAACAGATCCTTGCGGAACACCGCTAGTGACGGCACTCCAAGATGAACCTTTGCCATCAACTACTACCCTCTGTCTTCTTCCAGCCAGCCAACTCCTAATCCAAACCTCCAACTCACCCTCAATGCCATACCTCCGTATTTTCTGCAGTAGCCTACCATGGGGAACCTTATCAAACGCCTTACTAAAATCCATATACACCACATCTACCGCTTTCCCCTCGTCCACCTCCTTAGTCACCTTCTCAAAGAATTCAATAAGGTTTGTGAGGCACGACCTGCCCTTCACAAAACCATGCTGACTATCCTTGATCACATTATTCCTATCCAGATGTTCATAAATCCTATCCCTTACAATTCTCTCTAAGACTTTGCCCACAACAGAAGTGAGACTCACCGGCCTATAGTTACTAGGGAGAAATCTCTTGCTACCCACTCTATCTATGCCTCTCATTACCTTCGGAGTGAGTGAGTGAGGCCCCTCTCAGTCAGGACTGAGCATGGGTTGTATCCTCGTTGTTCTGGCTTTCTGCTTCCCTGAAACAACGTCGCTTGTGACTGAAGAGCCCGATGCTGGAGTGACAGTCCCAGTCACAGAGGTCACATCTGTGTTTGGTTGTTGATCTACTCGAGCTGCTGCCCTCCTTCCTTGGTGCCCACGTGTCTGCTGCAGCACTCCTCAGCTTCACATCCCCTGTTTGGAAGTGTTGGTTCAGCGTGCTTCTGCATCTCGTGCGGTCAGCTGCAAGCCGCTCCAGGACCCCGTAACAATATCAAGCGCCTTCATGTCTCTCATGCAGATGCCCTTGTAGTGCAGAGAGGTCACCCAGTGGGTCTCTTCCCCGATACAAGCCTTCCATGGAGGATATCCTTGGGATGCGGCTATCCTCCAAGCGGTGGGCGTGCCTGAGCAGAGTGTACATGCTGGGAAGGTCAGCACGAGATAGGACGATATGCCCAGGATATGGCAGATACTCCTCAAATGGAAGGTGTTCAGTCTTCCCTGCTGTCTGTAGTCCATGTTTCACTGCCATACAGCAGTGTGCTTATAACACAGGCATTGTAGACTGACATTTTTGTCTTCACTATCAGATTGGGATTTGTCCATACTCGAGTTGTGAGGCGAGCAGGAGTTGAGGCTGCTTTTGATTTTGATTTAGATTACTTACAGTGTTGAAACAGGCCCTTCGGCCCAACAAGTCCACACTGACCCTCCAAAGAGCAACCCACCCAGACCCATACCCCTACATTTACCCCTTACCTAACACTATGGGCAATTTAGCATGGCCAATTCACCTGACCTGCACATCTTTGGACTGTGGGAGGAAACCGGAGCACCCGGAGGAAACCCACGCAGACACGGGGAGAACATGCAAACTCCACACAGTCAGTCGCCTGAGGCGGGAATTGAACCCGGGTCTCTGTGCTGTGAGGCAGCAGTGATAACCATTGTGCCACCATGCCGCCCTCTTGTTGATCTCTGTGTCCAAGGAGAGGTTGTCAGTGATGGTAGAGCCAAGCTACGTAAACTGCTGGAAGACATTGAGTTTGTAGTCATTGATGGTGTTGACCGGCTGTGCCTCTGTGTCCTGTCCCAGGGCATTCATCTTCTTCAGACAGATAGTCAGCCTGGAGTCCTTGCAAGTGTAAGAGAGGCAGTCTGTCAGTAACTGAAGTTCCTGCTGGGTGTGTGTTGCAAATGCAGCATCATCGCCAAAGAGCATGTTCCTGATAAGTGCCGCACATGCTTTTGTCTTGGCTCTGAGGCGGTAAAGGTTGAAGAGCCTGCCATCTGATCCAGTGTGTAGGTAAATCCCCTCCGTTGCCATGCCAAAGGTGTGTTTCAGCAGCACAGCAAAAAAAAATCCCAAAGAGGGTGGGAACGATGACGCAGCCTTGTTTGACACCGCTGCGGATATCGAAAGACTCAGAGGAGTTGCCATTGAACTGCACTGTCCCCTTCATGCTCCTGTGGAAGGATTCGAGCATGCTCAGCAGTTTTGGTGGGCAGCCGATCTTCAGGAGTTAAAAATCACACAACACCAGGTTATAATCCAACAGGTTTAATTGGAAGCACACTAGCTTTCGGAGCGCCGCTCGACCTGATGAATTCCAATTAAACCTGTTGGACTATAACCTGGTGTTGTGTGATTTGTAACTTTGTCCACCCCAGTCCAACTCCGGTGTCTCCAAATCAGATCTTCAGGAGAACCTTGAACAGGCCGTTCCTGCTGATGAGGGTGAACCCCTTGGTGAGGTCGATGAAGGTGACATACACAGGCTTTTTCCATTCTCTGCACTTCTCCAGCAGTTGGCAAAGGGAGACGATTATGTCTGCTGTTGGCCTTTTAGCTCAGAAGCCGCACATTACCTTGTACACCTCGATCAAGTCACCTCTCTTCCTTCTTCTCTCCAGTGTGAAAAGCCCTCACTGTCTCCTTCACTCCTTCACTCCCTACCTCACCGTCTCCTTCACTCTCTCCTTCCCTCCCTCACCGTCTCCTTCACTCCTTCACTCCCTCCCTCACTGTCCCCTTCACTCCCTCACTCCCTCCGTCCCTGTCTCTGTCACTCTCTCAGTGACCTACCTCACTCTCTCCCTCCCTGACTCCCTCAGTGATCTCCCTCACTCCCTCTCCATCAGATGATTAATGGGAGAGAGATTTTTACCCACTCTCAGAGGAACAGCTTAAAGTGTTTGACACAAACACTTCAAATGGAGCCATCAGAAAATTCCTCAAATCACCCTGAGGTCATTCAGCCCCTTGATGCTGCCCCTTGACCCTGTGAACGCAGGGCAGCTCTTCCCTCGAAGCCCATCCAGTTCCCTTTCCTCTATCCCCAGCGATGGGGAAGGAGAGAGCAGTGGGAAAGAGCAGGGGCTGATGGAGTAAGATGCAGAGGGACCAAGGTGTCCTAGTGCATGAATCACAAAATGTTAGTTTGTAGGGACAGCAAGTTATATGAACACAGAACATAGAACAGTACAGGCCCTTCGGCCCTCGATGTTGTGCCGACCTTTTATCCTCCTCGAAGATTAATCTAACCGACGTGCCCCTCATCGTATTGTCTTCCATGGGCCTATCCAAGAGTCGCTTAAACGTCCCTAATGTCCCTGACTCTACTCCCACCGCTGGCAGTGCATTCCACACACCCCCCCCCACTCTCTGTGTAAAGAACCTCCCTCTGACATCTCCCCTATATCTTCCTCCAATCACCTTAACATTATGCCCCCTCATGATAAACATTTCCACCCTGGGAAAAAGTCTCTGGCTTTCCACTCTATTGATGCCTCTCATCAACTTGTACACCTCTATCAAGTCACCTCTCATCCTTCTTCTCTCCAATGAGGAAAGCCTCAGCTCCCTCAACCTTTCTTCATAAGACACACCCTCCAGTCCAGGCAGCATCCTGGGAAATCTCCTCTGTACCCTCTCTAAAGCATCTACATCCTTTCTATAATGAGGCAACCAACACTGGACACAATATTCCAAGTGTGGTCTAACTAGAGTTTTATAGAGTTGCAGCAAAACCTCACGGCTCTTAAACTCAATCCCCCTGTTAATGAAAGCTAAAACACGATATGCTTTCTTAACAACCCTATCCACTTGGGTGGCAATTTTGTGGGATCTATGTACATTGACCCCAAGATCCCTCTGTTCCTCCATATTGCCAAGAATCTTGTCTTTATCCTCATACTCAGCATTCAAATTTGACCTTCCAGAATGAATCACTTCACATTTATCCAGGTTGAACTCCATCTGTCACTTCTCAGCCCAGCTCTGCATCCTGTCAATGTCATTTTGTAGCCTGCAACAGCTCTCAATACTATCTTCAACTTCACTGACCTTTGTGTCATCGGCAAATTTACTAACCCACCCTTTCACTTCTTCATCCAAGTCATTTATAACAACTACAAAGAGCAGAGGCTCAAGAACAGATCCCTGCAGGACGCCACTGGTCACCAACCTCCAGGCGGAATACTTTCCATCCACTACCACTCGCTGTCTTCTTTCAGCCAGCCAATCCTGTATCCAGACAGCCACATTTCCCTGTATCCCATATTTCCTGACTTTCTGAATAGGCCTACCGTGGGGAACCTTATCAAATGCCTTACTGAAATCCATATACACCACATCCACTGCTCGACCTTCGTCAACTTGTCTCGTTACATCCTCAAAGAACTCAATAAGGCTCGTGAGGCATGACCTGCCCTCACAAAGCCGTGCTGACTATCTTTAAACAAACTATATTTTTCCAAATAGTCATGAATCCTATCTCTCAATCCTTTCCAGTACCTTATTTCCCACAGACGTAAGACTGAATGGTCTATAATTCCCTGGGATTTCCCTAATTCCTTTCTCGAACAGAGGAACAACATTCACCTCCCTCCAATCATCCGGTGCTACTCCATGGAGAGTGAGGATGCAAAGATCATCACCAGAGGTGCAGCAATCTCATTCCTCACTTCCCACAGTACCCTTGGATGTATCTGGTCTGGCCCTGGGGACCTATCCATCTTGATGTTTCCCAGAATTTCCAGCATATCCACTTCATTAATATCAATCTGTTCAAGTCTATTAACCTAGTCTCTCACTATCAACAAGGTCCATCTCTCTAGTGAATACTGAAGCAAAAACTCATTTAAGGCCTGCTCTTCCTCTTCCTAATGCAGCCACGGGTTCCCTCCACAATCCCTGGTTGACCCTACCCTCATTCTCTTATTCCTCACGTAAGTGTAGAATGCCTTTGGGTCTTCCCTAATCCTTCCCACCAAAGCTTTTTCATGCCCCCTCCTCGGTCCATTTTTGAGTTCTTTCCTCGTTACCCTGTTATCCTCTAAAGCTGTGCTTGTTCCTTGCTTCCTCAACAATAAGTAAGCTTCCTTCTTCCTCTTGACGAGAAGCTCCTCGTCTCTTGTCATCCAAGGCTCCTTCACCTTACCATTCCTTGCCTGTCTCAGTGGGACAAAGGTATCCAACACTCGCACCAAGTGCTCCTTAAACAGCCTCCATATTTCTGTTGCGCATTTGTTCTGTTATCTACTTCGATGCCGGGAGCATCTGAAATAAGGTGGGTGAACTTGCAGCATGGGTTGGTACCTGGGACTTCAATGTTGTGGCCATTTCGGAGACATGGGTAGGGCAGGGACAGGAATGGTTGTTGCAGGTTCCGGGATTTAGATGTTTCAGTAAGAACAGAGAAGATGGTAAAAGAGGCGGAGGGTGTGGCATTGTTAGTCAAGGACAGTATTACGGTGGCAGAAAGGAGGTTTGAGGACTCGTCTACTGAGGTAGTATGGGCTGAGGTTAGAAACAGGAAAGGAGAGGTCACCCTGTTGGGTGTTTTCTATCGGCCTCCAAATAGTTCCAGAGATGTTGAGGAAAGGATAGCAAAGATGATTCTTGATAGGAGCAAGAGTTACAGGGTAGTTGTTATGGGGGACTTCAATTTTCCAAACACTGACTGAAAATACTATAATTCAAATACTTTAGATGCGTCAGTTTTTTTGTCCAATGTGTGCAGGAGGGTTTCCTGACACAGTATGTAGACAGGCCAACAAGGGGCCACATTGGATTTGGTACTGGGTAATAAACCTGGTCAGGTGTTAGATTTGGAGGTAGGTGAGCACTTTGGTGATAGTGACAACAATTCAGTTATGTTTACTTTATGTTTACTTTAGTGATAGAAAGGGATAGGTTTACACCACAGGACAAGAGTTATAGCTGGGGGAAAGGCAATTAGGCGAGATTTAGGATGCATAGGATGGGGAAGGAAACTGCGGGGGATGGGCACAATTGAAACATGGAGCATATTCACGGAACAGCTGCTGCGTGTCCTTGATAAGTGTGTACCTGTCAGGCAGGGAGGGAGTGATCAAGCGAGGGAGCTGTGGTTTAATAAAGAAGTTAAATCTCTTGCTAAGAGGAAGAAGGAGGTTTACGTTAGGATGAGATGTGACGGCTCAGTTAGGGCACTTGAGAGTTACACGTTAGTCAGGAAAGACCTAAAGAGAGAGCTCAGAAGAGCCAGGAGGGGACATGAGAAGTCACTGGCAGATAGGATCAAGGAAAACCCTAAAGCTTTCTACAGGTATATCAGGAATAAAAGAATGACTGGAGTAAGATTAGGACCAATCAAGGATAGTGGTGGGAATTAGGCCACATTTGGAATATTGCGTGCAACTCTGGTCTCCTTCCTGTCAGAAAGATGTTGCAAAACTTGAAAGGGTTCAGAAAAGATTTACAAGGATGTTGCCAGGGTTGGAGGATTTGAGCGACAGGGAGAGGCTGAACAGGCTGGGGCTGTTTTCCCTGGAGCGTCGGAAGCTGAGGGGTGACCTTATAGAGGTTTACAAAATTATGAGGGGCATGGATAGGATAAATAGGCAAAGTCTTTTCCCTGGGGTCAGGGAGTCCAGAACTAGAGGGTATAGGTTTAGGGTGAGAGGGGCAAGATATAAAAGAGACCTACAGGGCAACTTTTTCACGCAGAGGGTGGTACGTGTATGGAATGAGCTGCCAGAGGATGTGGTGGAGGCTGGTACAATTACAACATTCAAGAGGCATTTGGATGGGTATATGAATAGGAAGGGTTTGGAGGGATATGGGCCGGGTGCTGGCAGGTGGGACTAGATTGGGTTGGGATATCTGGTCGGCATGGACGGGTTGGACCGAAGGGGCTGTTTCCATGCTGTACATCTCTAGGACTCTATGACTCTATGATTCAATGAGATAGGAGAAACGCTAAATGAATAATTTTCATCAAGATTCACACTGGAAAAAGATAATGTTGTCAAGGAGAATACTGAGACACAGGCTACTAGACCAGGTGGGATTGAGGGTCACAAGAAGGAGGTGTTTGCAATTCTGGAAAGTGTGAAAATAGAATAGTCCCCTGGGCCAGATGGGATTGATCCTCGGATTCTCTGGGAAGCCAGGGAGGAGATTGCAGAGCCTTTGGCTTTAATCTTTATGTCATCATTGTCTACAGGAATAGTGCCAGAAGACTGGAGGATAGCAAATGTTGTCCCCTTGTTCAAGAAGGGGAGTAGAGACAACCCTGGTAATTACAGACCAGTGAGACTTACTTCGGTTGTGGGTAAAGTGTTGGAAAAGGTTATAAGAGATAGGATTTCTAATCATCGAGAGAAGAATAAGTTGATTAGGGATAGTCAACACGGTTTGTGAAGGGTAGGTCGTGCCTCACAAACCTTATTGAGTTCTTTGTGATGGTGACCAAACAGGTGGATGAGGGTAAAGTGGTTGATATGGTATATATGGATTTCAGTAAGGCATTTGATAAGGTTCCCCACGATAGCCTATTGCAAAAATACAGAGACATGGAATTGAGGGTGATTTAATGGTTTGGATCAGAAATTGGCTAGCTGAAAGAAGACAGAGAATGGTGGTTGATGGGAAGTGTTCATTCTGGAGTTCAGTTACTAGTGGTGCACTGCAAGGATCTGGTTTGGGGGTCACTGCTGTTTATAAATGAAGGCCGTAGAAGGAAGGGTTAGTAAATTTGCGGATGACACTAAGGTCAGTGGAGTTGTGGACAGTGCTGAAGGATGTTGCAGGCTACAGAGGGGCATAGATAAGCTGCAGAGCTGGGCTGAGTGGTGGCAAATGGAGTTTAATGCAGAAAAGTGTGAGGTGATTCACTTTGGAGGGAGCAACAGGAATGCAGAGTATTAGGCTAATGGTAAGATTCTTGGTAGGGTAGATGAACAGAGAGATCTCAGTATCCATCTACATAGATCCCTGAAAGTTGCCACCCAGATTGATAGGGTTGTTAAGAAGGTATACGGTGTGTTAGCTTTTATTGGTAGAAGGATTGAGTTTTGGAGCCATGAGGTCATGCCGCAGCTGTACAAAACTCTGGTGCGGCCGCACTTGGAGTATTGTGTACAATTCTGGTCACCGCATTATTGGAAGGATGTGGAAGCTTTGGAAAGGGTTCAGAGGAGATTTACCAGGATGTTGCCTGGTATGGAGGGAAGGTCTTATGAGGAAAGGCTGAGGGACTTGAGGCCATTTTTGTTAGAGAGAAGAAGGCTGAGAGGTGACTTAATAGAGACATATAAGATAATCAGAGGGTTAGATAAGGTGGACAGGGAGAGCCTTTTTCCTTGGATGGTGATGGCTAGCACGAGGGGATGTAGTTGTACCGCACTGTAATATTCTATGTTCTAGGTTCTATTTCCCATGGAGCAATTGTTCCCAATTTATACTGCACATCTCCTGTCTCATCGCAGTATAATTTCCCCTCCCCCAATTAATCACCTTCCCATACTGTCTGTTCCTACCCCTCTCCAAAGCTACGGTAAAAGTCAGGCAGTTGTGGTCACTGTCACCAAAATGGTCTCCCACTGAGAGATCTGACACCTGGCTGGACTTGTTCCCTAGCACCAAATCCAATATGACCTCCACCCTAGTCAGTCTATCTACATATTCAGTCAGGAATCCCCCTGGACACACCTGACAAAATCAGCTCCATCCAGACCATCTGCACTAAGGAGGTTCCAGTCGATATTGGGGAAGTTGAGGTCATCCAATAACAATAACTTTTACATCTGCACCTTTCCAGGATCTGCTGTCCAATCTGTTCTTCCATCTCTCTGCTGCTATTGGGGGGTCCATAGAAAACACCTCCTTTCCTGTTCCTGACTCCCACCCAGACTGACTCAGTAGACAAACCCTCCTCAACAACCTCCTTTTCTGCAGCTGTGATCCCGTCTCTAACTAGCAATGCTACTCCCCCTCCTCTTTTACAGCCCTCCCTATTCTTTTTAAAAGATCTAAACCCTGGAACATTCAGCAACCATTCCTACCCCTGTGAAACCCATGTCTCTGTTTTGGTCACACATAGTAGTTCCATTGTATGATCACGGAATGATGGCAAGTGGAGTCAGGTCTGAATGAAGAGAGTTATGAATAACTTTAACAAGGTGAAACCTCCAAGAATGAGAGAAACAATTGTAGATTGCTGCACAAGCAAGGAGGTCACTCAGCTCCAATGCAGTTCCAGTCCTAACCATTCTCATCACATTTCCCAGCACTTGGCCCTCAGCTTTGTGGCCCCCACTTAGCATCAGAAGGACACATCTCAATCATTCTTCAATGTGATGAGGGTTTTGCCCTCTAGCTTCACAGGCAGTGACTCCCAGATCCCCATCATTCACTACACTTCCTGACCCTTCCCTCAAAAACAACGCTCCCTGCTCACTGATTCCTCCAACAAGAGCAAGTTCCTTCCTGTCTACTTGACTTATGCCCCTCATCGTTTTATACATCCCAACCAGTCCCCTCTGCTTCCAGGAGAACAATCACGGCCTGCCCAAACCCTCCCACCTCGGCAACACCCTGGTGAATATCACATCCCTCCGACAATATCGAGTCGAGAGCTGCATACAATGGTCTAGCAATGGCCTAACATTTATACAGTCCAGCATAACATTCCTGCTCTTGAACTATCAGCTAATAAAGGCAGGTATTCTATACATCTTCATGGCAACTTTACCAACCTTAAGGGACTGATAGACATACACCCCGGATTCCCTCTGATCATCAGTACTTCCCAAGATCCAAACGTTCATCATATATTCCCTTCTCTTGTTTATCCTGCCCAAGTGCATCGCCTCACATCTATCCAGATTGAATCCATTTGCCTCTGATCAGTCCATCTGAACCCTGTCCATTAATATATATATATATCAGTCCTGAGGAATCTTACCCCTGCCATGTTCAATAATTAATCAGACCTGATTAAGCAGAATTGTGTTAAATAATCTCCAATTATTGCCTCATTATTGTCTCGTGCTGAAACATTAAGAACAGCTTCAGTTGAGGTATTTATCGTGAATATAAATCACTCTGATCTACACAGGCAGAATGCTAATTGAAACCAACTTTCCATTAAACACCATCCCCGTGTCCTCAGTGTATTGTACTGACATCACGTAATATTCCTGATCTCATACTATTTCTGAACTTGAACCCACTTTCTGAGTGAAACACACTGTGGGCAAACTGCTCTACAGTGGGGCTGGATTCCGGATCCCATGACTGGGGTCTCAGACAGTAATCTCGTTTTGAATGCAGGGACATGTCACAATATCAATCCCAATAAAGGTTAACTCTGCACAAAGTGAGGATTTTGAGAACAGATCCAAGCCATCATTTACAGCACAGGAAGAAATTGGAGCAACAGTTCTAATAAATTAACAATTCATCAAATAAGGCCCAGGAATGAGCTGAAGTGATTAGCATCGATTGCAACCAGCAACTGAATTATTAATGCTGAGAAATTACATCCACAATTCTTAATTGGAAATAAATCATTGCCAGTTATTGGTGAATTTTAGTTAATTTGTTAAATTAGAACTGACAACATTCTGACAATTACTATCCACGCCCTGACCACCTCCCCTCTAGTCCTGACTACGCTCCCTCGTATCCTTCTCACGGTCACTCAGAGATTTCTTGCTGTCTTTTTCATTCAGTCATTTCACCCAGAAACAAGCTGAGCTCAGATCCCCTGCCTGACTGGGATTGAGGTTGTACCTGGAGTAGATGGGGAGCAATGCTGAGCACTGAGTGTGAGAGACACAGGCAGTTTGTGGTGAAGCTGGAGTGAAATGTTTCCAGCGATGGTCAAGGTGTTTGTTGGTGGGTGGTTATTGTTGGTGTTCCTGTTCTCTCCCACTGTCTGACAGAAGCTGCACTGTTCCCCACACAAACCACTCCCTCCCTGCTCAAACAAACTCCGGATGTGACCGAAACAATTGAACTTCGAGCAGCTCCTCAAGGGTCAACCTCCATCCGCTTGAAATAGTCCGGTTCAGGGAAACAAGGGGCTTTTTAAATTTGAAAATGTTTCCAGGGGCAGGAGGGTGAGGGAGCAGAGGGAGACAGATTGAAGGGAATCGGGGAGAAGCCCCAGGGGGATTATTTTACACAGTGAGTTGTTGGGGTCTGGAAGGTGCTGCCTGAAAGGGCGGTGGGAGCAGATTCCATCAGAACTTTCACACAGGAACCGGGGGGAATGGAGGAGGGGGAGAATATGCAGAACATTGGGGAAAGAGGAGGGTAAGGGCACTGATTGGATACATTTTTAAAGTGACATTCCGGGCTGGATGGGCTGAATGGTCTCCATCTGCTCTGAAAGGTTTGATATTTTGATAGTAATTGAGAAAGTGATGAGGAGATGCTCACAGCTTTCCCCAGGAGGCACAGTCTGGCTTTCTGATCTGTTTAGACTGAGTGTGAACCACCCTGTCTCTTTGAATCCCCTCATCGTCCGGTTCCATGTGGATTGGGAACAGATCCAGCTTCGGGGATCGTTCCCTCAGTGTCGCAGCCTCAGTGTGGGATCAGCTCCTGGATTCACTCCCTCTGTCCATGGGACACTCTGGTCCTGAGGCTGGAAGAAGAAGGAGCTGAGATGACAGCTCCGTCAGGCCAGGCCAGCTCCCGGACACCCTGAACAATGACCCAGTTCAGTTTTGTACACAGTCTGAATCTAACTAGCGCCCCACTCATTTTAAACTCAGGGAAAGACCTTCAGATATTTTGTTCACTGAGAGTCACAGCCTTGAGCCCAGGACTGGGAAGGTGAGGGACACATTGATTTTAACATTGATTTTTAACCCCAGGCTCGCCCTGTCAGGGGCTCCTGGCACAGGCTGGGAAACATTTTGTTCCTGAAGTTGTTGGACTCTCAGGGAATGGTCTGTGCCACACTGACACCCAACATTAGCTGCACATCAGAGTCAGTGCCCCGAGAGCTGAGTCAGGGCTCAGTGCACAGTGCTGTGACTGTTGGTTCCTGAAGGGTGGAAGTTCAAACCCCACTGTAGATCCTGCAGCAGATAATCAGTGAACAAGGTTCAAGGTGGACACTGACTCCACTCTGCAAAGGGACAAGGTGACCTCGATGAAAAACCATTTCCTTCCACTGACAGAATTATAGTTAATCCCTGGGGAAAGTTGAGAAACAAGCTTTCCAAAATATTAATCTCCAATCCAATCATTGTGATGGTGCCGGATTTGAGTTTAGAATCTCTGAATATTTGACAGCAATGGGACAATGTTGCTAAAGGTTTTTTTCCCAGACATCTCCTCTCTTGTTCAGTTCGATTGTATTGTTAGATTCACACTAGTCTCAGATTCCATCGAATGAGAGAAATACTTTCAGAAACACAGCACAATTGCAGAGGAAAGAGCAAAGAATGAGGCAGGAACCAATACAGAAAGCTCTCTGTGGATCATCAACATGAGAAATTTAGACTACGAAAATTAATCCGCTCAACTTCATTCAATCAGCTTCATCCTTTATAAATATCCAACATTTCTTGTAAATTAATTTAATTCTTTATTAAAATCCCTGATCTAAGCTCTCCTCCAATATCTAATCCTCTCTGACGGCACGGTTATAAAATGCTGATCCTTTGTTCCCCAAAACTGAAGCTCAGTAAGACATTGTGTCTGAAGCCCAGGCTCTGCTCCTTCTGTCTCCTGTTTATATTCAGATGCTGGCATGTGATTTCTTTTATATTTCTCCTGGGAGTTTACAGCGAGAGATTACTCCCTGTCAGGAAGCTGAGATCAGACAGCTCCAACATTCCAATGCAGCCTCACTCCCCAATAGAAACCTCTGAACAAAGTGGATCCCACCGATTCACATTTCACCCCTTGGCTTATTCCGATCCAAATCCTCCTTCTGAGCAAACAATTCCTCGGAAGCTGGGACTGTTCACCTTCGAGGGAAGAGATCTGGGAGGAGATCTCACAGTGGTTTCGAAAATCATGGGGAATCTGGTGAGCATGGAGAGAGGGAACCCATTCCTCATTGTGATCTAAAGAGACAGTACGGATTAGAAATGGAACAATGGAGCTACCGGGGAAAAATAAACCATTTTACCAACAGTTCCGGGCTGGTATGCACTGCCCTGGGCTGTATGGGAGGCAGGTTCAAATGAAGCATTCACCAGGGCATAGGAGAGTTATTCAGGAGGCTCAGTGCTGAGGGATTGGGGCACTCTCAGAGGGTCAGTACTGTCAGAGGGTCAGTGCTGAGGGAGTGCTGCACTGTCAGAAGGTCAGTGCTGAGGGAGTGCTGCACTGTCAGAGGGTCAGTGCTGAGGGAGTGCTGCACTGTCAGAGGGTCAGTGCTGAGGGAGTGCTGCACTGTCAGAGGGTCAGTGCTGAGGGAGTGCTGCACTGTCAGAGGGTCAGTGCTGAGGGAGTGCCGCATGCTCAGAGGGTCAGTACTGATGGAATGCCACTCAGTCCTGAGGGATTGGTGCACTCTCAAAGGGTCAGTACTGATGGAGAACTAACGTTGTCAGATGATCAGTGCTGAGGGAGTGCCACACTGTCATGGGTCAGGACTGAGGGAGTGCAGCACTGTGAGAGGGTCAGTACTGAGGGAGTGCAGCACTATCTAAGGGTCAGTGCTGAGGGAGTGTCACACTGTCAGAGGGTCAGTGCTGAGGGAGTGTCACACTGTCAGAGGGTCAGTACTGAGGGAGTGCTGCACTGTCAGAGGGTCAGTACTGAGGGAGTGCTGCACTGTCAGAGGGTCAGTACTGAGGGAGTGCCGCACTGTCAGAGGGTCAGTACTAAGGGAGTGCCACACTGTCACAGGGTCAGTACTAAGGGAGTGCCACACTGTTGGTGACCTGTATTCTTCAACCAGTGCAGTCCATGTGCTGTCTGTTGACCCAACGTCACTAAATGGCCATCGAGATATTTCCGAGTCAGGCTGCACAGTGTTTCGGAGGGGACCCTCCAGGAGATTGCTGTTCCCATGGACCTGTTGCTGTTGTCCTTCACAATAGGTTTGGAATCAGGAAGTGCTTTTGGAGTGGATTTGGTGACTTGCCGTGGTGTCGATGGAATCCTGTGCTGCCCCTGTGTGCGGCTGAAATGTATAAGCTTCCTGTCTGTCACTGCTCTGCCGTCTCTCTCTCCCCCTCTCCCCTCTCTCTCTCTCTCTCTCGTCTCTCTGAGTGTGTGTATTCAGGAAAGCAGTTTACAAGAGCGCCATTTAAATACTTGAAACCTTTCCAACTGCATCCAACTTGTTATTGTTTGGTTAAACCTTCACATCAAGACACTGACAATGTTCCAGTTGAGCGTGACAGTGTGTGATTGAAGCCTGGGCAGTTTTGACCAGTCTGTGTACAGTACAGGGACTGAGTGAGCAGCACCTGCCTCCTGGTTCTCAATCATAGAACATAGAACATAGAACAATACAGCACAGAACAGGCCCTTCGGCCCACGATGTTGTGCCGAACATTTGTCCTAGCTTAAGCACCCATCCATGTACCTATCCAATTGCCGCTTAAAGGTCGCCAATGATTCTGACTCTGCCACTCCCACAGGCAGCACATTCCATGCCCCCATCACTCTCTGGGTAAAGAACCCACCCCTGACATCCCCCCTATACCTTCCACCCTTCACCTTAAATTTATGTCCCCTTGTAACACTCTGTTGTTGCCGGGGAAAATGTTTCTGACTGTCTACTCTATCTATTCCTCTGATCATCTTATAAACCTCTATCAAGTCACCCCTCATCCTTCGCCGTTCCAATGAGAAAAGGCCTCGCACTCTCAACCTATCCTCTTACGACCTATTCTCCATTCCAGGCAACATCCTGGTAAAGGATCCAGCCCTCTGCATAGGGGAGCATTGTCTCAGTCATATCAATGACATATTTATCCTGGAATTCCAGCAAACAGTGAGGGTTATCTGAAGGTGATTGTTAAAAATTCCACAACCCCAGGTTATAGTCCAAGAGGTTTATTTGGAAGCACTGGCTTTTGGAATGTTGCTCCGTCATCAGACAGCTGTGGAGCAGGAAACTAAGACACAGAGTTTACAGTAAAACATTACGGTGTCATACAGCTGAAACGATATATTGAATAAATAATAGTGGCAACTTCTGGCCAACACAATCTGTCACTTACGGTTAGCTCTGGAATCTCTCACTCTCTCCAGGACCATTCTTGGTAGTGCTGCGATTGGACCAGCCACTGAGAGCATTGTGTGAGGCTTCACCATAACTTTTTATAGTCATTAGGAGTGGGATGGAAAACTCCCCCCTTGCCTGGATGGGGCAGCTCCAATTACACTCAGGAAGCTTAACACCATCCAGGACAAGGTATCTTTCTTGTTTGGCTCAACACCCACAAACCTCCACTCCCTCCCCCACAGACGCTCAGTAGCTGCAGTGTGTACTATCCACAAGATGCACTGCAGACGTTCACCCAAGATCCTCAGACAACACCTTCCAAACCCACAACCACTTCCATCTAGAAGGACAAGGGCAGCAGATACATGGGAACACCACCCCCTGCAAATTCCCCTCCATGCTCCTCAGCATCCTGACTTGGAAATATATCCCCGTTCCCTCACAGTTGCTGGGTCAAAATCCTGGAATTCCCTCCCTAAGGGCAATGTGGGTCCACCTGCAGCACATGGACTGTCGCAGTTCAAGAAGGCAGCTCACCCCCAGCTTCCCCAGGGGCAACGAGGGACGGGCAATAAATAACGAGTCTAACCAGCGACACCCAAGCCCCATGAATAAATTAAATAGTTGTGTCATTTAGCTGTGTGTTCAATGTCCAGACGTTCTCTGTGCTATTGTGTTCTCACTGTCTGTCAGGCTGCTTGCTCAGGTTATTGTGATAGGGTTAGGGATAGGGATAGGGTTAGGGTTAGGGATAGGGTTAGGGATAGGGTTAGGGATAGGGATAGGGTTAGGGATAGGAATAGGGATAGGGTTAGTGATAGGGTTAGGTTAGGGATAGGGATAGGGTTAGGGATAGGGTTAGGGATAGGGATAGGGTTAGGGATAGGGATAGGGTTAGGGATAGGGATAGGGTTAGGGTTAGGGTTAGGGATAGGGTTAGGGATAGGGATAGGGTTAGGGATAGGGATAGGGTTAGGGTTAGGGATAGGGATAGGGTTAGGGTTAGGGATAGGGATAGGGTTAGGGATAGGGATAAGGCTAGGGTTAGGGTTAGGGATAGGGTTAGGGATAAGGATAGGGTTAGGTATAGGGTTAGGGATAGGGATAGGGATAGGGTTAGGGATAGGGATAGGGATAGGGTTAGGGATAGGGATAGGGTTAGGGATAGGGATAGGGATAGGGATAGGGTTAGGGTCAGGGATAGGGTTAGGGATAGGGTTAGGGTTAGGGATAGGGTTAGGGATAGGGATAGGGTGAGGGATAGGGATAGGGTTAGGGAAAGGCATAGGGATAGGGTTAGGGTTATGGAATGGGATAGGGTTATTGTGAACAGGTTAAGGTTAGGGTTAGGGTTAGGGATAGGGATAGGGATAGGGATAGGGTTAGTGATAGGGTTAGAGTTGGGGTTGGGTTAGGGTTAGGGTTAGGGTTAGGGATAGGGATAGGGTTAGGTTTGGGGATGGGGATAGGTTTAGGGTTAGGGTTAGGGATAGGGATAGGGTTAGGGTTATTGTGATAGGGTTGGGGTTGGGGTTGGGGTTAGGGTTAATGATAGGGTTAGGGTTGGGGTTGGGGTTGGGGTTGGGGTTAGGGTTATTGTGACTACAAACACTTTGGTCAATAATATCAGGAGAATGGAGAATGAATAAACTGACAGGAAGACTCAGAGAGATCCCTTCATTAACAGAGCAGCTCACTCCACACAACCAGTCAGCACTCTGCTCAGTCCAGACCTTTGATTAGATTAGATTAGATTACATACAGTGTGGAAACAGGCCCTTCGACCCAACAAGGCCACACCGACCCGCCGAAACCCATTCCCCTACATTTACCCCTGCACCTAACACTACGGGCAATTTAGCATGACCAATTCACCTAACCTGCACATTTTTGGACTGTGGGAGGAAACCGGAGCACCCGGAGGAAACGCATGCAGACACGGGGAGAACGTGCAAACTCCACACAGTCAGTCGCCTGAGGTGGGAATTGAACCCGGATCTCTGGCGCTGTGAGGCAGCAGTGCTAACCACTGTGCCACTGTGCCATCGTGCCTCCCTTTGTTAATTACAAGACCATAAGACCATAAGACATAGGAGCGGAAGTAAGGCCATTCAGCCCATCGAGTCCACTCCGCCATTCAATCATGGCTGATGGGCATTTTAACGCCACTTACCCGCATTCTCCCCGTAGCCAAACCCTAACCCTAACCCTAACCCTAACCCTAACCCTATCCCTAACCCTAACCCTAGCCCTAACCCTAACCCTATCCCTAACCCTAACCCTAACCCTAACCCTAACCCTAACCCTCACCCTACCCTATCCCTAGCCCTGACCCTCACCCTAACCCTCACCCTAACCCTAACACTAAACCTAACCCTACCCTAGCCCTAACCCTAACCCTAACCTTAACCGTAACCCTACCCTAGCCCTAACACTAACCTTAATCCTGTACCTATCACAGTGAACAAAGTGATGGATGAGGTTAGGGCTGATATTTGACAATGTGCTGGACCTGGAAATAGTCCGTCTTGGAGACAGAGAGCGAGTCACTGAATGCAAGCTTCGCTCCTGATCAACCCAGATTTCAAGGGCGTGAGCAATCTGGTTCCGAGTCAGACAGTGACCAGGGAGAGGGATGGAGTGAGTGACCAGGGAACTCAGTTTCGGATGGGTCTGAGGACAATGGCTTCTATCGTCCCAATATTGAAATGTTGGATTCAGTGTCAATTCTGTTCAATAACAAGGGCCCTGTGATGGTGACCAGGGCAGGTCAGTGATTTGAAATGTAGCAGCAAGTAACTCACCTCCTGACTCTCCTAAATCTGTCCATCATCTATAAGTCAGGAGTGGGATGGAATCCTCCCCACTTGCCTGGATGGGGGCAGCTCCAACAACGTTCAAGAACTTTGACACCATCCAGGACAAAGCAGCTGCTTGATTGGCACCACATCCACAAACACCCACTCCCTCCCCCACCAATGCTCAGTAGCAGCAGTGTGTACTATCCACAAGATGCACTGCAGAATCACCAAGGAGCCTCAGACAGCACCTTCCAAACCCACGGCCACTTCCATCTCGAAGGACAAGGGCAGCAGATACATGGGAACACCACCCCCTGCACGTTCCCTCCCAGCCACTCCCCGTCCTGATTTGGAAATGTATTGCCGTTCCTTCAGTGTCACTGGGTCAGAAACCTTGAACTGCCTCCTTAAGGGCATTGTGGGTCTACCTACAGCACATGGACTGCAAGAAGGCAGCTCACCCCCACCTTCTCAAAGGGCAACTAGGGATGAGTACCAAATACTGGGCCCAGTCAGTGGCACCCACATCCTACGAGTGAATTTTTAAAAGTTTTGTCATGATTCAAGCAGAGATACCTCCAAGTGTTCAGTCCCTGGGTTCAGGGGTATGAACGGAGCTGCCTTCCTTAAACCCAGGTCCTGCTCGAAACTGGGAAAGGGGAGAACCCAGATGTGTCTCTCGCCCAGACTCCTCCTGGATTTATTTTCATCATGTTCACAATCTGAGAAACCCCCAGGAGATGACGATTTCTAATTAGTGCTTTGTCTCTGTTTGAAACTTCTGAACTCCTCATCAGGTGTGAGATTCCAAAACCTCTCTCTCTCTCTGTCTATCTCTGACTCTCTCTCTGTCTCTCTCTCTTTCTCTCCCTGTCTCTCTCTCTGTCTCTCTCTCTCCCTGTCTCTCTCCCTGTCTCTCTCTCTCTCTCTCTCACTCTCTCTCTGTCTCTCTCTCTCCCTGTCTCTCTCCCTGTCTCTCTCTCTCTCTCTCTCTCACTCTCTCTCTGTCTCTCTCTCTCTTTCTCTCCCTGTCTCTCTCCTGTCTCTCTTTCTCTCTCTGTGTCTCTCTCTCTCTTGCTCTCTCTCTGTCTTTCTCTCTCTATCTCTCTCTCTCTATCTCTCTATCCCTCTCTCTCTCTACATATATATATATATCCCTGCCTCTCTCTCTCTCTGTATCCCCCCTCTCTCTGTCTTTCTCTCTTTCTCTCCCTGTCTCTCTCCGTCTCTCTCTCTCTCTCTCTCTCACTCTCTCCCTGTCTCTCTCCGTCTCTCTCTCTCTCTCTCTCTCTCTCTCTCACTCTCTCCCTGTCTCTCTCCCTCTCTCTCTCACTCTCTCCAGGCAGCCTCTGAGTTCACATCTGTCTTCAGTGTTTAACACCATGACCTTTATTCTTAAAAAAGATGTTGTAACTTAAATGAGAACAGGTCCCACTGTATCCCCGATTATGACATTGTCTAGTCTTGAGAAGGTGCTGGTGAGGTGGCATTGAACAGGCAGCTAAATGACACAATTATTTCATTTGTTCAGGGGATAAGGGTGTTATCGGCTGGCCCAGTATTTATTATCCATCCCACATTATCCTTGAGAAGGTAGGGGTGCACTGCCTTCCTGAACTCCTACAGTCTCTGCGCCGTCAATTGACCCACAATGCCATAACGGATGGAATTCCTGGATTCTGACCCAGCGACAGTGAAGGAATGGTGATATATTTCCAGGTCAGGATGGGGACTGGCGTGGAGGGGAACTTGCAGGAGATGGTGTTCCCATGTAGCTACCGCCCTTGTCCTTCAGGGTGGTAAAGGTGTTGTGTTTGGAAGGTGGTATTGGAGGAGCCTTGCTGAGTTCTCGAGAGTGACTAACCTACATCACAGCAGCAATGTGGGTCTGACTACAGGCAGACCAGGAGTTAAATCTACTCACACACCCCCTGCCCGCAGCCCTCTCTCCCTGCTCCCCCCCCCCTCCCGACCTGCCCCAGTTTCTGGGCTGTAACTTCCCCCCCTGTTTCTTTTCTCTCCAAAGCTCCCTTGGTATGAAACCAGCCTGTGTTCACCAGCTGATATACATTATATATAAATATATATATATATATATGACAGCTCGGAGACTGATCATTGTTATTATATTGTTTTAATCTGAGACGAGATGACCCTCAATCATCTGCTTAAAGCTTCTGGTTAAACGGAACAACTCCGAACATGTTCACGTTTTCCTTTGAAAAGATTTCTGCCTCTGGCAGCTAATTAAAACCTGAACTCCCAAATAGCTCATAATTTGTGTCTTCACACACTCCCTTTGATGCTCAGTTCAGCTTCGAGATTACACTGGACTAATAGTGATCTGTTCCCGGAGAATTAATTTCTAATTGTGTGAACCCAGCTCCAAAAAACCATCACATTTAGTGCAACACTCAGTGATATCGTGAATCCTCAAACACAGCTCAGTGTGTGAACAGCATCATCGGAGAGAATGGGAAACTGCACAGAAATTTAACCCTTTATCGCTGACCCCTTTCTGCCTGCTACTGTTAGCAACCAATCGATATGAGTATCCCCAGGGCAGGCTGGCATATTACTGAGACAATTGGAGTCAGAAACCTGTCAATCAGCCTCACTAACTGATAACAAGCAGCTGACTGCTGGAGAATGAGCTCTCGCTGATAAACAAAGTGCCTGCAGCCTGGAGCAGAAACTGACTGGATCTGGAGCATCATCACTGTTGGGTTGTGTCCCTGAGAGATGGGAATCTCAGATTTCACTCCCATTCCAGTTTGGAGAGAAACAGCTGGTGATGGAGGAATGGGATCTGGCTCAACACGGAGAGAACATAGAACATAGAACATTACAGTGCAGTACAGGCCCTTCGGCCCTCGATGTTGCACCGCCCTGTCACACTAATCTGAAGCCCATCCCACCTACACTATTCCATGTACGTCCATATGCCTGTCCAATGACGACTTAAATGTACTTAGACTTGGCGAATCTACTACCGTTACAGGCAAAGCATTCCATACCCTTACTACTCTCTGAGTAAAGAAACTACCTCTGACATCTGTCTTATACCGATCTCCCCTCACTTTAAAGTTGTGCCCTCTCATGTTTGCCGTTCCCATACTTGGAAAATGGCTCTCCCTGTCCCCCTATCTAACCCTCTGATTATCTTGTATGTCTCTATTAAGTCACCTCTCAACCTTCTTCTTTCTAAAGAGAACAGCCTCAAGGCCCTCAGCCTTTCCTCGTAAGACATTCCTTCCATACCAGGCATCATCCTAGTAAATCTCCTCTGCACCCTTTCCAAAGCTTCCACATCCTTCCTATAATGCGGTGACCAGAACTGTACACAATACTCCAAGTGCGGCCACACCAGAGTTTTGTACAGCTGTAGCATGACCTCATGGTTCCGGAACTCAATCCCTCTATTAATAAAGGCCAAGACACCGTATGCCTTCTTAACAACCCTGTCAACCTGGGTGGCAACTTTCAGGGATCTGTGTACCTGAACACAGAGATCTCTCTGCTCATCTACACACCAAGAATCTTACCATTAGCCCAGTACTTTGCATTCCAGTTACTCCGACCAAAGTGAATCACCTCACACTTATCCGCATTAAACTCCATTTGCCACCTCTCAGCCCAGCTCTGCAGCTTATCTGTGTCTCTCTGTAACCTACAACATCTTTCGTCACTATCCATAATTCCACCGACCTTAGTGTCATCTGCAAATTTACTAACCCACTCTTCTATGCCCTCATCCAGGTCGTTTATAAAAATGATGAACAGCAGTGGACCCAACACCGATCCTTGCGGTACGCCGCTAGTAACTGGACACCAAGATGAACATGTTCCATCAACCACCACCCTCTGTTTTCTTTAAGCAAGCCAATTACTGATCCAAACTGCTATGTCTCCCACAATTCCATTCCTCCGCATTTTGTATAATAGCCTACTGTGGGGAACCTTATCGAACGCCTTGCTGAAATCCATATACACCACATCAACCGGTTTACTCTCATCTACCTGTTTGGTCACTTTGTCAAAACAGTCAATAAGATTCGTTAGGCACGACCTACCCTTCACAAAACTGTGCTGACTGTCCCTGATCAGATTATTCTTTTCTAGATGATTATAAATCCTATCTCTTATAACCTTTTCCAACACTTTACCCACAACTGAAGTGAGACTCACTGGTCTGTAATTACCAGGGTTGTCTCTACTACCCTTTTTGAACAAGGGAACCACATTTGCTATCCTCCAGTCCTCAGGCACTATTCCTGTAGACAATGATGATTTGAAGATCAATGCCAAAGGCTCGGCAATCTCTTCCCTTGCTTCCCAGAGGATCCTAGGATAGATTCCATCCAGCCCAGGAGACTTGTCTATTTTCACACTCTGCAGTATTTCTAATACCTCTTCCTTGTGAGCCTCAATCTCTTCTAGTCTAGATGCAAGTATCTCTGTATCTTCCTCGCTAACATTTTCATTTTCTATAGTGAACACTGTCGAAAAATATTTATTTAGTGCTTCCCCTATCTCCTCTGACTCCACACACAACGTCCCACTATTATCCTTGATTGGCCCTAATTTAACTCTCGTCATTCTTTTATTCCTGACATACCTACGGAAAGCCTTAGGATTAACCCTGATCCTATCCGCCAACAGCTTCTCATGTCCCCTCCTGGCTCTCCTGAGCTCTCTTTTTAGGTCTTTCCTGATTTCCTTGTAACCCTCAAGCGCCCTAACTGAGTTTTCACATTTTGTTCTAACATAAGCCTTCTTCTTCTCCTTGACCAGGGATTCCACTTCCTTAGTAAACCACGGTTCACGCATTCTATATCTTCCTCCCTGCCTGACAGGTACATACTTATCTCGGACACACAGGAGCTTTTCCTTGAATAAGCTCCACATTTTTAATGTGCTCATCCCCTGCAGTTTCCTTCTCCATGCTACGCTTCCTAAATCTCTCCTAATTGCATCGTAATTTCCCTTCCCCCAGCTGTAACTCTTGCTCGGTGGAGTACACCTATCCCTTTCCATCACTAAAGTAAACCTGACAGAATTGTGATCGCTGTCTCCAAAGTGCTCACCTACTTCCAAATCTAACACCTGGCCAGGCTCGTTACCCAGTACTAAATCTAAAGTGGCTTCGCCCCTTGTTGGCCTGTCTACATACTGTGTCAGGCAGCCCTCCTGCACACACTGGACAAAAACTGACCCATCTATAATACTCGTACTGTAGTGATCCCAGTCAATATTTGGAAAGTTGAAGTCCCTCATGACAACTACCCTGCCTCTCTCACTCCTATCGAGAATCATCTTTGCTGTCCTTTCCTCTACATCTCTGGGACTATTCGGAGGCCTATCGAAAACTCCCAGCACGGTGACTTCTCCTTTCCTGTTTCTAACCTCAGCCCATACTACCTCAGTTAATGAGTCCCCAAACATCCTTTCTACAACTGTAATATTGTCCTTGATCAACAATGCCACACCTCCCCCTCTTTTATCATCTTCTGTGTTCTTACTGAAACATCTGAATCCCGGAACCTGCAACAGCCAATCCTGTCCCTGCTCTATCCATGTCTCCGTAATGGCCACAACCTCGAAGTCCCAGGTACCAACCCACCCTGCCAGTTCACCCACTTTATTTTGGATGCTCCTCGCGTTGAAGTACACACACTTCAATCCAGGTTCTCGCTTGCCAGTGTCAGATACTTGATTTGGGAGCTCCCTACTCTCAGCCTCTTCTGTACCTGTCCTACAATTTTGGTTCCCATCCCCCTGCTGTATTAGTTTAAATCCACCTTAATAGCTTTAGTGAATTTCTCCCCCAGGATATTGGTACCCCACTGGTTTATGTGAAGACCATCCTGCTTGTAGAGGTCCCACCTACCCCAGAAAGAGCCCCAATTATCCAAAAACCCAAAACCCTCCCTCCTGCACCATCCCTGTAGCCACGTGTTCAACACCTATCTCTCCCTATTCCTCACCTCACTGGCACGTGGCACGGGCAGCAAACCAGAGAAAACAACTCGGTTTGTCCGAGCTCTAAGCTTCCATCCCAGCTCCCTGAATTTCTGCCTCCTCCCTCCTTCTCTCTTCTCTCCTATGTCGTTGGTGCCAATGTGGACCACGACTTGGGGCTGCTCTCCCCACTCCCCCCCACCGCCCGCCGAAGAATCCCAAAAACAAGAACTTTCTGGAACGGAGAGATAGCAGCGAGATTCAAGGCCTCATTGAAAGGCAGAGAGCCAGCGAGCTGATATCGACAGAATGTAATAAATCAGCAGAGAATCTGCCAGGAAATGGGCCCTGATGGGAGTGCGGAGATATACAGGGCATTTCTCTGGCACTGAGCTCCGACATTTCAATGGAGTCAGTGCCCTGAATCCCAGCCACTGCCCGAATGAGGAGTGAATGGCTCTGAGAGCCACGAAGGTTATCCCGCAGGGGCTTGTTAGTGTTCTATTTCCTGCTGAGAATGACCTTCCTGCCCCTACATCACAGATTTACAGCTCCAGCACAGTCCCAGGATAACCTTGCTCACTGTGAATATCTAGTTAGCTCATTACTATCCTCTATCAATACAACAAGCTGCACAAATTTAAATTGTTTACATTGAAAGGAAAAATGAGAGCAACTCTCTCAAACTGACTCCAGCACGTGTTTTTAAAGACAACCTACATTGAAGTAACTCCTTTCACACCCCAAGGTGATTCACAGGAGCTTATTGGAACAAATTGTCCTTGAGCCACCCACATAGCCACTAGGACAGGTGACGGAGAGGTCAGGCAACGAGGGAAGGTTTAAGGATCTTCTTTAGTGTGGGAAGAGCGAAAGGGGCAGAGTTGGTTTGGGATGGAATTCCAGAGTGTGGGATCCATGTTCCCCTATACAGCCAACAATGAAAGGGTGATGGCAACTGGGAAAGAACCAGGCTCTCAAATTTGAGGAGGCCTGATATCTCAGAGGGTTGTGGTGTTGGATGATAAACCAGTGATAGAGAGGGATGTAGCATCTGGAGGATATTACAGAGACAGGGAGGAGGGTCAGGCCCGTAGGATAGTACAGCACAGAGCTGGGTGGAGGAGACTTTTCAATCACACTTCACTAAAGCCAATGTTTCAGCCATGACCAGGGCTCATGCCCCTGAATCACTCATGGACAGATTGAACTGTCAATTACAATGTATATTTCTGAAAGGCGGAAATATTGCCAAGAGATGACTGTGGGTACACATGGCTGTCTGGAAAGGAGTTCTGAATGCACATTCGGCAAGTGTTAAAGGAACTTCAAAGAGAGAAATTCTACAAATCTCTAATCTCCTGAGACTGTCTCAAAATGGGAACATGAAGAGAGAATAGACAGCCATCGTTTTAAGGACACATGCGGATGGTGGAACAGTGCAGGTTTTACCTGTGGTTTTGGTGGTGCTCCTGGGCTACAGTACTCCTGTTCTACCCTCGGTCCAAGCATTAGCCTGCTGTGACAGTGACAGTAAAAGAACAGCCCACTGGGCACCCCCCCTCCCCATGTTGCAGGTAAAGAAACCTCTCACTACGTTCACTCGATGCCAGTCAGCAAGTGATTCATAAGCAGAATCTGAAAAAGAATTTTCATCAAACATGCAAAGCCAGGTACCTCCACATTGACTTTTTCACTCTCAGTGTTCCACAATCTCCTGTTCACAAATGCCCCAGAGACTGACACAGATATCTGTAACTTTTATCAACTCAACACGAGGGGATAGTCCAACACGAGGGTATAGTCCAACACGAGGGTATAGTCCAACACGAGGGTATAGTCCAACACGAGGGTATAGTGTGGAAGCACTAGCTTTCGGAGCGCTGCTCCTTCAACAACCCCTGATGAAGCCAGTGCTTCCAAATAAACCTGTTGGACCAAAGCCTGGGGTTTAGTGATTTTTAACTTTGTCCACCCCAGTCCAACACCGGCTCCTCTGCCTCATTTTATCAACTCATTTCTCTACTGTGTCCCTGGGTCTTCATGGAATTCCAACAGTGTGAAAATAGGCCATTTAGCCCATCAAGTCTACACCAACCCTCCAAACAGCATCCCACCCAGGCACATCACGTAACCTTATCCTTGCAATTCTCCATTTTCCGTGGTTTATCCACATAATCTGCTCATCTGGAGACACTAGGGGCAATCCACCCAAACCTGCACATCTTTAGATTGTGGGAGGAAACTGGAGCACCCGGAGGAAACCCACGCAGACACGGGCAGAATGTGCAAACTCCACACGGACAGTCACCCGAGGGTGAAATCAAATCCTGGAGCCTGGCTCTGTGAGCAGGACTGCTAACCACTGAGCCCCTCATGTTGTCTTATAATTTCTTCAGATGTTGAGGAACAATTCAGCTCTCAGTTACATTAAGTTACTAAATCCTGATTAAAATGGGCCCTTTTAAAACATGAATTCATTTGCTCTGGGAGGTAGGAGCCCAGAAAGGGAGGGGATGCTTGTGACCCACCGAAGGGAGAAGGGTGAGTGAAGAAGGGGGAGCCAGTTGATCCCTCGTCTCCTGGACAATCAGCAATCTGGGGATGAGGTCAGGAAATGGAACAATGTTGGGTTCCTGTTCCTCAAGGGGCCAGATCCAAACCCTTCATTACAACAGCGTGTCTGTATTGATCTGAACTCATGAGCTGCACTCGGAGTTGCTGTATATAGGAATCTGGGAGTTTAATGTAATATCGAAATGTTATGATGTCTGAGGCCAAGGAATAAATGGCTCAAGCTACAGTTTATTGGTTTATTAAATTCTGGACGATTGCCGTGGTAACAACACAGATACAGTAAAGATGTAATGTGCCTCTGAATCGATCAGAGCAGGAAGAACATTAAGGAAATGAGATGATTCTGTACAATTCATTGAGTCATCGAATCTTACAGCCCGGAGAGAGTCCACTCTGCCCACACTTCCTGTGCTGGCTCTTTCAAATTAAAGAAACAGAGATCTCGATTGGTTGCAGGGCTTGGGGAAATGACAGAGACAGGGAGGGTGAGGACACACACAGGGATTTGTAAAACAGGAAGAGAATTTTAAACTGGATGCATCTCCACCGCTGGGGCTTTTCCCGATTCCCTTCAATCTGTCTCCACCTGCTCAGTCACCCTCCTGCCCCTGGGAACACAGTCTGGTTATTCACTTGATCAAAAGCCCCTGATGATTTTTTTAAATGTTAAATTCTGGAGAAGCTGGGATTGTTCCACATGGAGCTGGGAATGTCGAAGAGAATGTCCAGGTGTTTCCGATTGTCCAGGATTGTAAGTTAATTGATTCTGTTGAAAATGTCACTGTTGGAATTATTATAAACCAAATTTGTCTCTGTGCTTCCCCGACTGCGGGAATTGTTCTCTTGTGCAAAACCTTTCCTGTGGCCCTTTATCAACTTCCATTTGAAACTCCAATCTCCCATATCCACCGGTTTCCCCGTCTCCAGCTGCTTGTTACATATTCCCAAAAACTCCAATCGCTTTAACAAACCCTTTTATAAATCTGTGCTGTCTCGACCTGATCACACTCGGATTAAGAAACATAAAAGCTGATTGACTTGAGTCTCCTGCAGTCTGTGTGTCAGTGGGACATCTGTAGGAATTGATGTCGCGATCTATGAGCTGAACAGTGCCCTGAAATGCCAAGAGGTCCTCAGACGAAATGCTGAATGATCCATTTCATTGACAAGAGTCTTCTTATTCAGTGCTGACAAGGATCTGCTGAAGTCTTTCCGAGACAGTGATAAGGTGGCAATGGAAGAGGAAGTGGAGGATATCGAAGGCAGTAAGAACAAAAAGGCTTTTATTGTGATTGTGAGCAAGCTGCCTGTGTCTGGGATGTGACCAGATGTGACTAGATTATTCCAGGAATGGTGGGAACATGAGCTCCCAATGACTGGTGTCTGTCCTGTGTGCTCTTGCACCCCAGCACAGGGAGATCCCAGCTTTATTCCTGTCCTACTCAGAGAGTAGTAAGCGTGGCACGGTCGCTCAGGGGTTAGCACTGCTGCCTCACAGCGCCAGGGGCCCGGGTTCAATTCCAGCCTCGGGCAGCTGTGTGTGTGGAGTTTGCACATTCTCCCCATGTCTGCATGGGTTTCCTCTGGGTGCTCCAGGCACAGTCCAAAGGTGTGCAGGTCAGGTGAATGGGCCATGCTAAATTGTCCCATGGTGTCCAGGGATGTGTAGGTTAGACGCATTAGTTAGGTGTAAATGTGGGTCGGGGAATGGGTCTGGGTGGGTAAATCTTTGGAAGGTCAGTGTGGACTCGTTGGGCTGAATGGCCTGTTCCCACACTGTAGGCATCCTATTCTATTCTGCATTTCAAGATCTGCTCATTCAGGAACTTGGAGTATTGCGTACAGTTCTGGTCGCTGGATTATAGGAAGGATGTGGAAGCTTTGGAAAGGGTGCAGAGGAGATTTACCAGGATGCTGCCTGGTCTGGAGGGAAGGTCTTACGACGGAAGGCTGAGGGACTTGAGGCAGTTTTTGTTGGAGAGAAGAAGGTTGAGAGGTGACTTTATAGAGACATACAAGATAATCAGAGGGTTAGATAGGGTGGACAGGGAGAGCCTTTTTCCTCAGATGGCGATCGCTCGCACGAGGGGACGTAGATTTAAATTGAGGGGTGAGAGATATAGGACAGATGTCAGAGGCAGGTTCTTTACTCAGAGAGTGGTAGGGGCGTGGCACGCACTGCCTGCAACAGTAGTAGACTCACTAACCTGGGAATGAGGGAGCTGTTTGCTGGAACATCCCAGGAATTGATGTGGCTTCAGAAAGGAATCCCAGCGTGGAACAGAGAGATGGAACTTGCATTTCCGTTGTACCATTCACTACCTTAGGATGACCCAGCGAGCATTACAGCTTTTGAAGTCATTTTGTTGCGAAGCTCCAGCGGTAATGTAGCAAACACACCAGCCAATATGCACAGCAAGATCCCATTAGCCACAATGTGATCCTGAGCAGAGTGTCAGCCGGTGGGATGTTGGTTGAGGACAAATATTTTCCTGAACTCTGGGAGAATTCCCTTCGTTTCTCTGAGAGAGTGTCCTGGGATTATTCCCATCCCCTGGAAGGACAGGGCCATGTGACTGACACAGGGCTCCGTGATCCCTTTAATCAAACACAAAATGATATGGAAACAGTGCAACACCTTCCCACAGATGGGGAGTAACGGACTTGGTGCTGTCTCACTCAGTGTTTCTGAAGCTGGGAACATGGACCTCTCTGGGACTATCTGTGGATTGATTTTCTGACAGTTGGAGGGTCTGAATTGAGGGCTAGGAGCAACCTTTAAGGCAGAACAGTCCCAGTGCAAGCTGCCAATATCCCTGTTCTCTCAGGCATCAACAGGGCACTGAGTCTCAGGGGATTGCAACACAGTTCATTGAATAAGGGGCAACGTTTTCACACAGAGGGTGGTGTGTGTATGGAATGAGCTGCCAGAGGATGTGGTGGAGGCTGGGACAATTACATCATTTAAAAGGCATCTGGATGGGTATATGAATAGGAAGGGTTTGGAGGGATATGGGCCTGGTTCTGGTAAATGGGACTAGATTAATTTCAGATATCTGGTCAGCATGGACAAGTTGGACCGAAGGGTCTGTTGCCGTGCTGTACAGCTCCATGACTGGTCAAACCAACTCCAAACCAGTGTGACTTAATGACTGAGAGACAACCCTAAATATGTAATCGCTTAACTTCTGTGCTGACTGAAGACACTGGGTGAAAGTGAGGGCTACAGATGCTGGGATCAGAGTCAAGATTAGCGTGGTGCTGGAAAAGCACAGCAGGTCAGGCAGCATCAGGAATGAGATTGGGAGCCTCCAGGGTGGAGAGATAAATGGTAGCGGGTGGGGCTGGGGGGAAGGTAGCAACAGGTGGATGGGGGGGGTAAAGGTGAAAGGTTAGAGGCGTGGGTGGAGTGGATAGATGGGAAGGGAGATGGACAGGTAGGACAGGTGATGGGGACAGTGCTGAGCTGGAAGGTTGGAGCTGGGGTAAGGTGGGGGGAGGGGAAATGAGGGAACTGGTGAAGTCCACATTGATGCCCTGGGGTTGGAGTGTTCCGAGGCGGAAGATGAGGCGTTCTTCCTCCAGGTGATGAGGGAGCGGCAGTAGAGGAGGCCCAGGACCTGCATGTCCTCGGCAGAGTGTGAGGGGGAGTGAGTGAAGTGATTGGAGATTGCTGTTCCCCAGGCAGGCCACCATGTCCACAACAGGATTTATTCCTCCCCCTTCATTTTGAATCTGATCGGGTTCCGTGAGGAAACCTCTCTCTTCAATGACACCAGCAGCTTTCCAGGTTCTCTCTGGGACAGTTCATGGAAAATTCATGTTCCATCGTTCTTCAAACAGAGAGAGATTAAATGTCAGCCCTTGGGCGGTGTGTCTCAGGAAACGGATTGTTTCTCTGTTGAAGAGAACCAGGAAATAAAAATGATCTCAAGAAATGAGGAAAGAGAAATAATCCTGGATTAATTGCCAGGCCAGATGGAAGGGGCAAACCCTCAGGATTGAGGGAACCGTGGATTCATCTCTCTATCTTCAACAGCCACTGTGCAGTCAACAATTCCATCAGCTCAGAGTCTACGCCCCTTCCAGTCAGCTTGGCTTGGTGATTTAATTTTTTTGAGGATGTGACAAAATATGTTGATGAAGGTAGAGCAGTGGATGTTGTGTACATGAATTTTAGCAAGGTGTTTGATAAGATTCTCCATGGTAGTCTCATTCAGGACGTAAAGACCCGGGGGATACTGGGAAACCTGGCTGTCTGGGTACAGAATTGGCTGGCCCATAGAAGACAGATAGTAGATGGACAGTATTCAGTCTGGAGCTCGGTGACCAGTGGTGTTCCACAGGGAACTGTTCTGAGACCTCTGCTCATTGTGATTTTCCTAAGTGACTTGGATGAGGAAGTGGGAAGGTGGGTTAGTAAGTTTGCCGATGACACGAAAGTTGGTGGAGTTGTGGATAGTGTGGAGGGCTGTTGTAGGCTGCAATGGGACATTGACAGGATGCAGAGCTGGGCTGAGACATGGCAGATGGAGTTCAACCTGGAAAAGTGTGAGGTGATTCAGTTTGGAAAGTTGCATTTGCATGCAGAATACAGGATTCTTGGCACTGGGGAGAAACAGATGGATCTTGGGGTCCATGTCCATAGATCCCTCAAAGTTGCCACCCAGGTTGATCGGGTTGTTAAGAAGGCATATAGTGTGTTGGCTTTCATTAGCGGGGGATTGAGATATGGTGCAGCTCTATAAAGCCCTGGTTAGACCACTCCTGGAATATTATGTTCAGTTCTAGTTGTCTCATTATAGGAAGGATGTGGAAGCTTTAGAGAGGGTGCAGAGGAGATATCCCAGGATGCTGCCTGGACTGGAGGGTGTGTCTTATGAAGAGAGGTTGAGGGAGCTGTGGCTTTTCTCATTGGAGAGGAGAAGGATGAGAGGTGACTTGATAGAGGTGTACAAGATGATGAGAGGCATAGATAGAGTGGATAGTCAGGGACTTTTTCCAGGGCAGAAATGTCTGTCATGAGGGACATAATGTTAAGGTGAGGAAGGTTTAAGGGAGATGGTAGAGGTAGATTCTTTACACAGAGAGTGGGGGGTGTGTGGAATGCACTGCCAGCGGTGGGAGTAGAGTCAGAGACATTAGGGACATTTAAGTGACTCTTGGATAGGTGCCTGGATGATAGTAAAATGAAGGGTGTGTAGGTTAGTCTGATCTTGTTCCAAGGTAAAAGGTCAGCATAACATCAAGGGCCGAAGGGCCTGTACTGTACTGTTCTCTGTTCAATGTTCCTCCTTGGGTGAGAACGGTTCTGTATTGAATCACCCACAGTCTGGGGAATTGTAGAATTAACCCACCCCATTGTCCACTCCATTTCCCACCCCCCACTCTAACGATATAACTCGCTGTGAAACTGTTCACAGCCCCTGAAGCTCTGCCGTTCGTATCTCACAGAGATCCTGAAGCTGCTGTGTAGCACCAGAATTGAGGGACTTATCCTCCAAAACATCACAGTCCCACAGTAACGTCTCCCCCACCTGGGAGGTCATGGTCTCATGGTATTATAGCTCAGCTATTAATCCTGAAACTCAGCCCCTGTTCTGGGGAGTCGAGAGTGAGGTGCTGGAAAAGCACAGCAGATCGGGCAGCATCCAAGGAGCAGGAGAATCCACGTTTCGGATATTCCTGATGGAAGGCTTATATCTGAAACATCGATTCTCCTGCTCCCCAGATGCTGCCAGACCTGCTGTGCTTTTCCAGCACCACACTCTTGTCTCTGATCTCCAGTAGCTGCAGTCCTCACTTTCTCTGGATGTTCTGGGGAGCCAGGTGCAAATCCCACCATGGCAAAGAGTGGGGTTTGAATTAATAATTCAGAGAGTCTGAATTTGGGGCAGTACGGTGGCTCAGTGGTTAGCACTGCTGCCTCACAGCGCTAGAGACCGGGGTTCAATTCCCGCCTCAGGCAACTGTCTGTGTGGAGTTTGCACGTTCTCCCCGTGTCTGCGTGCGTTTCCTCCGGGTGCTCCGGTTTCCTCCCACAGTCCAAAGATGTGCAGGTCAGGTGGATTGGCCATGCTAAATTGCCCGTAGTGTTAGGTGAGAGGGAATGGGTCTGGGTGGGTTGCTCTTTGGAGGGTCGTTGTGGACTTGTTGGGCCGAAGGGCCTGTTTCCACACTGTAAGTAATCTAATCTAATCTGAAATTAAGAGTCTAATGATGACCAGGAAACCACTGTTGATTGTTGGGAAAAACCCATCTGGGTCACTAATACCCTTCAGGGAAGGAAACGGCTGGTCTGGCCTGCATGTGACTCCAGACCCACAGCAATGGGGTTGACTCAACTGCTCCCTGGGTAATTAGGGATGGGCAATAAATGCTGCTCGGCCAGTGATGCCCTCATCCCATGAGTGAATGAATAAAGCTCGCAGAAATCTCTCACTCCCTCCTCCCCTCCACCTCCTCATTATTCCTCCCCTTGTCTCCATTCTCCTCACCCCCTCACAATCCATGCCCCCTCCCTCCTCCTGCCTCTCCCTATCCGATTCCAATGTCTCTGCGATGATGGTGGGGTTGGGTTTCTGAGCCTAGGGCTCATCCACTCTGCCCACTTGTTATTGCATTCCATTGCAGTTTCTTTCTGTCTCTTTTATATCTTTCCCCTCTCACACTAAACCTATGCCCTCTAGATGTGGACTCCCCCACCCCAGGGAAAAGACTTTGCCCATTTACCCAATCCTTGCTCCTCATGGTTTTATAAACCTCTATAAGATCACCCCTCAGTCTCCAACGCTCCAGGGAAAACAGCCCCAGCCTGTTCAGTCCTTCCCTATAGCTTCAAACTTTCCAAATCTTTTCTGCACCCTTTCAAGTTTAACAGCATCTTTCCTACAGCAGAATTGAACACAGTATTTCAAAAGCAGCCTAACTAATGTCCGGTACAGCCACAACATGACCTCCCAACTCCTGTACTCAGTGCACTCACCAATAGAGGTCCAAATGCCTCCTTCACTATCTTAGTTACCGACTAGTCCACTTTCAAGGAGCTATGAACCTGCACTCTGAGGTTTCTTTGTTCAGCAACACTCCCCAGGACCATACCATTAAGTGAACAGGTCCTGCCTGATTTGCCTTTCCAAAATGCAGCCCCTCACATTTATCTGAATTAACCTCTATCTTGCTGCTAGTTGGCCCAATGGCCCGTCTGATCATGATCCTGATGTAATCTGAGGGAACAGTCTTCGCTGTCCACGACATTTCCAAGTTTGGTGTCATCTCCAAACTTAAAAACCATACCACTGGACACAGGCCTCTGCCTCCTACCAACATGCTGAGTGGGCACAGTACACACTCCTGGTGGTGGTTTCGGAGAGAGTTTGAGTTCCTGGCGGTGTCAGTATCCAACGCAGCTTCATGGCAGTGGAGGTGTGTCAGGAGCCGGTGCATTACCAGGCATCAGTGATATCACATTGGGGAAATCCAGTGAGGACTCTCAGTGGCGAGGGCATCTGTGAAGGTGAGACAGGGCGAGAGCGGGTGTCTGTGAAGGTGAGACAGTGTGAGAGCGGGTGTCTGTGAAGGTGAGACAGTGTGAGAGCGGGTGTCTGTGAAGGTGAGACAGTGTGAGAGCGGGTGTCTGTGAAGGTGAGACAGTGTGAGAGCGGGTGTCTGTGAAGGTGAGACAGTGTGAGAGTGGGTGTCTGTGAGGGTGAGACAGTGTGAGAGCGGGTGTCTGTGAAGGTGAGACAGGGCGAAAGCGGGTGTCTGTGAGGGTGAGACAGGGCGAGAGCGGGTGTCTGTGAAGGTGAGACAGGGCGAGAGCAGGTGTCTGTGAAGGTGAGACAGTGTGAGAGCGGGCGTCTGTGAAGGTGAGACAGTGCGAGAGTGGGTGTCTGTGAGGGTGAGACAGTGTGAGAGCGGGTGTCTGTGAAGGTGAGACAGTGTGAGAGCGGGTGTCTGTGAAGGTGGAACAGTGTGAGAGCGGGTGTCTGTGAAGGTGAGACAGTGTGAGAGCGGGTGTCTGTGAAGGTGAGACAGTGTGAGAGCGGGTGTCTGTGAAGGTGACACAGTGTGAGAGCGGGTGTCTGTGAAGTTGAGACAGGGCGAGAGCGGGTGTCTGTGAAGGTGAGACAGTGTGAGAGCGGGTGTCTGTGAAGGTGAGACAGTGTGAGAGCGGGTGTCTGTGAAGGTGGGACAGTGTGAGAGCGGGTGTCTGTGAAGGTGAGACAGTATGAGAGCGGGTGTCTGTGAAGGTGGGACAGTGTGAGAGCGGGTGTCTGTGAAGGTGAGACAGTGTGAGAGCGGGTGTCTGTGAAGGTGAGACAGTGTGAGAGCGGGTGTCTGTGAAGGTGGAACAGTGTGAGAGCGGGTGTCTGTGAAGTTGAGACAGTGTGAGAGCGGGTGTCTGTGAAGGTGAGACAGGGCGAGAGCGGGTGTCTGTGAAGGTGAGACAGTGTGAGAGCGGGTGTCTGTGATGGTGAGACAGTGTGAGAGCGGGTGTCTGTGAAGGTGAGACAGTGTGAGAGCGGGTGTCTGTGAAGGTGAGACAGTGTGAGAGCGGGTGTCTGTGAAGGTGAGACAGGGCGAGAGCGGGTGTCTGTGAAGGTGAGACAGTGTGAGAGCGGGTGTCTGTGATGGTGAGACAGTGTGAGAGCGGGTGTCTGTGAAGGTGAGACAGTGTGAGAGCGGGTGTCTGTGAAGGTGAGACAGTGTGAGAGCGGGTGTCTGTGAAGGTGAGACAGTGTGAGAGCGGGTGTCTGTGAAGGTGAGACAGTGTGAGAGCGGGTGTCTGTGAAGGTGAGACAGTGTGAGAGCGGGTGTCTGTGAAGGTGGGACAGTGTGAGATCGGGTGTCTGTGAAGGTGAGGCAGTGTGAGAGCGGGTGTCTGTGAAGGTGAGACAGTGCGAGAGCGGGTATTTGTGAAGGTGAGACAGTGTGAGAGCGGGTGTCTGTGAAGGTGAGACAGTGCGACAGCGGGTGTCTGTGAAGGTGAGACAGTGTGAGAGCGGGTGTCTGTGAAGGTGAGACAGTGTGAGAGCGGGTGTCTGTGAAGGTGAGACAGTGCGAGAGCGGGTGTCTGTGAAGGTGAGACAGTGCGAGAGCGGGTGTCCGTGAAGGTGAGACAGTGTGAGAGCGGGTGTCTGTGAAGGTGAGACAGTGTGAGAGCGGGTGTCTGTGAAGGTGAGACAGTGTGAGAGCGGGTGTCTGTGAAGGTGAGACAGTGTGAGAGCGGGTGTCCGTGAAGGTGAGACAGTGTGAGAGCGGGTGTCCGTGAAGGTGAGACAGTGTGAGAGCGGGTGTCCGTGAAGGTGAGACAGTGTGAGAGCGGGTGTCTGTGAAGGTGAGACAGTGTGAGAGCGGGCGTCTGTGAGGGTGAGACAGTGTGAGAGCGGGCGTCTGTGAGGGTGAGACAGTGCGACAGCGGGTGTCTGTGAGGGTGAGACAGTGTGAGAGCGGGTGTCCTTGAAGGTGAGACAGTGTGAGAGCGGGTGTCTGTGAAGGTGAGACAGTGTGAGAGCGGGCGTCTGTGAGGGTGAGACAGTGTGAGAGCGGGTGTCTGTGAAGGTGAGACAGTGTGAGAGCGGGCGTCTGTGAGGGTGAGACATTGCGAGAGCGGGTGTCTGTGAAGGTGAGACAGTGCGAGAGCGGGTGTCTGTGAAGGTGAGACAGTGTGAGAGCGGGTGTCTGTGAAGGTGGGACAGTGTGAGAGCGGGTGTCTGTGAAGGTGGGACAGTGTGAGAGCGGGTGTCTGTGAAGGTGGGACAGTGTGAGAGCGGGTGTCTGTGAAGGTGAGACAGTGTGAGAGCGGGTGTCTGTGAAGGTGAGACAGTGCGAGAGCGGGTGTCTGTGAAGGTGAGACAGTGTGAGAGCGGGTGTCTGTGAAGATGAGACAGTGTGAGAGCGGGTGTCTGTGAAGGTGAGACAGTGCGAGAGCGGGTGTCTGTGAAGGTGAGACAGTGCGAGAGCGGGCGTCTGTGAGGGTGAGACAGTGTGAGAGCGGGTGTCCGTGAAGGTGAGACAGTGTGAGAGCGTGTATCTGTGAAGGTGAGACAGTGTGAGAGCGGGTGTCTGTGAAGGTGAGACAGTGTGAGAGCGTGTATCTGTGAAGGTGAGACAGTGTGAGAGCGGGTGTCTCTGAGGGTGAGACAGTGTGAGAGCGGGTGTCTGTGAAGGGGAGACAGTGTGAGAGCGGGTGTCTGTGAAGGTGAGACAGTGTGAGAGCGGGTGTCTGTGAAGGTGAGACAGTGTGAGAGCGGGTGTCCGTGAAGGTGAGAATGTGTGAGAGCGGGTGTCTGTGAAGGTGAGACAGTGTGAGAGCGGGCGTCTGTGAAGGTGAGACAGTGTGAGAGCGTGTGTCTATGAAGGTGAGACAGTGTGAGAGCGGGCGTCTGTGAAGGTGAGACAGTGTGAGAGCGGGTATCTGTGAAGTTGAGACAGTGTGAGAGCGGGTGTCTGTGAGGGTGAGACAGTGTGAGAGCAGGTGTCTGTGAAGGTGAGACAGTGTGAGAGCGGGTGTCTGTGAAGGTGAGACAGTGTGAGAGCGAGTGTCTGTGAAGGTGAGGCAGTGTGAGAGCAGGTGTCTGTGAAGGTGAGACAGTGTGAGAGTGGGTGTCTGTGAAGTTGAGACAGTGTGAGAGCGGGTGTCTGTGAAGGTGAGACAGTGTGAGAGCGGGTGTCTGTGAAGGTGAGACAGTGTGAGAGCAGGTGTCTGTGAAGGTGAGACAGTGTGAGAGCAGGTGTCTGTGAAGGTGAGACAGTGTGAGAGCGGGTGTCTATGAAGGTGAGACAGTGTGAGAGCAGGTGTCTGTGAAGGTGAGACAGTGTGAGAGCGGGTGTCTGTGAAGGTGAGACAGTGTGAGAGCAGGTGTCTGTGAAGGTGAGACAGTGTGAGAGCGGGTGTCTATGAAGGTGAGACAGTGTGAGAGCAGGTGTCTGTGAAGGTGAAACAGTGCGAGAGCGGGTGTCTGTGAAGGTGAGACAGTGTGAGAGCGGGTGTCTGTGAAGGTGAGACAGTGTGAGAGCGGGTGTCTGTGAAGGTGAGACAGTGTGAGAGCGGGTGTCTGTGAAGGTGAGACAGTGTGAGAGCGGGTGTCTGTGAAGGTGAGACAGTGTGAGAGCGGGTGTCTGTGAAGTTGAGACAGTGTGAGAGCGGGTGTCTGTGAAGGTGAGACAGTGTGAGAGCGGGTGTCTGTGAAGGTGAGACAGTGTGAGAGCGGGCAGAGGTGGAGGTGATTCGGGCCCAGCACCAGGTCCACGGGGTGTGTGATCAGACCGAATGGTTTTGGGAGATGTTCGGACAGGGCACTGGAAGCTCGGTCAAAGAATGAGATTTGAAAGTGAATCGTTAATGAGACTGACCGGCCTGGAGGGACTGTATGGCCTCTTTCTGTGCTGTTGGACTGTCTGTTATGAGACTGATGAGGCCAATGGTGTTGGTTGTCTCAGGTCAGTGAGAGGCTGCTTTGATTGATGGATGAATGTTGGTCGGGACGTTGAGGAGAGCTCCCCCCCTCCCCGCTCCCCCCCAGCCCTCCTGTTTCAGGCTGTGCAATGGGATGGATGACCCATCCTGACCGGGGCAAGTGGAGATTCAGTCTGACATCTCACCTGAAAGACGGCATCTGTGACAGTGCAGCATCCCCTCAGCCCTCCACTGTCATGGACTCACAGAGTAATGTAACACCCACAGCACAGGGCATGACCCATCGGCCCATCAGCTCCATGTTGGTCAGCTGCTGGTGTCAGGTGTGATTTTTATATTCAGCCTGGAGTGGGTCTTGAACCGGAAACTGTTGGAGAGTCAGAGGCCAGAGCACTGCCCACTGAACCCGCACCAACCCTCAGGCCCAGTCTCTCCACGTAACGCGCTCCCTTTCCTGATTCTTGCTGGGTTGGAGAGTCTCGAGTGGACAGGGACCAATGGGGATTGTTTGTTTTCTGGTTTAATTCTCACCTTTTTCTCCCTGTCTCTCATTTCTTCCTTTCTTTTCTCTCATTCTCTCTATTCACTGTCACTTTCCCTCGATTTCTCTTCCCTTCATTCTTTTCCTCCTGTTGTTATCAATGTCCCCATTCATGGATCAGATCGGTCAATGTCCATTTCTTCAGAAAGGTGTGAAGTTGTCAGTGAGATTCCCACTGCATTAAGTGACAGTGGTGTGTGGGGAGAAAGGGCTGCTCTCTGTTTTATACGGACTCCTGCTCATACCCAAACACTGAATCTACATTTGAAGATTGCCTCTGGTGCAGTTTGGGATGTTTGAAAAGAGAATAATCTGATTTGCTGCTGAGAAATGGATCTTTTTTTATTGCAATTTCAGTGACTTGCTGGAAACGATCAGAATGTGAACTAGTCAGCTGGAGAAATCTTTGTTTAACTGGAACGTGAAGCGAGGTGGGGATAATTCACTCTGACACATTCCAGGTTTGCAATGTAATTTGTCTTCACACAGAGTGCGGGGAATCTGAGAAACCTCCTGCCTCAGACTGTCCCCGATTCTCCTGTTTCTCCTGGACCCCCTCACAACACCATTGCTACAATCCTCGATGAGACACCAATCACATGGTACAGGCTGGTGAGGGATCAGGAATCATGTTTAAAGGAAACAGAGTGCGATCCAGGGAACTTACTGAGACAACAAAGTCTCAGATTTCCAGTTTCTGATAAATGAATGTTCCAACCAGTGTCCGGTGGAGATTCCCAATTTGTTGAGCTTCCAGTCAGGATACCCCACATCCTTAAGCTCCTGGGTAAGGAGGTGAACTTGCTCCCTTTAGCTCTTCACCTGCCAATGTCAGTGCTTGAGCATTCGGTTTTAGAACTCTCGGATCACAGGGTAATTGAAATTCTTTCGTCTTGGTTTGTTTTGACAGGGGCTGATCACAGCACTCAGCGAGACTGTGATTTCATTTCCATGTCTTCAGGGGTGTTTAATATCCAATGGGTGTTTAATGGCGGCATGGTGGCACAGTGGTTAGCACTGCTGCCTCACAGCGCCAGAGACCCGGGTTCAATTCCCACCTCAGGCGACTAACTGTGTGGAGTTTGCACATTCTCCCCGTGTCTGCGTGGGTTTCCTCCGGGTGCACCGGTTTCCTCCCACAGTCCAAAGATGTGCGGGTTAGGTGAATTGGCCATGCTAAATTGCCCGTAGTGTTAGGTAAGAGGTAAATGTAGGGGTATGGGTGGGTTGCGCTTCGGCGGGTCGGTGTGGACTTGTTGGGCCGAAGGACCTGTTTCCACACTGTAAGTAATCTAATCTAATTATGCACACACCAGTACATCAGGCCAAGGACAAACATAGCATTGGGGTTTAAACCCATTGTTGTCATTCCAAACCCCAGGTTAGGGTTGTGAGGACACACTACGACAGATGGTGAAAATGGAATTTTCTTAAAAGATGGAATGAAACAGAGCGAGTCTCACAGTGAGCATTGTCCTGAATTCCGTCTGTCAGCTGCTGACATGATGCTTTCCCAGAGACATCTGCTCCGGAGGAGGGACGTAAATCCAAGGGAACTGCCAATCTCCAATGTCCATCCCTCTCATTGGGAAGAGGAGAGAATTGGAAAGAAAGCAGGAGATTGTGGGAAAGGTTCCATTCCGAATGGGTTACCTTGGCCTTCTCCTTTGTAAAGGAGGGAGGCAGATAGTGAATGGTGATTCTGTCCCATTCTTGTGTCTGACCAAGGTCTTTATCTCAGAGTCTGGAACACAAATGATACCAATGGGACCTTCTGTTCCCCACAGTCATGGCCTGAGCCCCATCAGGAGGAACCGGGTTCAGGTCTGCGTCCTACTCCTCAAGAAGGGGAGATTGGCCTTGGGGGGGACAGAGCAGATTCACCAGAATGATCCCGGGGAGGAAAGGGTTAAAGGACGAGGCCGGGTTGTATCGACCGGATTGTTATCCCCTGAGTATCGAAGATTAAAGGGGGATCCCATGGAGGTCTCTCAGATGATAAAAGGAGTTGATTGGGTTGATGGAGAGAGGAGGGGGAGAGTCCAGGACAAGGGGCAGGACCTTCCCATCTGAGCCAGGCCCTACAGGGGGAGATCAGGAACCACCTACCCACATGGGGGGGTAGTGGGGGGGCATCTGGAACTGTCTCTCTCAGGGAAAGGTGTAGGTTCTGGGGATTAACTGGAGCTTTCAGAGACTGTGATGGGTGAGTTTATCGGACAAAGTTAACAATCACACAGCACCAGGTTAGAGTCCAACAGATTTATTTGAAAGCACTAGCTTTTGGAGCACTGCTCCTTCATCAGATAACTACTGGGGCAGGATCATAAGACACAGAATTTACAACATTGGCACCTGCACTTCATTGGACAAGCAACACTGGGGAATGTTAATGATACAGAGCAGCTGGGACCTGAGGGAACGTGGGATTTCTGGACAGAGTGACTGAACACTCTCCAGACTGATACTTGGAGATTTTCCCACTAACATTTCCCAGATCATTGAGCACATTTCCCTCATGTTAATAGACTCAGTGTCAGTTCCTCACTGAGACCAGTTACAGTATGTGTCTGTGTTCCTCACACTTTGTCAGTGACTTTCATCTCTCTCTGTCTCTATGATGTTGTGTGATCTGAGATGGACATTACTGACTCAGCTTCCCCCTCCCAGTCTCAGGGATCAGGGAAACCTCATGGACCAGCTGTAAGGACAGCACTCCAGTGACCCCCTCCAGTCCCTATACCCCCTCCCTATCTCTGTAACCCCCTCCAGCCCCTACACCTCTCCCTATCTCTGTAACCTCCTCCAGCCCCTACACCCCCTCCCTATCTCTGTAACCCCCTCCAGCCCCCACACCCCCTCCCTATCTCTGTAACCTCCTCCAGCCCCTACACCCCCTCCCTATCTCTGTAACCCCCTCCAGCCCCTACACCCCCTCCCTATCTCTGTAACCCCCTCCAGCCCCTACACCCTCCCTATCTCTGTAATCCCCTCCAGCCCCTACACCCCCTCTCTATCTCTGTAACCCGCTCCAGCCCCTACACCCCCTCCCTATCTCTGTAACCCCCTCCAGCCCCACACCCCCTCCCTATCTCTGTAACCCCCTCCAGCCCCTACACTCCCTCCCTATCTCTGTAACCCCCTCCAGCCCCTACACCCCCTCCCTATCTCTGTAACCCCCTCCAGCCCCTACACCCCCTCCCTATCTCTGTAACACCCTCCAGCCCCTACACCCCCTCCCTATCTCTGTAACCCCCTCCAGCCCATACACCCCTCCCTATCTCTGTAACCCCCTCCAGCCCCTACACCCCTCCTTATCTCTGTAATCCCCTCCAGCCCATACACCGTCTCCCTATCTCTGTAACCCCCTCCAGCCCCTACACCCCCTCCCTATCTCTGTAACCCCCTCCAGCACCTACACCCCCTCCCTATCTCTGTAACCCTCTCCAGCCCATACACCGTCTCCCTATCTCTGTAACCCCCTCCAGCCCCTACACCCCCTCCCTATCTCTGTAACCCCCTCCAGCCCCTACACCGTCTCCCTATCTCTGTAACCCCCTCCAGCCCCTACACCCCCTCCCTATCTCTGTAACCCCCTCCAGTCCATACACCCCCTCCCTATCTCTGTAACCCCCTCCAGCCCCTACACCCCCTCCCTATCTCTGTAACCCCCTCCAGCCCCTACACCGTCTCCCTATCTCTGTAACCCCCTCCAGCCCCTACACCCCCTCCCTATCTCTGTAACCCCCTCCAGCCCCTACACCGTCTCCCTATCTCTGTAACCCCCTCCAGCCGCTACACACCTCCCTATCTCTGTAACCCCCTCCAGCCCCTACACCGTCTCCCTATCTCTGTAACCCCCTCCAGCCCCTACACCTCTCCCTATGTCTGTAACCCCCTCCAGCCCCTACACCCCCTCCCTATCTCTGTAACCCCCTCCAGCCCCTACACCCCCTCCCTATCTCTGTAACCCCCTCCAGCCACTACACCCCCTCCCTATCTCTGTAACCCCCTCCAGCCCCTACACCCCTCCCTATCTCTGTAATCCCCTCCAGCCCATACACCCCCTCCCTATTTCTGTAACCCCCTCCAGCCCATACACCCCCTCCCTATCTCTGTAACCCCCTCCAGCCCCTACACCCCTCCCTATCTCTGTAACGCCCTCCAGCCCCTACACCGTCTCCCTGTCTCTGTAACCCCCTCCAGTCCCTACACCCCTCCCTATCTCTGTAACCCCCTCCAGCCCCTACACCCCTCCCTATCTCTGTAACCCCTTCCAGCCCCTACACCCCTCCCTATCTCTGTAATCCCCTCCAGCCCATACACCCCCTCCCTATCTCTGTAACCCCCTCCAGCCCATACACCCCTCTCTATCTCTGTAACCCCCTCCAGCCCCTACACCCCCTCCCTATCTCTGTAACCCCCTCCAGCCCCTACACCCCTCCCTATCTCTGTAACCCCCTCCAGCCCCTACACCTCCTCCCTATCTCTGTAACCTCCTCCAGTCCCTACACCCCCTCCCTATCTCTGTAACCCCCTCCAGCCCCTACACCCCTCCCTATCTCTGTAATCCCCTCCAGCCCATACACCCCCTCCCTATCTCTGTAACCCCCTCCAGCCCCTACACCCCTCCCTATCTCTGTAACCCCCTCCAGCCCCTACACCCCTCCCTATCTCTGTAACGCCCTCCAGCCCCTACACCGTCTCCCTATCTCTGTCACCCCCTCCAGTCCCTACACCCCCTCCCTATCTCTGTAACCCCCTCCAGCCCCTACACCCCACTCTATCCCTGTCACCTTCTCCAGCCCCTCCATCCCTCCCTGTCTCTGTAATCCCCTCCAGCCCCTACACCCCACCCTATCCCTGTCACCTTCTCCAGCCCCTCCATCCCTCCCTATCTCTGTAACCCCCTCCAGCCCCTACATCCCTCTCTTTATTTCTCCCTGACTCAGTTTGCTGTGATGCATTCCCCTGTGTTACCTGTCTGATTTTGAAGCGTGTGGACGGTGCTATGTAGATGCAGCTTAGTGTTTGTTTTCATTGTAACCCTGTCAGTGCGATGTAAATGTGAAAAAAGCCAATCAGTGCCCAGATGTCATCGAGTCGCTACCCAATCCACACGGAGCCTTTCATAAGCAGCAGTCAGACAGCTGAAAGAACAGAGAGTGACATAACGTTCCAGTGAGTGCCTGCTCCCAGTTTACTCACTCACTCACTTACACTCAGATCCAGGCTCACACTCACTCACACACTCACACACAGAGCCAGGCTCACTCTCACACACACTCACTCACACACACAGAGCCAGGCTCACTCTCACACACACACACACACACTCACACACAGAGCCAGGCTCACTCTCACATACACTCACACACTCAGATCCAGGCTCACACTCACTCACTCACTCACACACACAGAACCAGGCTCACTCTCACACACACACTCACAGACACACACACACACACACACTCACAGACACACAGACACACACACAGACACACTCACACACTCACTCACTGAGATTGAATTCCTCATTAAACCTGGAGGAAGGAGTGTAGCAGCATCAAGAAGCTTTGTTGAACTCTGACAGGCCGAGGGGGTGGGAGCCAGGGACGGACGAGACAGACTTGTGACAAAGTCACTCTGAGCTCGGAGAACCTTCGAACACAAAGCATCTCCAGACTGTCAGCATTCTGTTTTGTGGAGGGACCAGGGGGATCTGTCTTGCAGCTTATCCCTGTCATCTCTCTCCTTCCCTCTCTGTTCCTGAAGGATCCTTTGCGGGAAAACCAGGAGAACGCAGGATTCCCAACAGTGTGACCGGGACACAGCAGCAGGAGATCAAACTGTTCCACAGTGAAATCCCAGGGACCAGTGACAGTAAGTGGCTGTTTCTCCTCACTGCCTGAACCTTGGGCTGTTTCACGGGTCTCTCGCTTTCTCTTTTATCACAGGTCTCTGCTCCCTCTCTTCTCTCACTTTCTGTTTCTCTCAGTCTCTCCTCCTCTGTCTATTACTCTGGATCTCTCACCCCTCTCTGTCTCACATTTCATTTCTTTTGATCTCAGTCTTTCAAATTCCATCGATCTGTCTCTCTCTGTCCATCTGTGTATCACTCTCTGATTCTCGCTCTCCATCTGCCTCTATCTTACTCTCTTTCCCTTACTCTGTCTCTTCCAATCTGTCTCCCACACACACACTCTCTCTCTCTCTCCCTTACACACCATCTCCCTCCCTTACACACCGTCTCTCTCTCTCCCTTACACACCGTCTCTCTCTCCCTCCCTTACACACCGTCTCTCTCTCTCTCTCCCTTACACAGCATCTCTCTCTCTCTCTCTCTCTGTCTCCTATGAATTTGGGAATCTAACTGTGGGACAGTTGCAGGCAGGTAGCATGGTCAACCAATGAGATCCTTGTGTGATGTAGTCACTGTGTTGATGGAAGAAACCCAGCTACCAACCGTGCACAGCAAGCTCCCAGACAGCAATGAGACTGTCACCAAATGACAGAAACCTCTGGAGGTCACAGACAGAACATACATGTCTCCTTCACTGCCCAGCAACAGCCTGTCTTTGGCTATTTAGGAGCAAGTGAGGACAGCAGATGCTGGAGATCAGAGTCGAGAGTGTGGTACTGGTAAAGCACAGCCAGCCAGACAGCATCCGAGGAGCAGGAGAATCAACGTTTCAGGCTTAAGCCCTTCCTCAGATGATGAAGAGCTCCCGATGGAGAGCTTATGCTCAAAACGTCGACTCTCCTTCTCCTGGGATACTGCCTGACTGGCTGTGCTTTTCCAGCACCACACTTTTTGACTTTGGCTATTTAGGATTTATGAGGTATGTTTGCTTACTCCTGATGTGGATCCCGGTTCAATAAGGTCAGCAGCAAGCATCAGTGAGTTCAAAAATATAAAAGTTTATCGGTGAAGGTACAACAGATGAAATTTATCTCACTGTCAGATTGACCATCTCCAGTCTCCTGTGAGACAGGCCCGCAGAGTCAGAGAGTCCTACAGCTCACAGACAGGCCCTTTGGCCCAGCTGGCCCATGCTGTCCAAAATGTCCGTCCACACTAACCCCATTTCCCTGCACTTGGCCCATATCCTTCTAATCCTTTCCTGTCCATGTATTTGTCCAAATGCCTTTTAAATGTTGGATTGTTTTGAAGCTTTGAAGTTGAAGTGAGGGTTTTTATAAAGTGAAGGGATTTCACAAGGTTGTGAGATCTCTCACAGTCGAATTTCTCACATGTTGGTCCTTGGGTGAATGTGAAGGTGGAGGGCAGTTCCTTTCTCTGTTGGAATCTCCCGTTGTCAAGACAATATATTAGTTCCCTTGTCTGGTTGAATTAATGGCAAAGGATTTGATCAATTTCTGGTGGAACAGTTTACAAGCAGCTGCTGGGTTTAGAAGGAGACAGAAAACATGGCTGTCTCTTCATGTGAGCTGTTTGCCAGTTCAAAGTCCTTTTACAAACAAAGAGATTGGGTTTGTGCTGATTCTAATATTCGGTATTGTGGTTGAACATCTTGTAGCTTTAAGATGGTCAGTGTTATTGTTTCTGAGTGACCCAGTCCATCTGATGATCATTGCCCTTTCTGATTGGTTTCAGGAAAAGGACATTGATAGACATCAGTCTGGAAAGTTCCTTTTGTGGCAAGGGAGGGATTTCCTTCCACCAAATAAGTCAGGTGACCCTTGACAGGCCATCTTTTCCAGCATTTTGTGTCCAGTTTTAATACAGAAAGTACTGACTAAAATCACATCATAAACTGGGACCTGGGACAGCATTGATATTGTGGGCTGAATGGTCCCTTTCTGAATGGGAAGATTCCTTGAGGATAGTGAGAGAGCTGATTTCTGGCATTGCTTTTTGTTAAATTGCATTTATGAACCACACCCGACCAATCTCTCACCCGCTGTCAAGTCTGGGAGGAAAGAGTCACTGAGAAAGATGATTCACTTCTTGGAGACGTAAAGGGACAGATTCCCAGGAAGATGAACATTTCATTTTGAACACAATGAGAAACAGGAGCAGGAATTGGCCATTCGGCCCATTGGACATGCCCAACATTCAATAATCTCTGATTGGCTGATCTGATAGTGACCTCATTTCCCTTCTGTCCCTTCCCCTTTTACTCTCCCTGTAACCCTTGACCCCTTGTTGATGAAAACTGTCTAACTCGGCCTGTGAACCTCTTGAGTGTCCCAGCCTGCACTGATCCCTGGGGAAGAGAATTCCACGGAATTCCCTTTGCCAGATGTTGTTGCCATGAGCTGTGTGAGTGAGCTCCCTGCCTGGACGTTCCAGATGTGTTTACTGAGTGGGATAAGACCATAAGACATAGGAGTGGAAGTAAGGCCATTCGGCCCATCAAGTCCACTCCGCCATTCAATCATGGCTGATGAGCATTTCAACTCCATTTACCCGTAGCCCTTAATTCCTTGTAATAATGATGTTTCCCTCAATACCCAGCCTCACCTGGTGCCTGGAAATGGGAATCAATCCAACAGGAATCCTTATTCCCCGGCTGTTGTTGCAGCCAGAGAGAGAGACTGCTGCAGGAGAAGGTCCACAATTGCTGGTTATCCCAGCGCTGTGTCGGAGGCTGAAGAAATGAAAGGTTCCTGTGTAACGCTCAGGCAGGGAGCCTGTCTCTCCTTCCACAGCCAATGTTTCTGTTCAGTGATTGTGGCTGTGTCTCTCCCTCTCCTGGGAAATCTCACAGTCACTGTCTGACCTCTACACACTCTCCTCTTGTCAGTCTCCTGACTGAGCCCTGAAAGGACGGTGAGAATTGAATGTCCCCAGGCTCTCTCTCAGATTCACGCTGAGAGGATGTTTCCCCTCATGGGGTCTCTCAGACCAGAGGGGCACAGTCTCAGAATAAAGGGGCACCAATTTCAGACTGAGATGAGGGGGAACGTTCCTCTCTCAGAGGGAAGTGAGTCTTTGGAACTCCGTAACACAGGGAGCTGTGGGGGGAGAGTCCTTGTGGATATTTAAGGCTGAAAGATTCTTGATTATTTTGGGGCATCTCGGGTTATGGGGAAAAGGGAGGAAAGTTGATGTGAGGAATGTTGGATCAGCCAATCATCCTATTGAATGGCGGAACAGGGCTCGAGGGGCTGAATGGCCTACTTCTGGTCCTTTTTCTGACGGTCCATTGGTCTGATGTTTACTGGGTGTTTGCTGTCTCAGTGATGGATGGGGGGAGAAAGACAGTTCTGGGGACGTGTTCACTGATCTCCAGGGAATCATTCTCCCCCATTCCAAACTATGGGAAACGACTGAGACTGTCCCAGCCTCAAACCATCACCTTGTGAAATTCCCCACGGAGGGCTGCATTGGATTAATTTCCTCTTTCCCACCCGCCTCCTGCCATTTCAGCAAAGCCACTGGAAAAGTACAAGACCACTCTGCCCTTTGAACCTGTTCCATATTTTAATCAGATTCCAATTGGCCTTTCCTTCCATTTCCCGTCCTTCGTTCCAAATGCCTTGGTCCCCAGAAACATTGATCAGTGTCAGCCTGAAATGCTCCCAGTGACCTTTCAGGGAGAGGGAGAGAGAGGGAGGGAGAGGGAGGGAGAGAGGGAGAGAGGGGGAGGGAGGGAGAGAGAGGGAGGGAGGGAGGGAGAGAGAGGGAGGGAGAGAGAGGGAGGGAGAGAGAGGGAGGGAGAGAGGGGGGGGGAGGGGGGGAGAGAGAGGGAGAGGGAGCCAGATTTCCGAGGCTCTTTGTGAATTGGCCTGCTTCCTGATATCCTTCTGAATGGCCTCACCCTCATCTCAACCACCTGCAGCTGCTGTCCCCAATGACCATGTCCCCAAGGCCCTGTGCTTCCCCAGCCTCTGGCCCACTCTCATTGGGAGGGAATGGGGGTTTACGCTGTCTCGGGATGTGCTGTAACACAACACATGGGGAGCAGGATTGAGAGAACAATTTACCGACAGCTCAGTCTCAATGCAGTGGGATCTCCCTCAGGCAGACAGAGAGAGCACCTTGAACTGGGGGAGGAGGTGTCAGCTCCAAACCTGCTGAGAAATGTCTGCAGCTCCCTGGCTATCAAAGGGTCCAAATATGGAGGCCTTTCGCTCCATCACAGGTGTACTGGTGCTACCTCTTTATTGAAAGGTGACTGTCCATTTCCTGTCCTTCTCTGGATCCTTTCAAGTTCGTCATTTTTAAAGATGTTATCTTTGGCACAGAATGATCCCATAGTGACACACTGGGGAAGTATTTGAATCTATCGCTGACTGAGGGAGGAGTGTTGGCTAGGGCATCATTTCAAATCCCTACCTCGGCTCAAACACTCCCATTGGATGGTGGACAGAACATCATCTGACTGCCTGCTCCAGAGGACAGGCGATCCCAGAATGATCCCGGTTTGTGATGTGCTTTGAGCTCACCAGTTCCTGTCCTGTCGGGGACAGTGTGAGTGTGACCCAGAAAAGCTCACGGGGTCCTGTCTATGAGGGTCTCTTACTGCCTGTCTCCAATCCCATCCAGAGGACAGGACAGAGGGTACCAGTTCGCAATGCCCCACTCCCACGACACTGTGTAAATCCAAACGGCCAGCCAACAGGGAGCAGGAACATCACCATCACACCTTTGCACACAGTGACCTTCCAGTCAGTCTGACTCTGTCCCTGGTAAATCCTGTCAGCCTCTTCATTACATGGGGCTGTTCAAACAGACACCAGACAATGAGCACAAAGGGCCACTCCTGCTGCTGTTATTACAGAGAATGTTACCGGAATACGAGGAGAGAGCTCCCGGAGACATCACTGATTGATTTCCTAACTGACTGGGATCAGACTCTGCAATAAGGGGAATGCCCTGTTTCAATGCAGCACTCCCTCAGCACTGGCCCTCTGACATTGCGGCACTCCCTCAGCACTGATCCTCTGACATTGCGGCACTCCCTCAGTACTGACCCTCTGACAGAGCGGCACTCCCTCAGCACTGACCCTCTGACAGCGCAGCACTCCCTCAGCACTGACCCTCTGACAGTGCGGCACTCCCTCAGCACTGACCCTCTGACAGTGCGGTGCTCCCTCAGTACTGACCCTCTGACAGTGCAGCACTCCCTCAGTACTGACCCTCTGACAGTGTGACACTCCCTCAGTACTGACCCTCTGACAGTGCGGCACTCCCTCATTACTGACCCTCTGACAGTGCAGCACTCCGTCAGTAGTGACCCTCTGACAGTGCAGCACTCCCTCAGCACTGACCCTTTGACAGTGCGGCATTCCCTCAGTACTGACCCTCTGACACTGCAGCACTCCCTGACTAATGACCCTCTGACAGTGCAACACTCCCTCAACACTGACGCTCCGACGGTGCACCGCGCCCTCAGCACTGACCCTCTGACAGTGCAGCACTACCTCAGTACTGACTCTCCGACTGTGTGACACTCCCTCAGCACTGACACTCCGACAGTATACCGCTCCCTCAGCACTGACCCACCGACAGTGCGGCACTCCCTCAGTACTGACCCTCTGACAGTGCGGCACACCCTCAGCACTGACTCTCCGACAGTGTGACACTCCCTCAGCACTGACACTCCGACAGTACACCGCTCCCTCAGCAGTGACCCTCTGACAGTGCAGCACTCCCTCAGTACTGACCCTCTGACAGTGCAGCACTCCCTCAGCACTGACCCTCTGACAGAGCGGCACTCCCTCATCACTGTCCCTCTGACAGTGCAGCACTCCCTCAGTTCTGACACTCTGACAGAGTGACCCTACCTCAGCACTGACCCTGTGACAGTGCAGCACGCCCTCAGCACTGACCCTCTGACAGTGCAGCACTCCCTCAGCACTGACCCTCTGACAGAGTGACTCTCCCTCAGCACTGACCCTGTGACAGTGTGGCACTCCCTCAGCACTGACCCTCTGATAGTGCAGCACTCCCTCAGTACTGACCCTCTGACAGAGCGGCACTCCCTCAGCACTGACCCTGTGACAGTGTGGCACTCCCTCAGCACTGACCCTCTGATAGTGCAGCACTCCCTCAGTACTGACCCTCTGACAGAGCGGCACTCCCTCAGCACTGACCCTCTGACAGTGCAGCAGTCCCTCAGCACTGACCCTCTGACAGTGCAGCAGTCCCTCAGCACTGACCCTCTGACAGTGCAGCACTCCCTCAGCACTGACCCTCTGACAGTGCAGCACTCCCTCAGCACTGACCCTCTGACAGTGCAGCACTCCCTCAGCACTGACCCTCTGACAGTGCAGCACTCCCTCAGCACTGACCCTCTGACAGTGCAGCACTCCCTCCGCACTGACCCTCTGACTGAGCGGCAGTCCCTCAATATTGCATTGGCAATGTTATCCTGGATGTGAAACATCTGACTCTGGAGTGGTTTTAAATCAATAACCTGCCAGCTTTGAGGCGAGTCCACTACCCACTGGGCCACACCTGGTGATGTTCAGTGATTGATTGGATGACTGTGTTCAGAGACTCTGTTCCTTGTGATGAACCAGTCTGTGTGTCTGTCTGTTACAGAAATGGTCTGGATGTTAAAAGGGGGGTTGATGTCCTGAAAGCAGCTGCAATTCGCAGGAAGAGCCCAGTGACTGGGAGGTAGAGAGACAGTGAGAGCTGAACTGACCCGTCCAGCCACACACACTCGGCTTGAGAGAATGTGGTCAGCCCCCAGTGACAGAGGAGTTGGCTTTTTCCTCATTGGAAACAATCTGGGTTTTGGCAACATTGGCTCCACAGGTTAATGCAATGATTGAAACTTTAATTTAGGTTAATTAGGGTGAGGGAGCTCTGTGTCACAGGATGTACTTTATCTTTTGGTTCGATACGAGGGAAATGAGCCAGGACTTGAAGGGAAGTAGAAATCGATGAGGAACATTGAGTGATTATGGGCTGATGTGGGCCATTGCAGATTGTGGCAGTGATTTATATCAGAGGGAAACTCTTCGGTCAGTGCCACAGCCCACCATCACTTTAGCTGAAGATTGCTCCGTCTCTCTCTCTCTCTCTCTCTTTTTCAGTTTCTCTCTCTCTCTTTCTAAAATGAAAGGAGGGATGTGAACCTCTTTTGAAATGACAACGTAGATCTCAGCTGGAGTATTCTGTTTAATTCACAGAAACTAAAGTGTTCTGCATTGAGGAGTTAGGATGGAGAAAATCAGGAGGAAGTGTTTGCAGGAGCAGGAGGGTGAGTGATTGTAGGGAGGCAGATCAAAGAGAATCAGTGAGAGAGCCCGTGGGAAAGTCAGGACCATCTGAATGGAGTTCTTTCAAAGGGTTAGCAGAGGCCCAGTGGGCTGACTGGCCTCCTGCTGGGCCATGTGATTGTATGAGTCACTGCTCACTGCTCTCCAATCAATCAATAACCAAGTTCTTCTTCCTCATTGTCCCACTCATCAGTCTTTGTGTCATCTCCAGGTGAGGAGGGTGAGTTCAGGGAGGGGAGGAGAGACACAGGCCCAGGCTGTGTTGCACTGACATTGATCGAGCAGCTGTCAGAATGATCCGTGTGGGGTGATCTTTATCACTGCTGTTGCTGCTGGCTCCCTCTTACTGATCCTTACAGAAACACACAAACAACATTGCAGCTTCAGTCGTCACTCTCTGAGCTACACTGACCTCACCCTGAGCAGGGAATTGAAGAATGTGCTGAGAGGGGCCAGGAGGAGAATGGTGTGCAGCAGAAACCCCAGCATGGAGCAGATGGGCTGAATGGCCTGTTTCTGTGCTGGAAATTGTTTGTGAAAAGCCAGCCTTGGAAACAGCCCGATTTCCATTTGCTGGTTCAGAAGCGGATCACCTTCATTAACAATTAAGCAGCATCTCCCAGGAATAATGATCAGGATGAAATAATTACAGGAATTCGATGAGGGGATAATTGTAGTTTATGGATTACAGTCTGATCAATAAAATGCTCAGAAAACAGATTCTGCTCCTTTCGACATTATTGCATAAATTAGTCAACTTCACCCTGCAGGACTCGGAGTGAAGCTCAGGTGGGAATTTCCTGAAGCTGTTGGTATTCAGTTCTGGAATTTTATCCAATCAGGCTTAAGTATTATTTGATTGCATTTGTTTCATTCTTTAACTCTCATTAACAATAAAATATTCGGGTATTTTTCCTGATGTCATTCCCCAGTCTCTGTCATCCCAAACTCCCCCATTTCCCGTTGGCAGCCGTCCAGGAGCAGGTTTCCTGGTCAGGGACCAGTCAGACAGAGAGAGTTTGTGCCAATTTGTTCCATTTCATTCATTCCTTCTCAGTCTGTGAACATCACTGGCCGTCCCTAATAGCCCCTGAGGGATGGTGGGGAGCTGCCTTCTTGACCCACTGCTGTCCATGTGCTGTAGATACAACCACAATGTCCTGAGGGAGGGAATTCCAGGATATCACATCACCACGTGTTCATCAGCAACTTCACCCCCTCTGCCTCACTCACAGGCTCCTCACATCAAAGTTAACACCATCCAGCAATGCCCTTGTACATGAACCTGATGAGGTTCACTCTGCCTTCCAGACATCTTTGGCTCTTACCCCTTCCTGTATCGCCAGTCTCAATCTCATTCCCCCCCTCCCCTCCCTGACCCCATTAACATCAACACAACACCGTGTGACCGTGGGGAATGTAGTCAGAGATTCTCCAGGAGGGCTGGGCTGGGGGGGGTGTCAGCCCAGAGACTTCAGGGGGTATTTACTGAAATGTGAAAGGGCACGTAAATTCAAAAGCTGTCCCATGAATGGATTGGGGGGGAGGGAGAGTTGAGGAAGGGGTGAAGGAGTGAGAATAGGGGAGGTGAGAGGGAGGAGGAGAGGAGGGGCTGTGAGGAGAGGTTGGGAGGAGAGGGGAGAGGCAGTGTTGAGGGAGGTTGGGAAGTGGGAGAGGTAAGGAGAGGGAAGGGGAGAAGAAGGGGAAAGGTGAGGGGGTGTGTTGAGGGAGGTTGGTAAAGGGGGAGATGAGAGGGGAATGCAAGGAGAGATGGGAGGGACCCTGGGGAGTGTCTGGACTGTGCGCTGACCAAAGCAGGAGTGTGTGAGGACTGGAAGGAAATCTTGTTGCGGGGTTGTTATTAGGAGGGATGTGGGAGGACCTCAGGAGTGGCGGGTTAGTCACCAGGGAGCCGCTGTCACGGTGAGGTTGGAAGCTGATGGCCTTTTATTGATGTTTCTGTCACTGGGCAGCAAGACAAGATCCTCTCTGCTCTTTACACTCTCCAGCCGGACACAGTGCACACATTCCAGGGAAGATCGAGTTACATTCTGGGAATGTGCAGCTTGTTATTCTCTCACTGCCCTTTGGGACAGATTGTAAATCAGGTCCATCTATCATTCCCAGTGAAAATCAGCAAAGTGCCCTGGGCACAGGGTAAAACGGAGGGAGTGAGAATCTCTGGATCAGGGAGAAGGACATTTGAAAATATTCCTTCAGTCTCGAGCACAGTCTTCCTTGGAAATGTCAGGGTGAGGATGAGAATGGGAAATGTTTCGAAATTCAAATGGAAATGATTCCAACTCATTCAAATTTGAAGAGCTGACATGAGATACAGGGATAAATAATTACTGTCTCAGCACTGACCCTCTGACAGTGCAGCACTCCCTCAGTACTGACCCTCTGACAGTGCGGCACTCCCTCAGTACTGACTCTCTGAGAGTGCGGTACTCCCTCAGCACTGACCCTCTGACTGTGCGGCACTCCCTCAGCACTGACCCTCTGACAGTGCGGCACTCCCTCAGCACTGACCCTGTGACATGCGGCACTCCCTCAGTACTGACCCTCTGAGAGTGCGGCACTCCCTCAGCACTGACCCTGTGACAGTACAGCACTCCCTCATCACTGACCCTCTGACAGTGCGGCACTCCCTCAGTACTGACCCCCTGACAGTGTGGCACTCCCTCAGCACTGACCCTCTGACAGTGCAGCACTCCCTCAGCACTGACCCTCTGACAGTGCGGCACTCCCGCAGCACTGACCCTCTGACAGTGCGGCGCTGCCTCAGTACTGACCCTCTGACAGTGCGGCGCTGCCTCAATACTGACCCTCTGACAGTGCAGCACTCCCTCAGCACTGACCCGCTGACAGTGCGGCACTCCCTCAGTACGTACCCCCTGACATTGCGGCACTCCCTCAGTACTGACCCCCTGACAGTGCGGCACTCCGTCAGTACTGACCCTCTGACAGTGTGGCACTCCCTCAATACTGACCCTCTGACAGTGCGGCACTCCTTCAGCACTGACCCCCTGACAGTGCAGCACTCCCTCAGCACTGACCCTCTGACAGTGCGGCACTCCCACAGTAATGACCCCCTGACAGTGCGGCACTCCCTCAGTACTGACACTCTGACAGTGCAGCACTACCTCAGCACTGACTCTCCGACAGTGCAGCACTCCCTCAGCACTGACCCTCTGACTGTGCATCACTCCCTCAGCACTGACCCTCTGACAGTGCAGCACTCCCTCAGCACTAATCCTCCGACAGTGCAGCACTCCCTCAGTACTGACAACCTGACAGTGCGGCACTCCCTCAGGACTGACCCTCTGACAGTGCGGCACTCCCTCAGCACTGACCCTCTGACAGTGCGGCATTCCCTCAGCACTGACCCCCTGACAGTGTGGCACTCCCTCAGCACTGACCCTCTGACAGTGCAGCACTACCTCAGCACTGACTCTCCGACAGTGCAGCACTCCCTCAGCACTGACCCTCTGACTGTGCATCACTCCCTCAGCACTGACCCTCTGACTGTGCATCACTCCCTCAGCACTGACCCTCTGACAGTGCAGCACTCCCTCAGCACTAATCCTCCGACAGTGCAGCACTCCCTCAGTACTGACCCTGTGACATGCGGCACTCCCTCAGTACTGACCCTCTGAGAGTGCGGCACTCCCTCAGCACTGACCCTGTGACAGTACAGCACTCCCTCATCACTGACCCTCTGACAGTGCGGCACTCCCTCAGTACTGACCCCCTGACAGTGTGGCACTCCCTCAGCACTGACCCTCTGACAGTGCAGCACTCCCTCAGCACTGACCCTCTGACAGTGCGGCACTCCCGCAGCACTGACCCTCTGACAGTGCGGCGCTGCCTCAGTACTGACCCTCTGACAGTGCGGCGCTGCCTCAATACTGACCCTCTGACAGTGCAGCACTCCCTCAGCACTGACCCGCTGACAGTGCGGCACTCCCTCAGTACGTACCCCCTGACATTGCGGCACTCCCTCAGTACTGACCCCCTGACAGTGCGGCACTCCGTCAGTACTGACCCTCTGACAGTGTGGCACTCCCTCAATACTGACCCTCTGACAGTGCGGCACTCCTTCAGCACTGACCCCCTGACAGTGCAGCACTCCCTCAGCACTGACCCTCTGACAGTGCGGCACTCCCACAGTAATGACCCCCTGACAGTGCGGCACTCCCTCAGTACTGACACTCTGACAGTGCAGCACTACCTCAGCACTGACTCTCCGACAGTGCAGCACTCCCTCAGCACTGACCCTCTGACTGTGCATCACTCCCTCAGCACTGACCCTCTGACAGTGCAGCACTCCCTCAGCACTAATCCTCCGACAGTGCAGCACTCCCTCAGTACTGACAACCTGACAGTGCGGCACTCCCTCAGGACTGACCCTCTGACAGTGCGGCACTCCCTCAGCACTGACCCTCTGACAGTGCGGCATTCCCTCAGCACTGACCCCCTGACAGTGTGGCACTCCCTCAGCACTGACCCTCTGACAGTGCGGCACTCCCTCAGCACTGACTCTCTGACAGTGCAGTATGCCCTCAGCACTGACACGCTGACAGTGTGGCATTCCCTCAGCACTAACCCCCTGACAGTGTGGCACTCCCTCAGTACTGACCCTCTGACAGTGCGGCACTCCCTCAGCACCGACCCTCTGACAGTGCAGCACTCCCTCAGCATTGACCCTCTGAAAGTGCGGCACTCCCTCAGTACTGACCCCTGACAGTGCGGCACTCCCTCAGTACTGACCCCCTCACAGTGCGGCACTCCCTCAGTACTGACCCTCTGACAGTGCGGCACTCCCTCAGTACTGACCCCCTTACAGTGCGGCACTCCCTCAGTACTGACCCCCTGACAGTGCGGCACTCCCTCAGTACTGACCCTGTGACAGTGCGGCACTCCCTCAGTACTGACCCCCTCACAGTGCGGCACTCCCTCAGTACTGACCCCCTGACAGTGCGGCACTCCCTCAGTACTGACCCCCTCACAGTGCGGCACTCCCTCAGTACTGACCCTCTGACAGTGTGCACTCCCTCAGCACTGACCCTCTGACAGTGCGGCACTCCCTCAGCACTGACCCTGTGACAGTGTGGCACTCCCTCAGTACTGACCCCCTTACAGTGCGGCACTCCCTCAGTACTGACCCCCTGACAGTGCGGCACTCCCTCAGTACTGACCCTGTGACAGTGCGGCACTCCCTCAGCACTGACCCTGTGACAGTGCGGCACTCCCTCAGCACTGACCCTGTGACAGTGCGGCACTCCCTCAGTACTGACCCTCTGAGAGTGCGGCACTCCCTCAGCACTGACCCTGTGACAGTGCGGCACTCCCTCAGCACTGACCCTCTGACAGTGCGGCACTCTCTCAGTACTGACCCCCTGAACGTGCGGCACTCCCTCAGTACTGACAACCTGACAGTGCGGCACTCCCTCAGTACTGACCCTCTGACAGTGCGGCACTCCCTCAGTACTGACCCTCTGACAGTGCAGCACTCCCTCAGCACTGACCCTCTGACAGTGCGGCGCTCCCTCAGCACTGACCCTCTGACAGTGTGGCATTCCCTCAGCACTAACCCCCTGACAGTGTGGCACTCCCTCAGTACTGACCCTCTGACAGTGCGGCACTCCCTTAGCACTGACCCTCTGACAGTGCAGTACTCCCTCAGCATTGACCCTCTGACAGTGCGGCACTCCCTCAGTACTGACCCCCTGACAGTGCGGCACTCCCTCAGTACTGACCCCCTGACAGTGCGGCACTCCCTCAGTACTGACCCCCTGACAGTGCGGCACTCCCTCAGTACTGACCCTCTGACAGTGCAGCACTCCCTCAATACTGACCCTCTGACAGTGCGGCACTCCCTCAGTACTGACCCCCTTAAAGTGCGGCACTCCGTCAGCACTGACCCTCTGACAGTGTGCACTCCCTCAGCACTGACCCTCTGACAGTGCGGCACTCCCTCAGTACTGACCCTCTGACAGTGCATCTCTCCCTCAGTACTGTCCCTCTGACAATGCGGCACTCCCTCAGCACTGATCCTCTGACAGTGCGGCACTCCCTCAGCACTGACTCTCTCGCAGTGTGGCACTCCCTCAGTACTGACCCTCTGACAGTGCATCTCTCCCTCAGTACTGACCCTCTGACAGTGCGGCACTCCCTCAGTACTGACCCTCTGACAGTGCGGCACTCCCTCAGCACTGACCCTCTGACAGTGCGGCACTCCCTCAGCACTGACCCTCTGACAGTGCATCTCTCCCTCAGTACTGACCCTCTGACAGTGCGGCACTCCCTCAGCACTGACCCCCTGACAGTGCGGCACTCCCTCAGTACTGACCCTCTGACAGTGCGGCACTCCCTCAGCACTGACCCTCTGACAGTGCGGCACTCCCTCAGCACTGACCCTCTGACAGTGCATCTCTCCCTCAGTACTGACCCTCTGACAGTGCGGCACTCCCTCAGTACTGACCCTCTGACAGTGCGGCACTCCCTCAGCACTGACCCTCTGACAGTGCGGCACTCCCTCAGCACTGACCCTCTGACAGTGCATCTCTCCCTCAGTACTGACCCTCTGACAGTGCGGCACTCCCTCAGCACTGACCCCCTGACAGTGCGGCACTCCCTCAGCACTGACCCTCCGACAGTGCGGCACTCCCTCAGCACTGACGTTCAGTGTGATATGTGATTATCGCCTTGACTCTGTAGTGACTATTCTCACTGTCCAGTGTAACATTGGACTGGTTGTGGATTGGAACACTGAGCTCAGGGTCAGTCTCCACTGGAGATCTTTCCTGTGATTCCTGATCCAGGTATATTTTGTAAACCTGGATTGATTCCGACAGAGTGACCGTGTGGCCGTGTGGACTGAGGTTGTGATCGCTCTCTGAATCACGGTGAGTTTTTACAGGGAGTTTGTGCAGGGAGATTCCTGCCCAGCTCATGCTGTGTCTACAAACCATCTGGGAGGTTTCGGAGCTTTATCGACAGACTCTCAGTCAATGAGCAGCTCTGTCTTGTCTTCCATTGAACAGCTTTCCCAGTGATGTGTTTACAGAGTGTGGTCTGACATGTTTGTGTTGTGGTCACAAACTGGATATATTTGATCCCCTGAAGCCCTGTCCTGTTTCATCGAGAGAGATCAGCTCACAATCCACTGCAGGATACGATCCAACAAATCACCACACGGGAAGTTTTGCCTTTTGCCCTTCACCATTTATCTCTGTTAATGGATTCGCTTTGTCAAAGCCTGGCTGGAGGATAAACATACAGACAGGAAGGTGGGAATGTGAATCTCTACTATGTCAGATTAATGATTGTGGGCGATGTAGAGGGAGCGTAGGGAATGTTTGATGGGACTCCATCATCACTCAAAGCTCACACAGTCATTCCCAGCCATTAAAGACTCAGTTTACATGAACTCACACAATGATAAACCAGCTGGTGTCATCAACACCTCATCCACGACCCTCCCCATTCCCTCCCTCCAGCCACAACGACAGCAGCAGTGGGTCCTTCTACAAGATGCACCACAGCAACTCACCAGAACTCCCTCACCATCTACATACTGACCGATCGATGCCAGTCAGACAGGACAGTGAGCATTTCCTTCTCTTCCAGAGATCCTGGGAGACTGAGTAGATTGTTCCCTCGCAGTAAGAGTCAGTAAGCTGCACCCTACCCTTTGCTCCCTCTGCATTAGCTGAGCCTCTATCCAGCATAATCCATCACTCATGGCCCCATGAGCCTTTACTTTCTACTTTAACCTTGTTGACCCTTATCAGTTCCTTTTGGAAATCCCAGTACACTACACCGACTGGTTTCCCTTCATCTACTTAAGGGGTTACATTGACGAATATCTCTCATTACATTATCAAATCTGATTCCTGTTTTACCAAAATCTGTTGACTTAGAATCACAGCATTCCTACATGTGGAATCAGGCCATTCAGAGCCATAAAGTTTGGTGCTGGAAAAGCACAACAGATCAGGCAGCATCTGAGAACAGGAGCATTAGTCCTTCATCAGGAATGTGGAGCCGGAAGAGAAATAAATAGAGGATAGGGGGAAGGTAGCCACATTTTGTGACTCTGACTCAACATCATCTGTAGTCCCCACTTTCCCCAAGCAAGCCATTCAGCCCATCAACCCCACCCTGATCCACCAAAGAGCATCCCACCTGGATCCACCCCCCTACTCCTGTTACCCTTCATTTTCCATAGGCAATCCGCTGTAACCTGCACACCTTTGGACTGTGGGAGGAAACCAGCCCACTCGGAGGGAAACCACCGCAGACACGGGGAGAATGTACAAACTCCACACAGACAGTCACCCGAGGCTGGGATCGTACCCATGTCCCTGAGCCAGCAGTGCTAACCACTGAGCCACCGTACCACCCAGACCAGGCTCGGTCTGGTCAGATTATGATTTTCTAACTACAATTGATGACTTCCTCCATGATAGATTCCAGTATTTTCCTGATGTTAGGCTAACTAGCCTGTCATCCCTTGTTTTCACTCACTCTCTGTCAATTCTTGAATGTCGGTGTTACATTTGCTTATTTCCAATCTGTTGGAACATTCCAGAATCCGGGGAATGTTGGACAGTCACAGGCAGATACCCACGGTCTCTGAAGGGCTCTCCTTCAAACCTCAGTGTCTTATCTCTGAGCTCCTGAAGATTGCTCTGATTTCACTCCCTCCCAGTTTTTCTCTGGTCTTTTTCTTGGCTGATGGTAATGACCCGAACTTCCTCGTTCATATCAGCTGCAGATTCCACTCTCTTTCTGTGTAATTGCTGTCTTCTGCTTGAAGACAAACATCAAATATTTCTTCTGTGGAGAGAAATCAGATTGAACAGGTGTTCTGAGGAAGGGTCACTGGTCCCGAAGAGTTAACTTGAATTTCTCTCCACAGAGCCTCTCCAGCAATTTCCGTTTTTATTTCAGATTTCCAGAACGCAGTTCTTTCGGGTTTTTAAGAACATATTTCTTCAATATCTGTACCTCATTCCCCATTGATAATTTCTGCTCTCTCTGTCTCGAAGGGACTGATGTTTACTCTACTCATTTCTATAAACATGATCAAGCTCTTCCGCTCTGTTTTTACCATCCTGGCTTGTTTAATCTCCTAATTCTATTTTGTCTCTTTTTATTAACTTTTTGATGGCCCCTTGTTGGTTTGTAAATCCCAATCCTCAGGCTGATTTTTGTTCCTTGCAACATTATAAACCTCTTCTTTCAATATAAAACTATTCATCATTTCCAAAGTGAGCTAATTATTTCTTGCTTAATCATAGAATCCCTACAGTGTGGAAGCAGGCCATTCAGCCCATTGAGTCCACACAGACCTTATGAAGACCATCCCACCCAGACCCAACCCATCCTGTAACCCTACATTTCCAATGGCTAACCCACCCAGCCTCCACATCCCTGGACACAATCATTTTTGAACCTCAATCCTTTCTCCTGCAGTTCTTAACTCACCCTTTAATTTCAGGGTGACACCTTCTCCTTTCTCATTCAGCCCCTCTATCTGAGGTGTTGTGTAGCCTGGAACATTTATATCCCAATCTTGATTAGCTTCTAACCATGTTTCAGTGACAGGGATTTTCTCTAACCCATTCTGCACTGGTTTTGCTGCTGTTCATCATCTCATTCTGATCGGTCTGTACATTCACTTCATGAGTTTATCATTTCATCGTTATGATTCCTCACATGGAGCGTGTTCACTGACACACTATTACTGTTCACCTCTCGGTTTTGTCCTGCACCGATCTGTGTGTCCAATCCACAGCCTGATCATACGAGCCATCAATGTGAAATAAAGAAGATGGGAATCTATTTCTCAATTAACTCAGGGAACGTTACTGTCTGCTCAGCATGTGGGAGAATGAAGCTTCATTGAAAGATTAAAAACTGAAATCCAATTCACCCTGAATCACAAATCAATAGGGAAAGAGAATGAGCTCAGAGCTGAGCTGAATGAGTTTCTCAACAGAAATAAGGATCTGACTGATCAACAGCCTCATGATTTTCCATCCAGGAACACAACCATTCCCCGTGGAACACATTCCCCACTCCTGATGATTGAGAAATGCTGGATTTATTCGATAGCCAGGCTGGGGACTTGAAGCTGATTGGTCAGTTGTCAGGTGAGTTCCTGATACTGTCCACTTGCTGGAACAGCCAGTGATCTGGGATCCAGTCTGAGGATCACGGAATGATTCCCCCATAGGCCCCAGGGTGGGATTACTGTAGGAGAGCTGGAATAAACTGGGAAAGCAGACCTTCTGGGAAGATGGATTTAATCAGGAATGCTGCAGCTGTTCAGAGAATCCTATTGTGCAGACTGAGGCCATTCAACCCATCATATCTGTACTAGTTTGGAGACACAATATCTAATTAATCCCACAACCCCGCAGGTCCCCCTAGTCCTGGACATCATTCCCTTTCAGATTTCCAATTCCATTTGGAGAGAGGTGGCTGGCTGGGAGAATACTGTAGGAACAGGAGAAAGCCATTCAGCCCCTCAAGCCTATTCCACCAGGAAATTGGATCAAAGCTGATCGGTATCTCAGCTCCATTTCACTGGCCTTGCCCCAAATACCTTTCACTGTGTCCCAGCTGTGTTCATTAGTTACACGGTTCAGATAAGGAGTTCAAACCCAGGGCCGGTCTGTCCCCTCCTTGGGATAGGAAAGGTCCCAGGGCCATGATGGGAATAAGAGCTGGACAGATATCTCCAGTGAACGGATAAATAGTCATTCCTGAATCAGCACCGAAACAGGCGCTTCAGCCCACCATAGCTATGCCTTCCAACAAACACCAAACTACACTCTTCCCAATTATCTGCACTTGACCTGCAGCTGACTATACTCTGCAATTGTTTACAATTTACAGAGATGATTTGGGGTTGGGGACCAAGCATAATGTGTCGAAGTTTGCAGATGACACTGAGCTGAATGGTAGAGTAAAGTGTGCAGAGGACTCTGTCAGTCTGTGGAGGGAATTTGGTGGGAAGAATAGAGGCACGGACTATTTTCTAAATGGGGAGAAAATTCAGAAGTCTGAAGTACAAAGAGACTTGGAAGTTCGAGTCCAGGATTCTCTCAAGGTAAACTGCGGGTTAGTCAGTGGTTAGGAAGGCCAATGCGATGATGGCATTTATTTTGAGAGGACTTGAACATAGAACATAGATCACAACAGCACAGTGCAGGCCCTTCGGTCCATGATGTCATGCCTAGCATTTATCTTAATTTAAGATCAACCTCACCAACACACCCCTTAACTTACTGCCAACCATATACTTGTCCAGGAGTGGCTTAAATGTCCCTAATGTCTCTGACTCTGTACATTCCAAACACCCACCATCCACCAGATATAAAGGCAGGGATGTACTTCTGAGGCTCTGTAAGGCCCTGGTCAGACCACATTTGGAGTATTGTGGGCCCCATATCTTAGGAAGGACGTACTGGCCCTGGAATACGTTCAGAGGAGGTTCACGAGATTGATCCCAGGAATGAAAAGCTTAACATATCAGGAACGTTTGAGGACTCTGGGTCTATATTCGATAAAGTTTAGAAGGATTTGGGGGATGGGGGGTGGTGATCTAATTGAAACTTACAGAATACTGAATGGCCTGGACAGAGTGGATATTGGGAAGATGTTTCCATTGGTTGGAGAGACTGGGACCTGAGGACACAGCCTTAGAGTAAAGGGAAGATCTTTTAGAATGGAGAGAAGGAAAAGCTTCTTCAGCCTGAGAGTGGGGAATCGATGGAATTCATTACCACAGAAGGCCAGGTCATTGAGTATGTTTAAGACAGAGGGAGAGAGAGGTTCCTGAGTATTAAGAGGATCCAGGGTTATGGGGAGAAAGCAGGAGAATGGGGTTGAGAAACTTATCAGCCGTGATTGAATGGCAGAGCAGACTCAATGGGCTGAATGGCCTAATTTCTGCTCCTATGTCTAATGGTCACATGGATATAAGTAGGTTGAGTGAGAGGGCAAGGCTCTGCCAGAGGGAGTGGTGGAGGCTGGTACAATTACAACATTTAAGAGGCATTTGGATGGGTATATGAATAGGAAGGGTTTGGAGGGTTATGGTCCGGGTGCTGGCAGGTGGGACTAGATTGGGTTGGGATATCTGGTCGGCATGGACAGGTTGGACCGAAGGGTCTGTTTCCGTGCTGTACGTCTCTAGGACTCTATGCAGTTGCACCAAATCAATTTTTGGGAAATGTGAGGTCAGCCATTTTAGTAGGAAGAACAGAAAAATGGGCAATTAGTTAAATGGTGAAAAAATGCAGCATGTTGCTGAGCAGAGGGACCTGGGGGTGTCCTTGTGCATGAATCACAACAAGCTGGTTTGCAGGTGCAGCAGGTGACACACACAGCACATGGAATATACTACTTCATTGCTAAAGGGATGGAGTTTAAACATTGGGTGGTTTTACTGCAGTTGTATAAAGTTATAGAGATGTACAGCTTAAAAACGGACCCTTTGGTCCAACCCGTCCATGCCAATCAAATATCCCAAATTAACCTAGTCCCATTTGCCAGCACCCGGCCCATATCCCTCTAAACCCTCCTATTCATATAGCCATCCAGATGCCTTTTAAATGCTGTAATTGTACCAGCCTCCACCACTTCCTCTCTCAGGGGAAAGACCATGTCCATTTATCCTATCCATACCTCTCATAATTTTATAAACCTCTATAAGGTCACCCCTCAGTCTCCGACGCTCCAGGGAAAACAGCCCCAGCCTGTTCAGCCTCTCCCTGTAGCTCAGATCCTCCAACCCTGGTAACATCCTTGTAAATCTTTTCTGAACCCTTTCAAGTTTCACAACATCTTTCCGATAGGAAGGAGACCAGAACTGCACGCAATATTCCAACAGTGGCCTAACCAATGTCCTGTACAGCCGCAACATGACCTCCCAACTCCTGCATCAATACTCTGACCAATAAAGGAAAGCATACCAAACGCCTTCTTCACTATCCTATCTACCTGCGACTCCACTTTCAAGGAGCTATGAACCTGCACTCCAAATTCTCTTTGTTCAGCAACACTCCCAAGGACCTTACCATTAAGTGTGTAAGTCCTGCTAATATTTGCTTTCTCAAAATGCAGCACATCGCATTTATCTGAATTAAACTCCATCTGCCATTTCTCAGCCCATTGGCCCATCTGGTCAAGATCCTGTTGTAATCTGAGGTAACCCTCTTCGCTGTCCACTATACCTCCAACTTTGGTGTCATCTGCAAACTTACTAACTGTACCTCTTACGGTCACATCCAAATCATTTATGTAAATGATGAAAAATAATGAACCCAGCACCAATCCTTGGGTCGCACTGGAGTACTGTGTGCAGTTTTGGTCCCCTTACTTGAGAAAGGATGTGCTGGCACTGGAGGGGGTGCAGAGGAGGATCACTGGGGTGATTCCAAAGTTGAGGGGGTTGGCTAATGAGAGACTGAAAAGACTGAGACTATAGTCATTGCAACTTAGAAGAATCAGGGCAGATCTTACAGTAGCATGTAACATTATGTAACATAATGAAGGGAGTAGAGAAGATGGAAGCAAGGAAGTTGTTTCCCCTGGCAGGTGAAACTAGAACAAGAGGGTATAGCCTCAAGATTAGGGGGAGCAGATTTAGGACTGAGCTGAGGTGGAACTTCTTCACCCAGAGGGTTGTGAATCCGTGGACTGGAAAAACACAGCAGGTCAGCATCAGAACGGCAGGAGAGTTGACTTTTTGAGCAGAACGCTTCATCAGGATCTCTCCTGCTCCTCTGATGAGACTTGTTCTGCTGTGCTTTCTCCAGCTCTATGTTTTATCAGCTCTAACTCATTGAATGTTTTTAAGGCAATGATAGATAGACTTTTGAACAGTAAAAGAATGAAGAGGGTTATGGTGAGAGGGCGGGTGAGTGGAGCTGAGTCCATGAAGAGATCATCCATGACCTTACTCGAGGAGCCAGATAGCTTCATACTGCTCTTTTTCTTGGGTTTTCATTTTAACTGGGTCAGATTTTTCTTCACCTTGTCCATATTTCTGGGATCTTGCTGTGTACAACTTGTTTGATGTGTTCCCTGCAGTTTAACAGGGACAGTACTTCAAAAGTACCTCACTGGCTGCAAAATGCTTTGGGATGTCCTGAGGGAGTGGAAGGTGCTATAGAAATGTAAATCTTTCCTTTCTGTTTGATTCCCTGATTCTTCAGGAGGCTTTTTCTCCAAACGGTCTGAGATCAAACCCTCTCTGTCTCCAGCACTCACTGCAAACTGTCTCCGAATTAAATCATATCCACTCTCAGGCTGGGTTCTCGAAGGATGAGAAAGTTCTTTGTAGAGACAGAAACAAAGCTGTCTCCTCTCTCCTCTTCCCTCACATGCCCAGATTACAGATTGTACATTCCCATTCGGTGACAGTTTAATACCTTGGTCACGAACAGAAAGATTGTTCCTGTAAATATTAGAGACACAGACTTTAATATTTCTGTTCAGGTTAAGCTGCTGTTTGACCCTCATGGTCTAATTAGGGTCAGGGGTCAGGGTGGAAATGGGATCAGTCTCAGTGAGTGAGACACTAATGTACCTTCAGTCTTTGTGAAGCCCCTGGAGAATCCCACACCCCCACATTCCCAATACACACAGACAGAGACACACACACAGACACTCACTCTCTCACACACACACACGGACACACACACTCTCTCGCACACACATACACACACTCAGACACACATAAACACACACAAACACTCACTCTCTCACACAGAGACACACACACACTCTCACACACACATACAAGACACGCTCTCACATACAGACACATACACACACAGACACATAATCTCTCTCTCTCTCACACACACACAAACCCACTCTCTCGCGCACACACACACACACAGTTTGAGAGACACTTGCCCTCCTTATTGGAGAGAGACTGGGACACGGGGACAGAAGCTGAAATCAGAGTCAGGCCATTCAGCAGAGAAATAAGGAAACTGTTCATCACAGTGACAGTGTTTCTGAGTGAAACTGTCCAAGACGCAGAGAGGGAGGGAATTGAGGGACGACAGGGAAATCTGTAACACCTCATGGTTCCTGGATGGGCCAGTGATGGATGGATTAAAGCCGGGGGTGTACACGAGGCTGTGGGAGCCCAGAGTTTGTGTTTGGGAATTATTCTGCCTTTCAATGAACTACGTGCTGAAGGGAAGCCCGTGACTGAGCTGCCCTCCAGCTGACTGCCTCCTGCACTGAGCTGAACAAAGTGCTGCTCTCTATCCCATTCCTGTCAGCTCCAAGCCATCCTTCACCCTCCAGCTGTGTCACCGTTCTGACACTGAGCAGATGAACAGGCTCAGTCACTGTCCTGGGCCCCACACACTCACCGACAAGGACAGAAAATCATTTCACTCAAAACATCTTAACCCAAGGTTATCATCATCACCAATTCAATCAGTCACCTTGAGAGGGAATAATGGAGCAGCTGAGGGCCAGAAAATGAAGACAGTGAAAGCTTAACACTTGCTCGACTGAAGCCGGTCCATTCCATATCCCCCTCACATCCCCCAGCCCCTACATACCTACCTATCTCTGTAACCCCCTCCAACACCTACACCCTCTCCCTATCTCTGTATCCTCCTCCAATACCTACACCCCCTCCCTATCTCCGTAACCCCCTCCAACACCTACACCCCTCCCTATCTCTGTAACCCCCTCCAGCCCCTACACCCCCTTCCTATCTCTGTAACCCCCTCCAGCCCCTACACCCCCTCCCTATCTCTGTAACCCCCTCTAGCCCCTACACTCCTCCCTATCTCTGTAACCTCCTCCAGCCCCGACACCCCCTCCCTATCTCTGTAACCCCCTCCAGCCCCTACACCCCCTCCCTATCTCTGTAACCCCCTCCAGCCCCTACACCCCCTCCCTATCTCTGTAACCCCCTCCAGCCCCTACACCCCCTCCCTATCTCTGTAACCCCCTCCAGCCCCTACACCCCCTCCCTATCTCTGTAACCCCCTCCAGCCCCTACACCCCCTCCCTATCTCTGTAACCCCCTCCAGCCCCTACACCCCCTCCCTATCTCTGTAACCTCCTCCAGCCCCTACACCCCCTCCCTATCTCTGTAACCCCCTCCAGCCCCTACACCCCCTCTCTATCTCTGTAACCTCCTCCAGCCCCTACACCCCCTCCCTATCTCTGTAACCTCCTCCAGCCCCTACACCCCCTCCCTGTTCTTGTAAACTGCCCGAATGCTGACACTATACACTCTCTGGTCTTCTCCAGTTCCCTCTCATTCCCGATTTTAGTCATTCCGGCATTGTTGGCTGTTCCTATAAAAGTGGGTTGCTAAGCTCTGTAATTACTTTCTGAATCTTCTCAGCAAACCACAACCTCTTGAGATGCTCCTGAGAACCAGCTGTTTAATGTTACGTATTGATGAGTATGCATCTGAAATGGACATTAATTGATTCGGGATTGGTGGGTGTGTGATTGGATTTTGCAGCACAGTTCAGTGGATGGTGTTATCTATCCTGATGAAGGGTTCAGCCTGAAACATCAACTCTCTTGCTCCTTAGCTGCTGCCTGACCTGCTGTGCTTTTTCCAGCGCCACACTTTATCAACTCTGGTGTTATCGTTCAGAACAGTTGTGATCCCACTGAATAGTGGGACAGCCTCAACAGACTGAATGGCCTCCACTTGTTCCTGTACTAACTTTGGGATCTTTCTGTGTTACTGTTGGCAGCCAAATTTCCTTTATCAGAATTGTAACTGCACTGTTAATATATTCCATTGGTTTTGGGGTATGCTGAAGTGCGATAGGGTGCTAGAGGAATGCACAGCTGTTTGATGTTGATTTGAGGGATTGCCTGAAATCCATACACACCTCATTCTCCAGTCTATCATTCTTACCTCAAACTCTTCACTTTGTAAAACTTTGGTGAATGGAACTGTCTCTCTGATTCAAGTCGGGCTTGTTGTTGTATTTATCAGAGATTTCCTGCTGGTTGCCTCCTGTCGTGGGAAACACCAGGCAGTGATTGGTCTCTGTGAACGGGGGAAACCTGTGCTGGCCCAGTGTCTGAGCACACAGTCAGCTCACACACAGCCCAATATCAGTCCATGAGGAACTGTCCGTCAGTGACATCCTCCTGCTGGGGATAGCCTTGTCAGAGACTCGGAACAGTAAAACAGAGTCAGCAATAATTTCCCCAGAGATTCAAAGGAAATTGTGGTGATACCATAAACGACCCTGAGTGCTGTCAGTGAGAAAAGGAGAAGGCATTGGCTACAGGAACTAAATACTCGTGAGTCGCCTCACAACCTGTCCTGAGGTTCTGTCACAATGTCTCGGGGTTCATTTCATTGCAAAGTGAGAGAATTGCTCAGATTTATTGGAGGAATTCCTCCTTTGGTGAGGATTTAGCTCTGTTCTCTCCACCTCACTGTCTCCGGGGCATGAAGCTAGGTTCTGGTCTGCCATTAATAACCCTCTGGTCTCCCAGCCAGAGGCTCAGTCAGTGAGAGTGTCCCATTAATGAGTGAGAGTCCCTGCTCAATGTCCCAAACCTTCACCCTCCTGCTCGAACCCCACAACAGGAACCGTCTTTCAGACGTTCATCTCTCTGCTGCTCCTTTGAAAAAGTTATTCACAAAAATGCAACATCGGACCCTTTCCCTATCACCCTGCAATATCTCCCCTTCAGACCCACACTGACCCTGAGGATTACAATGGACTAGGTTCCAGTCGAATTTCACACAGTGAATTACAGATGAGGACAATTGTCAAGACTGAGGGAATGCCACACTGTCAGAGGGTCAGTGCTGAGGGAGTGCCGCACTGTCAGAGGGTCAGTGCTGAGGGACTGCTGCACTGTCGGAGGGTCAGTGCTGAGCGAGTGCCACACTGACAGAGGGTCAGTGCTGAGGGAGTGCTGCACTGTCGGAGGGTCAGTGCTGAGGGAGTGCCACACTGTCAGAGGGTCAGTGCTGAGGGAGTGCCGCACTGTCAGAGGGTCAGTGCTGAGGGACTGCTGCACTGTCAGAGGGTCAGTGCTGAGCGAGTGCCACACTGTCAGAGGGTCAGTGCTGAGGGAGTGTAACCGTGTGACAGATACAATAAGACATGTATATATACACACACAATCAGACACGGACACAGACCCTGAGAATCAGATGGACACAGCTACATACAAACAGTTTAACCCTCTCTGACACAATCACTGAGAATCAGATACATATAAACACATACAAACAGAGTCACACAATCTCAACACAGATAGACACCCAGAGAGATACCCACGCACACACTGAGCCTCAGATAGACACAGATACATACAAAGAGGTAAAAACAATGACTGCAGATGCTGGAAACCAGATTCTGGATTAGTGGTGCTGGAAAAGCACAGCAGTTCAGGCAGCATCGGAGGAGCAGCGAAATCGACGTTTCGGGCAAAAGCCCTTCATCATCATTCCTGATGAAGGGCCTTTGCCCGAAACGTCGATTTCGAAGCTCCTTGGATGCTGCCTGAACTGCTGTGCTCTTCCAGCACCACTAATCCAGAAACAGATACATACAAAGACAGTCACATACTCTCTGTGACATAGACACACTCACAATGAAACACTCAGATAGACCCATGAGCAGACTGACTGAAACACACTGCCACAATCACACAAACAATCTCACACAGCCACAGTCTCCTACACAATAAAGTCTCTGGGAAACAGGCTTATTATTTCATGAATAAAGATGTTTGCCTCACTCACTGAAGCTTCTGTAAATGCTCCGAAGCAGCTCATCCATCCCAGAAAATATTCATGAGGATCAGTTTGAGACTGCAGAAAGTTCACATGAGGCAGGAGTGAATCTCACTTCCAATATCCTCTTTAAACAAGTTTCCACGGCGATGTGCAGATTTAAATGTCACCCAGATCAATCTGTTTGTCTGCATCTTGCTGCTGTTTTGAATTTGCTGGTGATGGTTTGTGCTGAGTTTGAGATGTTCTGGGGAAAGCATGCCCCCTTTAGATGTTTCTGTCTCCATTTGCTGTTCCCACAAGATCAAAGACAATTACAGCACAACACCAGGCCCTTTGACCTTCCCAGCCTGCACCCAGTGACCGAGGAAGGTGATCAGGGGATACAGGAGGACCTAGGAAGTGTGGAATCTCTCTGATCTACTGTGGTGGTGTTCACAGAATCAGAGAATCTCACTGAACTGAAAGAGGCCATTCAGCCCATCGAGTTTGTTTCAGCTCTTTGAAAGATCGATACAATCACCCTCAGGACCTGTGTACTCCTTACAGCCTTGTGAAATATTCGCCTTCCCCGGTTCTGTTTTGAAAGCTCTGATTGAATCTGCTTTCACTGCCCTTTCAGGCAGCACCTTCCAGATCCCAGCAGATTCTCAATCTCTCACACAGAAAGCTGTCATGAAGGTTGGGGCTTGTTCGAGTGGCACAGTTTCCTCAAATGACACTGGCATTGGTTGCTGTCCGTGGGTCTGAATTCAGCAGGCGCCGCTGTCTCAGGCTCTCTCCGGAATTTCTGAACTTTCCATGACTATTCCCAGCAAGCCCGCTCCCAAAAAGACCACAAACTACATGGAAAAAGGAGAGATCACTGTGTCAGAGAAAATCTCCCATCTCCCTCTCGGCCCTTTCCCTGCTTCCCTTCAATCTCTCTCCCTCTGGTAACTGACCCTCCTGCCCCTGGAAACACTTTCTCATTATTTACTTCCTCAGAACCTTTCATCATTTATTAAAGTTTTAATTGATTTATCCACATTTGATTAAATCTCGGCTGATCCTTCCCTGCTCTAAGGGGAACAATCTCAGCTTTTCCAGTCTCTCCACATTCACTCATGCCCGTCATTCCTGATTCCATTCTAGTAAATTTACTCCTCACCCTGTCCAAGACTCTGACATCCTTCCGAAAGAATGAGGCTCAGGACTGGGCACAATCTCCTGCTGTGACCAAACTCGTGATCCATGGTGTGTCACAGGAAGTTAATGGAGAGCAACTTGTCGAAATGAACAGCAGGAACACAAATTAGGAGCTGGAGGCAATTCAGCCCTTCAAGCCTGTGCTATCATTTGATAAAATACCAGCTGATCTGACTGTGTCACCACTCCACAACATAGTGACCCCAGGATGACCTTTCATTCCTTTCTTAATCAAGGACCTGGCCTTCCCAGCCTTAAACAAATATTCAGTATCACTGTCTGCAGTGCTGCCTGGGCAAGAGAATTCCAAATCCTTATCACTGGCTGAGGAAAACTACTCCTCTTCAGCTCTGTCTTCAGTGGGAGACCCTTCATTACTAACCCATGTCCCCTCACTCTAGACCCTTGTACAAGGGGAAGCATTCTCTCAGTCTCCATCCTGACAGGGTCCCTCGGGATCTGATAGGTTTCAATAAGATCCCTCACATTCTTCATCACCCCAATGGATACAGGTCCAGCCTGTTCATCCTTCCCTCATTAGATAACCCCCTCACCCCAGGAATCACTCGAGTGAACTTTCTCTGAACTGCTCCTAATGTAATGATATCCTTTTATAACTGAGTAATCCAGGACTGTGCCCAGTGTTCCCGTGGTCTCACCACCATCCAGTACATTTTAAACTGTAAGAAAACATCCCCAGTTTTACATTCCATTCCCCTCGAAGGCAGCAACATTGCATTTCTCTTCCTAGTCACTCTCTGACCCTGTTTCCTGACCTTGTTCAGTGATTGATGCACCAGGACCCCCAGATCCCTCTTTACTGCAGAGTTGTGCAATCTCTCTCCGTTTTTATGAAATGCTGCTTTTCTGCTCTTCCTGGAGAAACCAACACCTTCCCACATTAACCTCCATCGGTCACATTCTCCCCACTCGGTGAACCGGCCCCTCAGCCTTTTGCAGATTCTTGATCTCTTTGTCACAACCTAATCCCTACCTTTCCTACAAATTTGAGCCAACTCCCGAACTTTAGCCCCAAATCCCTCCTTTTCCAACATAGTCTGGGCTCGGTTTGGGAGCGGGCTTGCTGGGAACAATGATGGGGATGTTGGAAATGCCGGGAGAGCCTGGACAGCAGAGGCTGCGGGGGTCAGCACCATGGACAGCAACCCCCCCCCCCCTCCTCACCGCCTGGCTCTGGCTCCTTCCGGATAAATGAGTCGCTCCAAAGACCCAACCTCCACTGTAGGGATTTTGTGTGAGATTGAGAATCTGTCTCAGACCCCTTCATAACAATTCACTCAGTCCCATTAATGCTGCTTTACAGGGACACGGGCAGACTCATCAAACCTCAAGCTTCCAACTCTTCCCCACTGAAACAGGAGGAGGTCATTCAGCCCCTCGAACCTGATCCTACATTCACAGGCCATTCAGCCCTGCTTTTCACAGGAACAGTAGGGAAAGGGAGTGTCCACATAAAGAATCATCAATATCAGACAGTTACTAATTAATCCAACTGGGGACTCAGCAAAAATGTCTCCATCCTGAGAGTGGACAGAATGTGGGTTCACAAGGAATTGTTGAGGAAGATCATAAAGGTGAGAAAGGGAAGGTGCATGATCCAGTGAGAGAGAAAGGAATAGAAGGGCTGAGAGGAGGTTCATGTGGAGTTGAATCCCCAGCATGGAACAGTTGGGCTGAATGACCAGTGTCTGTGCTGTGAATCTCCTTTTATTAGAGTGATTCCAACAGGTAACTCCTTCCCTGAAATGGCTCCAGTCAATGCCAGAGTCCCAATGGGAACTGGAGTGATGCAGGAAGTAGACCAGAGAATGTGATCAGCCTCACAAACAGCAGCTGAACATAGAAATCTTTTCACAGGAGAATGTGGAATTATACGGCAGCTGGTGACAGGGAGATTGTCACCACGTATGTACATTCCAAACTCCAGACACACTCCGCAGCCCATAATTAGTGCTCAGCGCTGTCACATTATCTGCTCAGTGTTATTACTTTATTACATGCTTCACATTAATGAAGAAAAACAGTGTTTTAAACTGTGCTCCCTGACTCACTCAGTAAGGATACTCAGAAGCATAGCCATGGCACCAGGAGGAGCCTCAAGTCCCTGATCTCAGTTCACCCGAAGCCCAGGCCTAAAGGTCAGAGAACGCCCATCATTTGCTGCTGTGTGTTCAGAGTAGAATCTCTGTGGGAAATGGATGAGCTTTAATTACAGGCTTTGGGCCTGTGCAATGAACCAACTGTCCCTCAGGAGACTCTGGTCAGCGAGGCCCCAGAGATAAAGCTCCTGAAATGAGATTTCATTCCCTGAAATGTTTCGGATATTGAGAAAGCTGGAATTACAAGCCAAGACTAAGTTTCTGAAGTGAATTGGATCTGATTTCTTCCTAATGATCAGGTTTAGTCACTCACAGGGAAAGAGTATCTTTTATTTAACATTCTCCGTATATTTAACATTGACTTTTATCTCCTGTGTAACCGTTCAATTCCCGAGTTGGTGAAAAGTCCTGTAATATCATTGTAATGTGATCTAATTGCACTGCACTTGAAGCATCAAATCACAGCATGAGACAACACAATAGGGGCCCTTTCACCTTCAACCTGTGTCCCTCTGGTCACTGACCCTCCTCCCCCTGCAAACACTTTCTCCTGATCCACTCATAGATTCACAGACTTAAACAGCACGGAAACAGGCCATTCAGCCCAACCTGTCCATGCCAACCCGGTTTCCTAATCTGAACTGATCCCATTTGCCTGCGTCTGGCCCATATCCCTCTAAACCTCTCCTATCCAAGCACGCGTCCAAGTGTCTTTCACATGTTGTAATTATTCCTGCCTCTACCACTTCCTCTGGCAGCTGTTCCATACACGTCCCACACTCTGTGTGAAACAATTGTCCTTCGGCTCCCTTTCAAATCTTTCCCCTCTCACCTTAAAATGTATGCTCTTTAGTTTTGAACTCCCCTAACCTCGGGACAAGACTTTGGCTAATCACTTTATATTTGCTCCTTATGATCTTATCGCCTCTATAACCCTCGTGTGATTTTATAAACCTCTCCTTCAGCCTCCTCTGCTCCAAGGAAAAAAATTCCCAGTTTGACCACCCTCTCTTTCTAACACAAACCTTCCAGTCTCGGTAACATTCTTATAAATGTGCTTTGTTCCCTTTCCGACATAAGGTGACTATAAATGTATGCCGTACTCCAAATATGGCCTTCCCACTGTCTTGGCCAGCTGTAACGTGATGTTAAATCCTGGATTCGATGCCCTGACCGATGAAGGTAAGTTTGTGAAACGTATTCTTCATCGCCCTGTCTACATGTGAAACTATACTCCAACAAACTCTCTCCATGGTTTTGAACACCTCGGTTAAACCTCCCGGAACCTTCTCTGCTCTAAGGAGAACAATCCCGGATTCTCCAGTCTCTCCACATTCACTAAGGTCCCTCGTCCCTGATCCCATTCCAGTAAATCTCCTCAGCTCCCTCTCCTCACCCTGACATTGTTCTGAAAGAGCAGGGCCCAGGATTGGACACAATCCTCCCTGAGGCTGGGATTTGTTATTGAGATCAAGGAAACAAGGGGCAGGAAAATCAAATGTGGGCAGACGAAAGAGACTGGACCGGAGTGAGGACAGGGGGGGGAGTGGAGGTTTTATTCACAACGCAAGTAGCTGTGCCCTGGAGGGTGCCTGGAGCTTGGAACCCTCCTCATGGGCAGCCTTGGTGAGGGCAGTTCTTAATCAGGGAGTGGGGGGGGTGAGGAGAGGTGAGAGATCCTAACCCCCTCCTTCCTCCCCCCCCACCACCTCGATTCAGTCAGGACAGCCCATGGACAGTGTTCCCTCACCATCACCAATGCAAGCCCCGGGGTTTGGTGGGGGAGGGGAGGGGAGGGGAGTAACAAATGGCCTGAACCCCAGCCCTGGCAGTGACCTAGTGACGGGCAGTGACCCAGTGACAGGTAGTGACCCAGTGACGGGCAGTGACCAAGTGACAGAGAGTGACCCAGTGACAGACAGTGACCCAGTGACGGGCAGTGACCCAGTGACAGGTAGTGACCCAGTGACAGACAGTGACCTAGTGACAGGTAGTGACCCAGTGACGGGCAGTGACCGAGTGACAGACAGTGACCCAGTGACAGGCAGTGACCCAGTGACGGGTAGTGACCCAGTGACAGACAGTGACCTAGTGACGGGCAGTGACCGAGTGACAGACAGTGACCCAGTGACGGGCAGTGACCGAGTGACAGGTAGTGACCCAGTGACAGACAGTGACCCAGTGACGGGCAGTGACCCAGTGACAGACAGTGACCCAGTGACAGACAGTGACCTAGTGACGGGCAGTGACCCAGTGACAGACAGTGACCCAGTGACGGGCAGTGACCGAGTGACAGACAGTGACCCAGTGACGGGCAGTGACCCAGTGACGGGTAGTGACCCAGTGACAGACAGTGACCCAGTGACGGGCAGTGACCCAGTGACATACAGTGACCTAGTGACGGGCAGTGACCCAGTGACAGACAGTGACCCAGTGACGGGCAGTGACCGAGTGACAGGTAGTGACCCGGTGACGGGCAGTGACCGAGTGACAGGTAGTGACCCAGTGACAGACAGTGACCTAGTGACGGGCAGTGACCCAGTGACAGACAGTGACCCAGTGACAGACAGTGACCTAGTGACGGGCAGTGACCCAGTGACAGACAGTGACCCAGTGACGGGCAGTGACCGAGTGACAGACAGTGACCCAGTGACGGGCAGTGACCCAGTGACGGGCAGTGACCTAGTGACAGACAGTGACCCAGTGACGGGCAGTGACCCAGTGACATACAGTGACCTAGTGACGGGCAGTGACCCAGTGACAGACAGTGACCCAGTGACGGGCAGTGACCGAGTGACAGGTAGTGACCCGGTGACGGGCAGTGACCGAGTGACAGACAGTGACCCAGTGACGGGCAGTGACAGAGTGACGGGCAGTGACCCAGTGACAGACAGTGACCCAGTGACGGGCAGTGACCGAGTGACAGGTAGTGACCCAGTGACAGACAGTGACCTAGTGACGGGCAGTGACCCAGTGACAGACAGTGACCCAGTGACAGACAGTGACCTAGTGACGGGCAGTGACCCAGTGACAGACAGTGACCCAGTGACGGGCAGTGACCGAGTGACAGACAGTGACCCAGTGACGGGCAGTGACCCAGTGACAGACAGTGACCCAGTGACGGGCAGTGACCCAGTGACATACAGTGACCTAGTGACGGGCAGTGACCCAGTGACAGACAGTGACCCAGTGACGGGCAGTGACCGAGTGACAGGTAGTGACCCGGTGACGGGCAGTGACCGAGTGACAGACAGTGACCCAGTGACGGGCAGTGACCGAGTGACGGGCAGTGACCCAGTGACAGACAGTGACCCAGTGATGGGCAGTGACCCAGTGACAGACAGTGACCCAGTGACGGGCAGTGACCGAGTGACAGGTAGTGACCCAGTGACAGACAGTGACCTAGTGACAGACAGTGACCCAGTGACAGACAGTGACCCAGTGACAGACAGTGACCTAGTGACGGGCAGTGACCCAGTGACAGACAGTGACCCAGTGACGGGCAGTGACCCAGTGACGGGCAGTGACCCAGTGACAGACAGTGACCCAGTGACGGGCAGTGACCGAGTGACAGACAGTGACCCAGTGACGGGCAGTGACCGAGTGACAGGTAGTGACCCAGTGACAGACAGTGACCTAGTGACAGGCAGTGACCCAGTGACGGGCAGTGACCCAGTGACAGACAGTGACCCAGTGACGGGCAGTGACCCAGTGGCAGATAGTGACCCAGTGACAGACAGTGACCTAGTGACAGACAGTGACTCAGTGACGGGCAGTGACCCAGTGACAGGCAGGGACCCAGTGACAGGCAGTGACCCAGTGACAGGCAGTGACCCAGTGACAGACAGTGACCCAGTGACGGGCAGTGACCGAGTGACAGACAGTGACCCAGTGACAGACAGTGACCCAGTGACAGACAGTGACCTAGTGACGGGCAGTGACCCAGTGACAGACAGTGACCCAGTGACGGGCAGTGACCGAGTGACAGACAGTGACCCAGTGACGGGCAGTGACCGAGTGACAGGTAGTGACCCGGTGACGGGCAGTGACCCAGTGACAGACAGTGACCCAGTGACGGGCAGTGACCGAGTGACGGGCAGTGACCCAGTGACAGACAGTGACCCAGTGATGGGCAGTGACCCAGTGACAGACAGTGACCCAGTGACGGGCAGTGACCGAGTGACAGGTAGTGACCCAGTGACAGACAGTGACCTAGTGACAGACAGTGACCCAGTGACAGACAGTGACCCAGTGACAGACAGTGACCTAGTGACGGGCAGTGACCCAGTGACAGACAGTGACCCAGTGACGGGCAGTGACCCAGTGACGGGCAGTGACCCAGTGACAGACAGTGACCCAGTGACGGGCAGTGACCGAGTGACAGACAGTGACCCAGTGACGGGCAGTGACCGAGTGACAGGTAGTGACCCAGTGACAGACAGTGACCTAGTGACAGGCAGTGACCCAGTGACGGGCAGTGACCCAGTGACAGACAGTGACCCAGTGACGGGCAGTGACCCAGTGGCAGATAGTGACCCAGTGACAGACAGTGACCTAGTGACAGACAGTGACTCAGTGACGGGCAGTGACCCAGTGACAGGCAGGGACCCAGTGACAGGCAGTGACCCAGTGACAGGCAGTGACCCAGTGACGGGCAGTGACCCAGTGACGGGCAGTGACCCAGTGACAGACAGTGTTTTCACTGTCTGGTGTGAGGGTGGAGACATGGGGGGTGTGGGGGATTGAACAGGGTTTGAGGGCGACAGTCAGAACCAGAACCTTCACAGAGAGAACCTGACATGAGAACTCCAGGAGATAAACGGTCCCTTCGACCATGCACCTGCTTTATTTTATATAAAATACACGAGAAAACAGAGATCGTCCTTTAATGTGTGAAACCAGAGAGAGAGGAATGGAGAGAGGGAGTGAAAGAGAAGGGGAGTAACGGAGAGAGGGAGAGAGGGAGAGGGAGAAAGAGTGAGGGAGAGAGAATGAGGGATAGAAAGAGAGAGGAAGTGAGTGACGGAGAGAGGGGTGCTGAGAGAGAGTAAGAGACAGAGGGAGTAAGTGATATAGAGGGTGAGTGTGTTGGAGGGAAAGTGAGTGACAAAATGAGGAAGAAAGTGAGTAATGGAGAGACAGTGAGTGAATATTGGAGAGAGGGAGAGGCTGACAGAGAGAGGGAACCTCCATCCGCCATGACCAGAGCCTCCAAGCCCTCCGTTTTTTCCTCTCCAGACGTTCCCAACAGTACCCTTCCACCGACACTCTCATTCGTTTGGCCGAACTGGTCCTCACCCTTAACAATTTCTCCTTTGAATCCTCCCACTTCCTACAGACCAAAGGGGTAGCCATGGGCACACATATGGGCCCCAGCTATGCCTGTCTCTTTGTTGGCTACGTAGAGCAGTTGATCTTCCGTAATTACACCGGCACCACTCCCCACCTCTTCCTCCGCTACATTGATGACTGCATTGGCGCCACCTCGTGCTCCCGTGAGGAGGTTGAGCAATTCGTCAACTTCACCAACACATTCCACCCTGACCTTAAATTTACCTGGACCATCTCTGACACCTCCCTCCCCTTCCTGGACCTCTCCATCTCCATCAGTGACGACCGACTTGACACTGACATCTTCGACAAACCCACCGACTCCCACAGCTACCTGGATTACACCTCTTCCCACCCTACCTCTTGCAAAAATGCCATCCCGTATTCCCAATTCCTCCGCCTCCGCCGTATCTGCTCCCAGGAGGAGCGGTTCCACCATAGAACACACCAGATGGCCTCCTTCTTTAGAGACAGCGCAGTTTCCCTTCCCACGTGGTTAAAGATGCCTTCGAACGCATCTCATCCACATCCCGCCCCTCCGCACTCAAACCCCACCCCTCCAACCGCAACAAGGACAGAACGCCCCTGGTGCTCACCTTCCACCCTACCAACCTTCGCACAAACCAAATCATCCGCCGACATTTCCGCCACCTCCAAACAGACCCCACCACCAGGGATATATTTCCCTCCCCACCCCTCTCCGCCTTCCGCAAAGACCGTTCCCTCCGTGACTACCTGGTCAGGTCCACGCCCCCCTACAAACCACCCTCCCATCCTGGCACTTTCCCCTGCCACCGCAGGAACTGTAAAACCTGTTCCCACACCTCCTCCCTCACCTCCATCCAAGACCCTAAAGGAGCCTTCCACATCCATCAAAGTTTTACTTGCACATCCACTAATATCATTTATTGTATCCGTTGCTCCCGATGCGGTCTCCTCTACATTGGGGAGACTGGGCGCCTCCTAGCAGAGCGCTTTAGGGAACATCTCAGAGACACCCGCACTAATCAACCAAACCACCCCGTGGCCTAACATTTCAACTCCCCCTCCCACTCTGCCGAGGATATGGAGGTGCTGGGCCTCCTCCACCGCCGCTCCCTTACCACCAGACGCCTGGAGGAAGAACGCCTCATCTTCCGCCTCGGAACACTTCAACCCCAGGGCATCAATGTGGATTTCAACAGTTTCCTCATTTCCCCTTCCCCCACCTCATCCTAGTTTCTAACCTCCAGTAACTCGACCTGTCCGGACTTGTCCGACCTGCCCAGCTCCTTTTCCACCTATCCACTCCACCCTCTCCTCCCTGACCTATCACCTTCATCTCCTTCCCCACTGACCCATTGTACTCTATGCTACTCTCTCCCCACCCCCACCCTCCTCTAGCTTATCTCTCCACGCTTCAGGCTCTCTGCCTTTATTCCTGATGAAGGGCTTTTGCCCGAAACGTCGATTTTGCCTGTCCTCGGATGCTGCCTGAATTGCTGTGCTCTTCCAGCACCACTAATCCAGAGAGAGGGAGAGGCTGACGGAGAGAGAGAGAGTCTGACAGAGAGAGGGAGAGGCAGGAGTATGGAGCTCTCTGCTGCAGCTGACGCAGTGGGACGTGATTAGATTAGATTAGATTAGATTACTTACAGTGTAGAAACAGGCCCTTCGGCCCAACAAGTCCACACCGCCCCGCCGAAGCACAACCCACCCATACCCCTACATGTACCCCTTACCTAACACTACGGGCAATTTAGCGTGGCCAATTCACCTCACCTGCACATCTTTGGACTGTGGGAGGAAACCGGAGCACCCGGAGGAAACCCACGCAGACACTGGGAGAACGTGCAAACTCCACACAGTCAGTCGCCTGAGGCGGGAACTGAACCCGGGTCTCTGGCGCTGTGAGGCAGCAGTGCTAACCACTGTGCCACCGTGCCGCCCGAATGTCTGGAGCTGTCAGTCCCAGTGCCCAGTCTGGGTTATAGCCTGCACTCTGATGGGGCAGCAGCAAGTTCCCCAGTCCCTGGGTCAGTGAAAAGCCCCGTACTGTCCCACTGCAATCGAAGGAAACCAGAGCTCCATTACTATTGGGCACTGTCCCTAACACCCCTCCAAGTCCAGCTCTGTATTAACCCAACACACCCAGAGACAGAAACAGAAACTAAGGTGAATTAAAAAAAGGAACTGTGGATGCTGGAAATCTAAAACAGAAACAGAAAGTGCTGGAGAAACTCAGCAGGTCTGGCTGTGCCTTTGGAGAGAGTCCAGTGACCCTTCATGACTGAATATCTCCTCATGTGCTCCTGTGTCAGACTTAATCTTAGAATGTTCCTGTGAAACATCCTGGGAGCTTTCATTGTGTGAAAGGTGCTATATAAATGAAGTAGTTGTTGATTCCCGAGTGTTTCTCTGGTTGGCCGGGTTTTTGGGAAAAGCTGTCTGCACCTTGTCTGGACAATGAAGGGTTAATTTGATCAGGATTGAAAGGGTGAACAGGTTCACACCCACGGGTCCCAGCCAATGAATGCCCAGCATTCCCGAATGAATTCATCAAAATGCCAATCCTTCCAAATCCCAGAAAATATCACCTCCTGAAAGTTGCCGTCAGCTGATTGACTCTGATGACCAGTGGGTGGGGAAGATATCAATCCAGCTGTTAATGTCACTGTATAAACTGCCTCTTCATTCCGATGGCTGCAAAATGAATGCAGTGGGTTAGCATCTTTAATCAGGGCTGCAGGATATAAATATTTAACAGCCACAGCTCAACCATCATTTGTTCAGAGGCTGAAGAACAAATGATGTTGTGCAGCTTGTAAGAAGGAGTTGAAATATTTGAAGTTTGTCTCCCTGACGACAGGCTGAGCCTCAGTCTAAAGCCCCATCCTGAGGACAGAGGCTGGGGTATGGAGGTTGCCCAGTCTGAGGGGCAGCGGGGGGTTGGCACACGCAGTGAGGGCAATGCTCCAGCCCATCATTCCCCCGGGGTCTGTCCTTGTGATGGTCAGAACTTGGACCCTCAGAGCCCCTGGACGTTTGGGAGATGGTGAGGGAGCGATGGAAATCGGGCTCTCTCTGGGAGTGTGAGTCTCTCAGGGTGACCTCTGCCTTTCACTTCCCTCTTTGATACAGGGTCCATGTTTAACATTCAGACCAAACACACCATCATTCCCCAAACCTAACACCCACATCGTTCACCAGTCAGCTCCTATTAACAAAGAGAGTGTCCTTTAGACATGAAACCCAGCAAAGGGGTGTCCACTCCATGTTAGTGCTGCATTACTGTGTCCACTCCATGTTAACACTGCATTACTGTGTCCACTCCATGTTAGTGCTGCATTACTGTGTCCACTCCATGTTAACACTGCATTACTGTGTCCACTCTCTGTCAGTGCTGCATTACTGTGTCCACTCTCTGTCAGTGCTGCATTACTGTGTCCACTCTATGTTAGTGCTGCATTACTGTGTCCACTCCATGTTAACACTGCATTACTGTGTCCACTCCATGTTAGTGCTGCATTACTGTGTCCACTCCATGTTAACGCTGCATTACTGTGTCCACTCCATGTCAGTGCTGCATTACTGTGCCCACTCCATGTTAACGCTGCATTACTGTGTCCACTCCAAGTCAGTGCTGCATTGCTGTGTCCACTCCATGTTAGTGCTGCATTGCTGTGTCCACTCCATGTTAACGCTGCATTACTGTGTCCTCTCCATGTTAACGCTGCATTACTGTGCCCACTCCATGTCTGTGCTGCATTACTGTGTCCACTCCATGTTAACGCTGCATTACTGTGTCCACTCCAAGTCGGTGCTGCATTGCTGTGTCCACTCCATGTTAACGCTGCATTACTGTGTCCACTCCATGTTAACGCTGCATTACTGTGCCCACTCCATGTCTGTGCTGCATTACTGTGTCCACTCCCTGTCAGTGCTGCATTACTGTGTGCACTCCATGTTAATGCTGCATTACAGTGTCCATTCCATGTCAGTGCTGCATTACTGTGTCTACTCCATGTCAGTGCTGCATTACTGTGCCCACTCCATGTTAGTGCTGCATTACTGTGTCCACTCCATGTTAATGCTGCATTACTGTGTCCACTCTCTATCAGTGCTGCATTACTGTGCCCACTCCATGTTAGTGCTGCATTACTGTGTCCACTCCATGTTAATGCTGCATTACTGTGTCCACTCTCTATCAGTGCTGCATTACTATGTGCAATCCATGTTAATGCTGCATTACTGTGTCCACTCCATGTCAGTGTTGCATTACTGTGTCCACTCCATGTTAACGCTGCATTACTGTGTGCACTCCATGTTAATACTGCATTACTGTGTCCACTCCATGTTAGTGCTGCATTACTGTGTCCACTCCATGTTAGTGCTACATTACTGTGTCCAGTCCATGTTAATGCTGCATTACTGTGTCCACTCCATGTTAGTGCTACATTACTGTGTCCAGTCCATGTTAGTGCTGCATTACTGTGTGCACTCCATGTTAATGCTGCATTACTGTGTCCACTCCATGTTAATGCTGCATTACTGTGTCCAGTCCATGTTAATGCTGCATTACTGTATCCAGTCCATGTTAGTACTGCATTACTGTGTCCACTCCATGTCAGTGCTGCATTACTCTGCCCACTCCACTTGGCAAGATTGTGTTCAGCTCTGGTTGCCTCATTATAGGAAGGATGTGGAAGCTTTAGAGAGCGTGCAGAGGAGATTTACCAGGATGCTGCCTGGACTGGAGGGTGTGTCTTATGAAGAAAGGTTGAGGGAGCTGGGGCTTTTCTCATTGGAGAGAAGAAGGATGAGAGGTGACTTGATAGAGGTGTACAAGATGATGAGAGGCATAGATAGAGTGGATAGCTAGAGACTTTTTCCCAGGGTGGAAATGTTTATCATGAGGGGGCATAATGTTAAGGTGATTGGAGGAAGATATAGGGGAGATGTCAGAGGGAGGTTCTTTACACAGAGAGTGGGGGGGGGGTGTGTGGAATGCACTGCCAGCGGTGGGAGTAGAGTCAGGGACATTAGGGACGTTTAAGCGACTCTTGGATAGGCCCATGGAAGACAATACGATGAGGGGCACGTCGGTTAGATTAATCTTCGAGGAGGATAAAAGGTCGGCACAACATCGAGGGCCGAAGGGCCTGTACTGTTCTATGTTCTATGTTTATATAACTTACTGTCCCTACAAACTAACATTTTGTGATTCATGCACTAGGACACCTTGGTCCCTCTGCATCTTACTCCATCAGCCCCTGCTCTTTCCCACTGCTCTCTCCTTCCCCATCGCTGGGGATAGAGGAAAGGGAACTGGATGGGCTTCGAGGGAAGAGCTGCCCTGCGTTCACAGGGTCAAGGGGCAGCATCAAGGGGCTGAATGACCTCAGGGTGATTTGAGGAATTTTCTGATGGCTCCATTTGAAGTGTTTGTGTCAAACACTTTAAGCTGTTCCTCTGAGAGTGGGTAAAAATCTCTCTCCCATTAATCATCTGTTGGAGAGGGAGTGAGGGAGATCACTGAGGGAGTCAGGGAGGGAGAGAGTGAGGTAGGTCACTGAGAGAGTGACAGAGACAGGGACGGAGGGAGTGAGGGAGTGAAGGAGTGAAGGAGGCGGTGAGGGAGGGAGTGGGGACTCGGGGAGACGCTGAGGGAGGGAGTGGGGACTCGGGGAGACACTGAGGGAGGGAGTGGGGTCTCGGGGAGACACTGTGGACTGCAATGAGGGCCATGGGGCTGAGTGAAGGGGTAAGTGAGGAACGATTGGTCACAGGGACAGGAGCTGTGCCTTCACCATCTGGCTGACTGCTTGTGCCAAAATGAAAACAGGTCCCAGACGGTGAGGGAAAGGTTTGGGAATTGCATTGAAGATGAATTCAGGGACGGGGTAAGAACGTACGATGATAAACTGTGACGTATCGATTCCCCAGCACTGGGTCTGAGTGTGACTTGAGGAGAAATATCTTCACCCAGAGAGTGGGGAACCGCAGAAAGAGGCTGTGGCCAAACCGTGAAATGTTTTCAGGAAGGAGTTGGACAGCACCTGGGGTCACACAAACCAAGGATCTGGGGGAAAGCAGGGCCAGGTTATTGAATGGATGGTCAGCCATGTTCATGTTGAATGGTAGGGCAGGCTGGAAGGGCTGAATGGCCACTCCTGCTCCTGTTTCCCTTGTTTCGATGTGTGAGACGGTGGGGAACAGGGTCAGAGATGGAGTCAATAGGAGAGATTGGAGAATCAGGAACACCAAACAGAAACCTGTCCAATCCCTGGGAGCATCAATGGGCACTGAGTAACAGAGCAGAAAGGGTTAAATGAAAAGGACAGACTGCAGACATGACAACACGGTCTACGTTTCCAAACTATTTCAGTGACTGTAAAGAGCTTTGGGATGTCCTGAGGTGGTGGTGGGTGCTAGAGAAATGTAAGTCCTTTCTCCAGTGTCTGTGAAGCCTGAGCTGGGTTTGTTCTACATCAGCTGCTCAGTCAGAGTGAAAAGGCTGTGTTTGTTCCCTGGAGACGGACAATAAATGAGGACAGGTTTCCCATTCTCCTGGAGATGCCTCCGAGGCTCAGCCCCAGCTGATGTTTGCCGTCTTGTTGCTGAATGTTTCTCGTTTTGGTTTTGATGGATGGGGCTGTCAGGCCTGTAATTACATCGAGCTGCGCTCGTTTCTCTTTGGTCTGTTTACAGAGTGTCACACTCTGAGCTCAGGGATTGGGAGGAAGCTCACACCAAATGCTTCCCCCTCCAGTGTTTCCATATCTCGGGAATGACTTCTACTCCAGCTCTCAGCTTCAACTCCAATCCCAATGGATTAACCCTCCTTTCCTTACTCTCCTGGGAGTCACCTACTCCAGCCCGCGCTCCCCAGGCAGGATCGCACACCCCAACTTGTCATTCTTCATCTGCAAGACCTGATGTTAACTGGCTATTCAACCTTGGGAGAAGTCACACTGAAACCCATCCTGTCTTTAAACAGTGCTGAATAAAAGTGTTTATAAAGACATTGGGACCCAGGGCTTTGTGAACAGTGACAGAGACGATCAGAGTGAGGAGGTTATGAACATTTAGAGATCACTGAGATTGCAATCGGACTATTGTATCAAATCCTGACCCTGCTTTTCCGAAAGGATGTGGAACTCCTTCAGTACCGGCCCTGATTGATAGGGACAGGATAGAGAGAGCTTTACTTTCAGCCTGAAAGATTAGAGGCAGTGTTGCTCTGTATTAACCCCGTGCTGGGAGTGTATGATGGGGACAGTGTAGATGGAGCTTTACTCTGTATCTAACTGCTGCTGCCCCTATCCTGGGAGTATTTGAGGGGGGACAGTGTAGGGGGAGCTTTACCCTGTATCTAACCCCGTGCTGTCCCTATCCTGGGAGTGTTTGAGGGGGGACAGTGTAGGGGGAGCTTTACTCTGTATCTAACCCTGTGCTGTCCCTATCCTGGGGGTGTTTGGGGTTGACACAGGGAGATGAAATGGGGTTGATTCTATCTCAGACCCGATATCCTTCACCTTTAGGGACACAAAAGGATGAAAACATTCCCCTGACTCCCGTGTGATAGGAATTGGAAATGATTCTATTCAAAGTCCCAGAGCATAAATAATACATCCTCACCTTAGCAAATATTCATTGTGGAGAGGTAAGCCTGGAACTGGAGGTGATTGTCGATTAACACTAACCTGGTTACTCTCCATCACACACTCTGTATATTAACACTAACCTGGTTACTCGCCAGCACACTCTCTGTAGATTAACACTAACCTGGTTACTCGCCATCACACACTCTGTATATTAACACTAACCTGGTTACTCTCCAGCACACTCTGTAGATTAACACTAACCTGGTTACTCTCCATCACAGTCTCTGTCGATTAACACTAACCTGGTTACTCTCCAGCACACTCTGTAGATTAACACTAACCTCGTTACTCGCCATCACACTCTCTGTAGATTAACACTAACCTGGTTACTCTCCAGCACACTCTGTAGATTAACACTAACCTGGTTACTCTCCATCACAGTCTCTGTCGATTAACACTAACCTGGTTACTCGCCATCACACACTCTGTATATTAACACTAACCTGGTTACTCGCCAGCACACTCTCTGTAGATTAACACTAACCTGGTTACTCTCCATCACAGTCTCTGTAGATTAACACTAACCTGGTTACTCTCCAGCACACTCTGTAGATTAACACTAACCTGGTTACTCTCCATCACACTCTCTGTAGATTAACACTAACCTGGTTACTCTCCATCGCACTCTCTGTCGATTAACACTAACCTGGTTACTCTCCAGCACACTCTCTGTGGATTAACACTAACCTGGTTACTCTCTAGCACAGCCTCTGTCGATTAACATGGGAGTAAGGGTTATGGGAAAAGGCAAGAGAGTGGGGTTGAGGGTTGAAAAACGTATCGGCCATGATTGAATGACGGAGAAGGTTCAATGGGCCGAATGGCCTAATTCTGCTCCGATATCGTATAAAATCATTGAGTCCCCAAAGTGTGGAAACAGGCCATTTGGCCCTTTGACACTGCTCTGACCCTTAAAGTACTAAGGGAGTGCTACACTGTCAGAGGGTCAGTACTGAGGGAGTGCCACACTGTCAGAGGGTCAGTGCTGAGGGAGTGCTGCACTGTCAGAGGGTCAGTACTGAGGGAGTGCCACACTGTCAGAGGGTCAGTACTGAGGGAGTGCTACACTGTCAGAGGGTCCGTACTGAGGGAGTGCCGCACTGTCAGAGGGTCAGTGCTGAGGGAGGGCCGCACTGTCAGAGGGTCAGTGCTGAGGGAGTGCCACACTGTCAGAGGGTCAGTGCTGTGGGAGTGCCGCACTGTCAGAGGGTCAGTGCTGAGGGAGTGCCGCACTGTCAGAGGGTCAGTGCTGAGGGAGTGCCACACTGTCAGAGGGTCAGTACTGAGGGAGTGCCGCACTGTCAGAGGGTCAGTGCTGTGGGAGTGCCGCACTGTCAGAGGGTCAGTGCTGTGGGAGTGCCGCACTGTCAGAGGGTCAGTGCTGAGGGAGTGCCACACTGTCAGAGGGTCAGTACTGAGGGAGTGCCGCACTGTCAGAGGGTCAGTGCTGTGGGAGTGCTGCACTGTCAGGGGGTCAGTGCTGTGGGAGTGCCACACTGTCAGAGGGTCAGTGCTGTGGGAGTGCTGCACTGTCAGGGGGTCAGTACTGAGGGAGTGCCGCACTGTCAGAGGGTCTGTGATGAGGGAGTGTCGCACTGTCAGAGGGTCAGTGCTGAGGGAGTGCCGCACTGTCAGAGGGTCAGTGCTGAGGGAGTGCTGCACTGTCAGGGGGTCAGTACTGAGGGAGTGCCGCACTGTCAGAGGGTCTGTGATGAGGGAGTGTCGCACTGTCAGAGGGTCAGTGCTGAGGGAGTGCCACACTGTCAGAGGGTCAGTGCTGTGGGAGTGCCGCACTGTCGGAGGGTCAGTGCTGAGGGAGTGCTGCACTGTCAGGGGGTCAGTGCTGTGGGAGTGCCACACTGTCAGAGGGTCAGTGCTGTGGGAGTGCTGCATTGTCAGGGGGTCAGTACTGAGGGAGTGCCGCACTGTCAGAGGGTCTGTGATGAGGGAGTGCCGCAGGGCCCATCCATTCAGCATGTTTTGTGCTCACTGGAATTGTCTGATCTTCTCACTGTGAGCGTATAATAATGTCACTGGGAATATTTGATCTTCTGTGAGGGTGGGAGATGTTAGAACATAGAACATAGAACATAGAACAATATAGCACAGAACAGGCCCTTCGGCCCACGAACATTTGTCCTAGCTTAAGCACCCATCCATGTACCTATCCAATTGTCACTTAAAGGTCACCAATGATTCTGACTCTGCCACTCCCACAGGCAGCGCATTCCATGCCCCCACCACTCTCTGGGTAAAGAACCCACCCCTGACATCTCCCCTATACCTTCCACCCTTCACCGGAAATTTATGTCCCCTTGTAACACTCTGTTGTACCCGGGGAAAAAGTTTCTGACTGTCTACTTTATCTATTCCTCTGATCATCTTATAAACCTCTATCAAGTCACCCCTCATCCTTCGCCGTTCCAATGAGAAAAGGCCTAGCACTCTCAACCTATCCTCGTACGACCTATTCTCCATTCCAGGCAACATCCTGGTAAATCTTCTCTGCACCCTCTCCAAAGCTTCCACATCTTTCCTAAAGTGAGGTGACCAGAACTGCACACAGTACTCCAAATGTGGCCGTACCAAGTTCACATCACCTCACGACTCTTGAATTCAATCCCTCTGCTAATGAACGCTAATACACCATAGGCCTTCTTCCAAGCTCTATCCACCTGAGTGACAACTTTCAAAGATCTATGAACATAGACCCCAAGATCCCTCTGCTCCTCCACCTTACTAAGAACCCTACCGTTAACCCTGTATTCCGCATTCTTATTTGTCTTTCCAAAATGGACAACCTCACACTTGGCAGGGTTAAACTCCATCTGCCACTCCTCAGCCCAGCTCTGCATCATATCTAAGTCCCTTTGCAGCCGACAACAGCCCTCCTCACTATCCACAACTCCACCAATCTTCATATCATCTGCAAATTTACTGACCCACCCTTCGACTCCCTCATCCAAGTCATTAATAAAAATTACAAACAGCAGAGGACCCAGAACTGATCCCTGCAGAACTCCACTTGAAACTGGGTTCCAGGCTGAATATTTACCATCTACCACCACTCTCTGACTTCGACCGGTTAGCCAGTTTTCTATCCAACTGGCCAAATTTCCCACTATCCCATGCCTCCTGACTTTCCGCATAAGCCTATCATGGGGAACCTTATCAAATGCCTTACTAAAATCCATGTACACTACATCCACTGCTCTACCCTCATCCACATGCTTGGTCACCTCCTCAAAGAATTCAATAAGACTTGTAAGGCAAGACCTACCCCTCACAAATCCGTGCTGGCTGTCCCTAATCAAGCAGTGTCTTTCCAGATACTCATAAATCCTATCCCTCAGTACCCTTTCCATTACTTTGCCTACCACCGAAGTAAGACTAACTGGCCTGTAATTCCCGGGGTTATCCCTATTCCCTTTTTTGAACAGGGGCACAAGATTCGTCACTCTCCAGTCCCCTGGCACCACCCCCATTGACAGTGAAGACGAAAAGATCATTGCCAACGGTACTGCAATTTCCTCTCTTGCTTCCCACATAATCCTAGGATACATCCCGTCAGGCCCGGGGGACTTGTCTAGCCTCAAGTTTTTCAAAATGCCCAACACATCTTCCTTCCTAACAAGTATCTCCTCTAGCTTACCAGTCCACTTCACACTCTCCTCTTCAACAATACGGTCCCTCTCGTTCGTTAATACTGAAGAAAAGTATTCATTCAAGACCTCTCCTATCTCTTCCGACTCAATACACAGTCTCCCACTACTGTCCTTGATCGGACCTACCCTCGTTTTCGTCATTCTCATGTTTCTCACATACGCATAAAATGCCTTGGGGTTATCCTTGATCCTACCCGCCAAAGATTTTTCATGCCCTCTCTTAGCTCTCCTAATCCCTTTCTTCAGCTCCCTTCTGGCTATCCTGTATCCCTCCAACGCTCTGTCTGAACCTTGTTTCCTCAACCTTATGTAAGCCTCCTTCTTCCTCCTTACAAGACATTCAACCTCCCTCGTCAACCAAGGTTCCCTCACATGAACATCCCTTTCCTGCCTGACAGGTACATACATATCAAGGACACGTCGTATCTGTTCCTTGAAAAAGTTCCACATTTCCACGACATCCTTCCCTGACAGCCTATGCTCCCAACTTATGCTCCTCAGATCCTGTCTTACAGCATCGTATTTACCCTTCCCCCAATTGTAAAACCTACCCTGTTGCACGCACCTATCTCTCTCCATAACCAAGGTGAAAGTCACAGAATTGTGGTCACCATCACCAAAATGCTCACCCACTAACAAGCCCATCACTTGTCCCGGTTCGTTACCAAGTACCAAATCCAATATGGCCTACCCTCTGGTCGGACAATCTACATACTGAGTTAGAAGAGCTTCCTGGACAGACTGTGCAAACACCGCCCCATCCAATCTACTTGATCTAAAGAGCTTCCAATCAATATTTGGGAAGTTGAAATCGCCCATGACTACCACCCTGTGGCTTCTGCACCTTTCCAAAATCTGTTTCCCAATCTGTTTCTCCACATCTCTGCTGCTATTGGGGGGCCTATAGTAAACACCCAACAAGGTGACTGCACCTTTCCTATTTCTGACTTCAGCCCATACTACCTCCAAAGGCAGATCCCCCTGGAACTGCCTTTCTGCAGCCGTTATACCATTTCTAATTAGCAACGCCATCCCGCCTCCTTTTTTACCACCCTCCCTAATCTTACTGAAACATCTGTAACCAGGAACCTCCAACACCCATTCCTGTCCCTCTTCTATCCACGTTTCCGTGATGGCCACAACATCGTAGTCCCAGGTACCGATCCACGCCTTAAGTTCACCCACCTTATTTCTGATACTCCTTGCGTTGAAGTATACGCACTTGAGCCCATCTCTGTGTCCGCAAGTATTCCCTGTCAGTGCTACCTTCTCCACAGCCTCCCTACATTCTTGGACATCCTGACAAACAGCTAACCTACTTGCTGAACTACAAGTCCGGATCCCATCCCCCTGCCAAATTAGTTTAAACCCCCCCGAAGATAGCTAGCAAACCTACCTCCCAGGATATTGGTGCCCTTCTGGTTCAGGTGCAACCCGTCCTGCTTGTACAGGTCCCACCTTCCCCAGAATGCAGTCCAATTGTCCAAATACCTGAAGCCCTCCCTCCTACACCAGCCTTGCAGCCACGTGTTCAACTGCACTCTCTCCCTATTCCTTGCCTCACTGTCACGTGGCACCGGCAACAACCCAGAGATGACGACTCTGTCTGTCCTAGCTTTTAGCTTCCAGCCTAACTCCCTGAGCTCTTGAATGACCTCCCCACCCCTCTTCCTACCTATGTCGTTGGTGCCAACGTGCACCACGACTTCTGGCTGCACACCCTCCCCCTTAAGGATTCTGAAGACACGGTCCGAGATGTCTCGGACCCTGGCACCCGGGAGGCAACAAACCATCCGAGAGTCTCACCCATGTCCACAGAACCGCCTGTCTGTCCCTCTAACTAGAGAGTCCCCTATAACTAGCGCTCTCCTCCTCTCCCCCTTACCCTTCAGGGCCTCAGAGCCGGACCTCGTGACAGAGACCTGGTCACTGCAGCTTCCCCCTGCTAGGCCGTCCCCCCCCAACAGTATCCAAAGCGGTATACCTATTGTTTAGGGGAATGACTACAGGGGATCCCTGCACTGCCTGCTTCCTCCCCTTCCCACCTCTAACTGTTACCCAGCTACCTCTGTTCTCTGGCGTAGCTATGTCCCTGTAGCTTTTGTCTATCATCCTCTCAGCCTCTCGAATAATCCTCAGTTCATCCAACTCCAGTTCCAGTTCCCTAACCCGTTCGGTGAGGATCAGGATCTGACTGCATTTCCTGCAGATGAAGTCGGCAGGAGCATTGGTGGTCACCCCTACCTCAAACATCCTGCAGGAGGAACATTCCACTGCCTGCGCTGCCATTACTCTACACCTCGTCTCCAAAGCAAGAACACTGAGTAGCTTACCTGTGGTAAAGTTAGGTTAGAGGAGGAGGATGGGAGGGAGGCCCTACAAAGTAGGGCCTGGGGTCTAGAACACACCCACTCAAATATCAAATATGTTTCAGGTAAGTATCTTTCACACAGACAGTGGTTGGTGCCTGAAATGTGTGAGTGGTGGGGTTGGCATGTCCCAGAGTTAACCACATGCACAAAGGCAACGTGGAGGCCCGCCGGTGTGTAAGATGTGAACGTTTGGTGAAGTTATTGCGATAACTCGTCTGAATTGATCTGCCCCTCAATGTATTCCCCTAAACCATACCCATTACAAAGATTTCTGGCACCATTTGTTTTATATAAATGAGGAATAACTATTTCTTACTAATAAAAATTACTTTACAAAATTTTAGGAATGGCAATGACACAAACTCTTAAAACCACTATCTCCCGAGAATATTAACTCCAAAATCCCTCTTTTTCTCCAAGTCCTCACTTTCCCCTGACAGACAAGACAAAACGTTTGTGATGGAGGTTCGATGTTGGGTTAAAGATGGAAACAGGGGAAGCTGGTAAACCATGAGGCTGGGCTCTTACTGGATTGGAATCTCACGCCGGCAAATGTGCACATTCTCCAAATGTGCAAAACTCTCCGAGGAGCTCTCGGTTCAGTTTTGGTGAAGAACGTGTTGAATCCTTTGGTTGAGTTGCTGCCTTCTGCTGGTTCCTTCTCCTGGGCAGAGTTTTGATTAGATTAGATTCCCTACAGTGTGTGGAAACAGGCCCTTCGGCCCCACACGTCCACACCAAAGAGGGTCCAAAGACCCTCCAAAGAGGGTCTCCCCACACAGTCTCATTTCCCTCTGACTAATGTACCTAACACTACGGGCAATTTCCCATGGCCAATTCACCCTGACCTGCACAGCTTTGACTGTGGGAGGAAACCCACCCAGACACAGGGAGAATGTGCAAACTCCACACAGACAGTCGCCCGAGCCTGGAATCGAACCCATGGTACCTGACCAAGCTGACTCTTGCAACACTACTCCTCACTGAAACCAGTCTTCCAGTTTGACCTTTCCTGCTCCAGGCCCAGTGACCTGTTCTTTGCTTCAGTGCCCCTGGGGTTCTGGAGCGAGTGAGACCTCCCAGTGTGGCTCCTCTCCAGGAGGACTCATTGTGGAACCTCTCACCGTTCACTCCTCACACAGGACTTGGCCGAACAACTTCGGAGTGCCTTTATCCCTCCAGGTATAATGTTGTTACTGGAGGGGGTTGGTGACTGATCAGCAGACAAACCCAATCCCTGCAGATTCCCACTGTCTCCATGGTCAGTTCCTGGGGCAGTGGTTGGGTGGGATGGGGGGTGGGGATGGTGGTGGTGTGGAGGGTGAGGGTGTAGGGGGTGAGGGTGATGGGGGTGAGGGTGATGGGGATGAGGGTGATGGGATGAGGGTGATGGGGTGAAGGTGATGGGGGTGAGGGTGATGGGGTGAGGGTGATGGGGGTGAGGGTGATGGGGTGAGGGTGTTGGGGGATGAGGGTGATGGGGGTAAGTGTGATGGGGGTAAGGGTTTTGAGGGTGAGGGTGTTGGGGGTGAAGGTGATGGGGTGAGGGTGATGGGGTGAGAGTGATGGGGTGAGGGTGATGGGAGGTGAGGGTGATGTGGGTGAGGCTGATGGGGTGAAGGTGTTGGGGGTGAGGGTGATGGGGGTGAGGGTGATGGGGTGAGCATGTTGGGGGTGGGGTTGATGGAAGTGAGGGTGATGGGGTGAGGGAGTTCGGGGTGAGGATGTTGGGGAGTGAGGGTGATGGGTTGAGTGTGTTGGGTTGAGGGTGTTGGGTTGAGGGTGACAGGGTGAAGGTGTTGGGGAGTGAGGGTGTTGGGGAGTGAGGGTGTTGGGGAGTGAGGGTGTTGGGGTGAAGATGTTGGGGTGAGGGTGATGGGAGTGCAGGTAATGAGGGTGAGGGTGATGGGGTGAGGGTGATGGGAGTGAGGGTGTAGGGGTGAGGGTGTTGGGGTGAGGGTGTTGGGGGTGGGGCTGATGGGAGTGAGGGTGATGAGGTGAGGGTGATGGGAGTGAGGGTGTAGGGGTGAGGGTGATGGGGGTGTATAGGCTGGAGGGTGTACAGAGATAGGGAGGGGGTGTAGGGACTGGAGTGGGTCACAGAGATAGGGAGGGTGTGTAGGGGCTGGAGGAGGTGACAGAGATAGGGAGCAGTGTAGGGGCTGGAGGGTGTTACAGAGATAGGGAGGAGGTGTAGAGACTGGAGGGAGTTACAGAGATAGGAAGAGGGTGTAAGAGGTTACAGAGATAGGAAGGGGGTGTAGGAGGTTACAGAGATAGGGAGGGGGTGTAGAGACTGGAGGGAGTTACAGAGATAGGAAGAGGGTGTAAGAGGTTACAGAGATAGGGAGGGGGTGTAGGGGCTGGAGGACGTTACAGAGATAGGGAGGGGCTGGAGGGGGTTACAGAGATAGGGAGGGGTGTAGGGGCTGGAGGAGGTTACAGAGATAGGGAGGGGCTGGAGGGGGTTACAGAGATAGGGAGGGGGTGTAGGGGTGGAGGAGGTTACAGAGATAGGGAGGGTTGTAGGGGCTGGAGGGGGATATAGAGATAGGGAGGGGGTGTAAGGACTGGAAGGGGTGACGGAGATAGGGCGGGGGTGTAGAGGCTGGAAGGGGTGATGGAGATAGGGAGGGGGTGTAGGGGCTGGAGGGGGTGACAGACATAGGGAGGGGGTGTAGGGGCTGGAGTGTGTTACAGAGATAGGGAGGGGGTGTAAGAGCTGGAGGAGGTTACAGAGATAGGGAGGCGGTTTAGGGGCTGGAGTGGGTTACAGAGATAGGGAGGGGGTGTAGAGACTGGAGGGAGTTACAGAGATAGGAAGAGGGTGTAAGAGGTTACAGAGATAGGGAGGGGGTGTAGGGGCTGGAGGACGTTACAGAGATAGGGAGGGGCTGGAGGGGGTTACAGAGATAGGGAGGGTTGTAGGGGCTGGAGGAGGTTTCAGAGATAGGGTGGGGGTGTAGGGGTGGAGGAGGTTACAGAGATAGGGTGGGGGTGTAGGGGTGGAGGAGGTTACAGAGATAGGGTGGGGGTGTAGGGGTGGAGGAGGTTACAGAGATAGGGTGGGGGTGTAGGGGTGGAGGAGGTTACAGATATAGGGAGGGTTGTAGGGGCTGGAGGGGGATATAGAGATAGGAGGGGGTGTAAGGACTGGAAGGGGTGACGGAGATAGGGAGGGGGTGTAGGGGCTGGAGGGGGTGACAGACATAGGGAGGGGGTGTAGGGGCTGGAAGGGGTGACGGAGATAGGGAGGGGGTGTAGGGGCTGGAGTGTGTTACAGAGATAGGGAGGGGGTGTAGGGGCTGGAGGGGGATATAGAGATAGGGAGGGGGTGTAAGGACTGGAAGGGGTGACGGAGATAGGGAGGGGGTGTAGGGGCTGGAGGGGGTGACAGACATAGGGAGGGGGTGTAGGGGCTGGAAGGGGTGACGGAGATAGGGAGGGGGTGTAAGAGCTGGAGGAGGTTACAGAGATAGGGAGGCGGTTTAGGGGCTGGAGTGGGTTACAGAGATAGGGAAGGGGTGTGGGAATTGGAGGGGGTTACAGAGATAGGGAGGGGGTGTCGGGGCTGGAGGAGGTTACAGAGATAGGGAGGGGGTGTAGAGG